>NC_059112.1:15611133-15911133 GCF_020740685.1 Jaculus jaculus
AAAAGAAACAGCACTGGGGAGTTAGAGGCAGGAAAATCCGGTGTTCAAGTCCACCCTTTGTTATTTATTGAGTTCAAGGCCAGCCTGGGCCTAATATCCTGTCTTGGAAAAAAAAAGAGAAAAGAAAGGGAAAACAGATGCAGTGTTACTTATTACAGATATTCATTTGTAATGGATAATATTTAGGAAAAGTACTTTTAAAAGAAATAGTCACATTCATTAAATAGAACAGTAAGTCATAAAATATGGAATTTTATAATTGTGCCATTTAGATGTGATCACAGCTTGTTCCCAAGATCAGGAAGGTGAGTCTGTTTATGGATGTTTGTTGTGTAGACAGCTTCACATGAAATTATGTCTGGGCTGTCTCAGATGATAAAAAAGCAACCCATACAGCTGTGAGCCAAGGATAGACAAATAATATGGTCTTGGGCATTAGTGGGAGAAATTTTGTTTCTAAGTATATTTTCTCACGTTTAGAGAAATTAAAAAAAAAAAGAACATGGTATACTTTAAGTCATGAAGTATTTTAAAAATTAAAGAACATAGCTGGCGTGGTGGTGCACGTCTTTAATCTCAGCACTTGGGAGGTAGAGGTAGGAAGATCACCAGGAGTTTGAAGGTACCCTGAGACTACATTGTGCACTCCAGGTCAGCCTGAGCTAGATTGAGACCCTACCTTGAAAAACAAAACAAAACAACAGAAAACAAAACAAAACACAACAAAACAACAACAAAAAATTAAAGAACATTTCTCCTGCAATAAAAAAGTAGGCATTCACCATTTCATCTTGTCCTTCATTCATCTACAGTTTTTATGAGAATGATTCTTATTGGCTTTAACAAGTATTTTATTTACTTACTTCTGTGTGTGTGTATGGCAGTCTCTTGCCACTGCAGACAAACTCCATATTCATGTGCCACTTTGTTCATCTGGCATCATGGGTACCAAGAACTGGAACCCAGACTAGCAAGCTTTACAAGAAAACACATTTAGCTGCTGAGCCCTCTCTCCAGCTCCAGCTTAAAAAAAAAAAGTATTAGAAGGGGACTGGGGAGTTAGTTCAGTGGTTAAGTGTGCTTGCCTCTTAAATATAAGGACCTCTTGGGTCCAAGACCACCAAATTTGCATATTAAAAAAAGCTGATCCAGGGTTGGGTAGATTGTTCAGCAGTTAAAGGTACTTTCTTGCAAAGCCCGTTAGTGTGGGTTCAGTTCCCCAGCTGCCTACATACAGCCAGGTGGGCATTTGTTTGTAGTGTCAAGAGTCTGGTGCACTCATACCACACCCACACTAAAAAAAAAACAAAAACAAAAACAAAAACCAAAAGCTGAGTGTGGACACGCGCATCTGTAACCTCAGCCCATGGATGGCAGGGACTAGAGAATTGCAGGGAGAGACTCTATCTCAAGGAAACAGGAAAATTAGTAATAAGAGAAGGATGCCCCATGTTCTCTGGCCTTTGCAGGCACATACATGGAACATGCATCTACACACATGTGCATATATTACACATCACATAACCACACCACAAGCATACTGTGAACACATGCAAGAAAATATCCTAGAAAGGGAAAAGGTATTTATTTTTCTTATCTCTCTGGTACTTTTTTTAAAACATACTTTATTTATTTGAAAGAGAGAGAAAGAGAATGGGTGTGCCAGGGCCTCTCATCGTTGTAAATGAACTCCAGATGTATGTGCTATGTTGTATACCTGGTTTTATTTGGGTACTGGGGAATTGAACCCAGGTTCTTAGGCTTTGCAGGCAAGCACCTTAACTGCTGAGCCAGCTCTCCAGCACCTCAGTTTTGAATTTGGAGTTTCATATTATAGTTGAAATTAATTTGTATTTCTAAAG
Source organism: Jaculus jaculus (assembly GCF_020740685.1). Classification (NCBI taxonomy): domain Eukaryota; kingdom Metazoa; phylum Chordata; class Mammalia; order Rodentia; family Dipodidae; genus Jaculus; species Jaculus jaculus. The sequence goes on from NC_059112.1 coordinate 15,612,996, forward strand.
TTTTCAGTTTTTTGTCAGATAGTTAATAATTCCCAATACGAAAAGAAAATGGAAAGTTGCAGACCTTGTCTTTTTCTCTTTGCTAATATGTACAATGAAACATAGGTCAGGGCTTGTGGCCACAAGCAACGTCATCGTGACTGGAAATACATCTAGCTGTTCACACAGTCACTGAGAGGTTACTTTGTAAAGACTTGCTGTGAGCCTTACTTTAGCTTAAGTAATATGAGGACATAAATGGAGGTGAAATGTCATTCCTGCCTTTAAGGAACACTTTGGTTGGGTGTCAGGAGTTACACTCAGACACAATAAGACAAATATAGAAATAGCATGAAATCAAGGCGGCTGTGTGACAGTCCTACAAGTGTGACAGCTCCTGCAAGTGTCAAATTGTGATCCTTAGAGGGATGGTCTCATAGAAGTAGTGGTCCTTGGTTGATTGTATCTTGGAGGACCACTTAAACCGTGTAGAAGGTGTAGAAACCGGATGGTCAGGGTCTAATGTGAAGAAGAGAGATCATATCAGTAGGCCACTCCTGCCATCAGCTCTGTTAACATTTTCCAGAACATGCTATGTATCTGGCACATTCTCAGGCATCTTGTCTTTGAAAATTCTATGATTTTTTTTTTAAAAAAACCATTATAACACAAGGAGACATGCAGTAGGATAAATATAAGAATAAAAGTATCCTCTCAGGGTTACTGTGAGTTTGAGGCCAACCTGAGACTACATAGTGAATTTCAGATCAGCCGGAGCTGGAGTGAGACCCTATCTACCTCCAAAAACAAACAAACAAACAAACAAAAAGACAGCAGCAGCAGCAGCAGCACTACTCTGGGAGTGGTAGCACATGCCTTTAGTTCCAGCATGTGGGAGGCAGAGGTAGGAGGCGAAGCCTGGGACTACATCATGAATTCCATGTTGGCCTGGGCAGAGCAAGACCCTACCTCAAAAACCCCAAAAATTAAAATGGAAAAAACCCCAGTATTCCTCCCCCCAAAAAAAACCCAACCTCCTTTTACTCCTTCTGCTCACACTGGACGTTGGCGCTAACACCGAGGTCATACGACAATGACTATTGCAAAGAAGAGCTGCTGCTGGGGTCCCTGGTGCTCTCTGGGCCTCATAGTGTGCAACAGAATATACTTATTACTGAAGCTACACTGAATTTCAGGTACTTACAAACAAAACCATGTTAACACAGCTTTGTACCTCACTATTTCATGCACAGAATGAGAGCATTGCTCTAAATAACTTATTTCTAAGTTTGACCTTGTTTTTAAAATGAAGATCATCCTAATTAGGCCTTCACTGTGACTCAGGTCTGCCTTTGAGCACATACCTAGACTGTGTCCTCTTATGTGCATTTCTTCTTCCTGGTCTGACACGAATGAGTGTTACAGAAAGTAAGATTCGACTGTCATCCAGTGATGGAAGTGGAGTCCTATGTGTCAGAGGCTAGTCCTAGAGAGAATGGAATAAAGAAGAAAGTTTTAATGACAGCCAGGTTGATAAAATAGTGACAATAGAAATGTATTATAAAACATGCATAGATATATTGAGACAACTTTAATCAAAAAGGTATAAAGTAGAAACTGGGAGAAACATGGTTGTTTCCTCTATTGCTTAGAGACTGAAGGAATTGCACTTATTAATTAATATTTTTGCAAAGGAGGAATTGAACAAATCACAGGTTTCCTGGTATATATTGTATGTCCATCAAAGGAACAATCACCACCACTACCACCTCTGACAAGTCTCCAAACACTATTCAATGACAGAGAGTGAGGATAAAAAACCTGCTGCTAAAATGCAAAACAGATGGGCACTTGGCAACAGATGTACCTATAATGGAATAATCTTTAAAAAACAAGTTTCAAACTATGCTGTGTGCTTTCATAATAATAATTTATTGCTAATACAATTTTCATAATAGACTGTTTATAATGGTGGCCTTTGAAGTTACTGCCAATGCAAATGAGGGCTAAATCAAGAACTTAAATGGATCACAGCATAGCTGTACGGTTCCTGTCCATCCCTCCCTGGACTGTGTGGAGGGCTTTTGGCAAGGAGGAGGCTGATATTCTTTTTCTTTAAATTTAATGTTTTAATTATTTATAAGGGGGGGAATATATGAATGAATGGGCATGTCAGGGCCTCTAGCCACTACAAATGAACTCCAGATGCATGCGCTACCTTGCTGCGTCTGGCTCATGTAGGTACTAGGGAATTGAACCTGGGTCCTTAGGCTTCACACTAAGCCATCTCTCCAGCTCCCAAGTGTTCTTTTGTTTTTATGTTTTCTTCCTGTTGAATTAGGGCTCTGTTCTCTGTTCTAAGCTCTACTCTTCTGACCCGTGATTCCTTCAGTTCATCCAGTTGCCTGCCTGTGCTTAACCCTGTCCTTGGCCCTGGCTCTGAACATCCCCTCAGCTGAGCTGCTGCTGCCTTTCACGGGACAGTGCCCACTCTGCCCCCACCGCTCCGCACATTCCTTCCAGCGACAGCCGGAGGACTCGTCATGGCCTACAGGACTGTGTACTGTTTGGTGTCCTGGGTTCTGTCTCATTCTTTCATCATTCCTTGTTCCTTCCCAGGCAACTGCAGATCCTACCTCAGGTCTTTGGCTCTGAATGATCCCTGTACCCGGATTTGCTCTTCCCACAGATACACACTGGCCTCCTGTTTTCATATTTCTTTTTTTTTTTTAAATTTTTAAAATTTTATTATTTATTTATTTGAGAGTGACAGACAGAGAGACAAAGAGGCAGATAGAGAGAGAATGGACACGCCAGGGCCTCCAGCCACTGCAAATGAACTCCAGATGCGTGTGCCCCCTTGTGCATCTGGCTAACGTGGGTCCTGGGTAGTCAAGCCTCGAACTGGGATCCTTAGGCTTCACAGGCAAGCGCTTAACCGCCAAGCCATCTCTCCAGCCCTCATACCCCCTTTTTAAAAAATGTTTTATTTATCTGCAAGGGGGGGTATGAATAGGCGCACCAAGGCCTCCATCCGCTGCGAACAGACTCCAGATACATGCCTTACTTTGTGCGCTTGCCTTACATAGGTACTGGGGAATTGAACCCGGGTCTTTAGGTTTTGCAAGCAAGCACCTTAACCACTGAGCAATCTCTCCAGCCCCTTTCTCCTTTTTAGTGAGCCCTTTCCTGTCCATCTTAGTACTTTATATAGCCCCTGTGTGTTTTATTTTTTACTTACTAGCACTTCTTACTTTCTAATGTAGTTATCTCTATTGTATTTTAGTCTTTCCTTCTGTTAGAGAGGTATAAAAGGAAATCACCCACAAGACATGTCATGCTGCATAAAACTTTTACAAATTGCTGCCTTCTATTTGCTAAGGATTTTTGCATTTGTATTCATAGTAATGTTGTTCTACAGTTTTCTTTCTGTTTTCAATTGTCTTTGGTTATTGTATCACAGTAAGACTAGCTTCATCAAATGCACTGAGAAGTATTCTTTTATCATGTTTTCTGGAAAAGATTGTTTAGAAATATGTGTGTGTGTGTGTGTGTGTGTGTGTGTCCTTTATAAGAGGAAGTTTTATTGTTAACTATTTACCATAGTAGTTTCAGAAAGAACAGATTAGCTCAGTCCAGTTGGCAGTTGGCAAAATCTAGTGAAGCAAGTATCCTGGTTGCTAAGGATTTAATTGAATGCCTTTAATGCTTAGCCATCTAACACTTCAAACATAATCCAGAACAAATGCATCATCTCCTTCCATTTCACTTTAATACCCCCCACCTCACTTCATTGTGGAAATCTCTTCATTAAATAATTCCCAAAGGAACACAGTCCCTGGAGAATATAGCCTTGAGGACAATGCACAAAAAAGAAAAACTCGAAATAAAACCCCGTATGCTAATTTACTAATCTAAGGAAACAAAACCTTCCAGTATATTAAGAAATAAGTCCAGGGCTGGAGAGATGGCCTAGCGGTCAAGACATTTGCCTGCGAAGCCTAAGGACCCAGGTTCAATCCTCCAGGTTTCACATAAGCTAGATGCACATGGTGGTGCATGCACCTGGAGTGCATTTGCAGTGGCTAGAGGCCCTGGGCACACCCATTCTCTCTCTCTCTCTCTCCCCCCTTATCTCTACTAAATAAATGAATGAAAAATAAGAAATAGATCCAGTTACAAATGCACTGATAGGTCTATGTGAAGAGTTTTTGGTATAAATAACTGAAAATATCCAGCTATTTACAAGATACACAATCAGCAATGGTGCACCTAGCTTAGCAGTTGCCCTCAGAAGCCGAAAATGCTCTCTCCACTGAGGCCACATACAAGAATCCATCTTCATCTTCCTTCTCGTTTGGCTGTCCCATAGTTCAGCTTGACTGTAGGACTGTCTTATCCACTAACAAGAAGATTGCCTTCTCAGAAGGGACCTGGACCCTTTTCCTCATGATCCACATGAACTGAGCCACAGTGATGTCAGATGGAACCAAGTACTTCCTTTTGTCAGCGTCCGTAATCTGAGAGCCTGAGACTTTCTCCAGCACCACTGGAACCCGGTCGGGATATTTTGCTCTGATCTCCGATCTTCGGGATTCTTTACATCTGTGTTCCAGCGAGTGGTCCTCCTTGAGCACTTCATGGCGGTGGCGCGGGAGGCGGGGCTGCCTCTCAGAGCCGCGGACTTCAGCAAACCAACGACATCAGTGATGCCAGAGGCCTGTTTAGAAATATTTTTGAGTCATTCTAAATGCTTGCTTTAACTCTGTAATGATGGCATTGGAGATTTTTGTTTTGAGAGTTTTAAATTATGAATTTAAAACCCTCACTAATTGTAAGGTTACTCTAATTATTTATTGTTATTACTACTATCATTACTATATTTTTTTGAGGTAGGGTCTTACTCTAGCCCAGGCTGACCTGAAACTCACTCTGTAGTCTGAGGCTGGCCTCTTAATAGTGATCCATGCTTGACTCAGTTACCTGTTTTACAACTGGATGAATCATGGTAGTTTTTGTTGAGAAATTGATCTACTTCACCTCATATATATAGTAGTTCCTCATATTCTATTATTGTAACTCTGTATATGTGCTCTATATTGATATCTTCTGTTTCAGTACTGATAATGGTAATTTATGTGTCTCTTTTTATATCTCAGTCTTGCTTCCTGAGTGCTAGGATGAAAGGCATGTGCTATCATGCCCAGCTTCTTCTGTTTGTTTGGAGTTTGATTTTTTAAAATAGATTTTTGAGGTAGGAATTTGAATTATTAGAGATCATTCCTTTTCTTTTTAAATATATATACATATATATATATATACATATATATATAATATGTTTATTTATTTATTTATTTATTTATTTATTTATTTATTTATTTAAGAGAGAGAGAGAGAGAGGAAGAGGCAGAGAGAAGACAGAATGGGTATCCCAAGGCCTCCAGACACTGTAAATGAAGTCCAGATGCATGTGCCACCTTGTGCACCTGGCTTACGTGGGTCTTGGGGAATTGACCTGGGGATGTTAGGCTTCACAGGCAAAAACCTTAACCACTAAGCAATTTCCCCAGTTCCCTATAATATATATTAAAATTATTTTATTTTATTTATTTGAGGGACAGAGAGAGAAAGAGAGAGAGAGAGACTGGGTGTCCCAGGGCCTCTAGGCACTGCAAATGAACTCCATATGCATGTGCCACCTTGTGCATCTGGCTTATGTGGGTATTGGGGAATTGAACCTGGGTCCTTAAGCTTTGCAGGCAAGTGCCTTAACCCATAAGCCATCTTTCCAGCCCCAAGAGATTGTTTCTTTTCTAACCTATGCAGTTAACGCTAGAAAACTTTCTTTCAGTACTGCTTTAAGGTATGTCTCCTATTTTTTTTATTTAAAAATTTTTATTTATTTATTTTATTCAAGAGGGGGGGGCAGGCCAATAGAAAGACAGAGAATGATGAGCACACCAGGACCTTCAGCTGCTGTAAATGAACTTCAGACACATGCTCCACTTTGTGCATCTGGCTTATCTAGGTCCTGGGGAGTCAAACCTGGGTCCTTTGGCTTTTCAGGCAAACACCTTAGCCGCTAAGCCATCTCTCCAGCCCATGGCTCCCAATTTTAACAAACTGTATATTCATTTTATTCTAGTTATTCTTTTTTTTTTCCGAGGTAGGGTTGCTCTAGCCCAGGCTGACCTGGAATTCACTATGTGGTCTCAGGGTGGTCTTGAACTCACTGCAATTCTCCTACCTCTGTCTCCTGAGTGCTGCGATTAAAGGCGTGCACTACAATGCCGGCAATTCTAATTATTCTTTTTCATGACTTCTCTTAAGAGTCTGGCTGACAGCTTATTTAGCATTGGGCTGTTTGGTGTCTAGCATGCTGGGTTGCCTGCCTCTGCTTTATACCCCTTCTAACCTGTCTCCATTTGGAAACAGATTCTGGGGTGCTGCCACTACCATGAGCATACTCTGGTGTGGGTATGCTCCGCATTTCACTTGACCTTGGACACCCTGAGCCCGGCTGCTGCTGCCTGTCTCTGTATGGACACACCTTTCTCCTGCTGCTTGGGTTCCACCTCCCATGAGAATTGTGTACTCATCCTGGTTATGCTCTGACACCCCAGCAGCCACCCAGCAAGCTTTTGTGCAGATCGTCTCCCCATCTTTTTGGACCATCATCCCTACGTTTCATCTGGCAGCCACCACATCCATCAGCAGCTCCTTCGGGCTCTCAGGCTCCAGACCTCGAGGCAGCGTGCCGTGTGCACACGGGCTGCTTGGACTGTGATGCGTGTCAGGACAGCTCTCTTTTTCGGCACCACCTCCTCTCACTTGAACTCGGTTACGAAGGACGTGGTGGCTCTTTAATATGGACTGAAGTACAAGGGAAGGCTCTGTTGGCTTGTTTTTTAAATTAAAATGAGCAGTACCTGAGAAATGAGATCTGTGTGGTCGTGTAGTCATTGATTTGACATGCTGGCTGTCATTTTCAGACTTACACTAACGTAAATACAGATTAATGGAAATCAGGTTCATTTTTGGATTTGTGCAAACCAGCTTGCCAGCTGCATCTGAGTATTCATTTTATGACTTTTGAAAGTTAATTTACATTTGAGTTTTGAATCTAAATGTAGTCCTTGAAAAAGTTGATCTCAAGGCTATCTCATGTAGCAATGAGGAAATGATTTTTCTTTCTGGTTTTATAGTGCACAGTGTTGACTAGGAATGTTGATAGTGGCTATCCTTGTCATGTTTCTACCATATCCGGCATAGGTACAGCCTGGTAATAACCTACTGTTTTCTCATAGACTTTTAAAAACGATTTATTTATTTATGAGAGGGAGTAGAGAGCGAGAGAATGAGAATGGGCGTGGCCTCTAGCCACTGCAAACAAACTGTAGGCACATGTGCCACCATTTGCATTTGGCTTACGTGGGTACCAGGGAACCGAACCTGGGTCCTTAGGCTTCGCAGGCAAGTACCTTAGCCACTAAGCATCTCTCCAGCCCACTCATAGACTTTAAAATTTTTTTTTATTTGACAGAGAAAGAGGGAGAGAGAGAAAAAGACAGTGAGAGAGAATGGGCATGCCATGACCTCCAGCCACTGCAAATGAACTCCAGACGCATGTGCCCCCTTGTGCATCTGGCTAACGTGGGTCCTGGGGAATTGAAACTGAGTCCTTTGGCTTTGTAGGCAAATGCCTTAACCACTAAGCTATCCATCCAGCCCTCTTATAGATGTTTAAAAAAGTTCTTTAAAAGTTTTATTTATTTATGAAAGAGAGAGTGAGAGAGAAAGAGATAGGGAGAGGGAGAATATGGGTGCGCTAGGGTCTCTAGTCTCTGCAAACGATCTCAGACGCATGTATCACCATGTGCATCTGGCTTATGTGGGTATCAGGGAATCAAATGTGGGTCCTTAGGCTTCACAGGCAAGTGCCTTACCCTCTGAGCATCTCTCCAGCCCCTCATAGACTTTTTACTATCTTGGAAGAAGTTGATTCCTTCTTTAATTTCTCCAGGATTGATTGTGAGGGAGAAGGAACAGTCATGCACTTCAGTATCCTGACTCTTGACAAATATTGTTCAAAATGAAGTGTTAACTATTGCTTATACTCTCTGAATCCCAGCCCCTTTCATCTGAAAATGAGGTTATAATAATGCCTGTAGTATATGACTGTTAGATTCACAAGTGACAACAGTAATTTAGATGCCTGTGCAGGACCTTCAAAACACCTTTGCTTCCTTTGGGGGCCTCACATTAGCTTGCTCATGTTTTGCAGAAAGCTGCAATCAATGAGTCTCATAACATGTCTTCCGAAGTCCCTTTTAGCTAGTTTATTTATGCAGAGCATTTGATGTTGGCAGTGGAGCATATGGTGTCTGAAACTTACACTGTTGAATGCTGATGTCATAATGCTTCTTTTTTAGAAAACTTTTTTTATTTTTGGTTTTTCAAGGTAGGGTCTCACTCTGGCCTAGGCTATCTAGAATTTACTATGTAGTCTCAGGCTGGCCTTGAACTCATGGTGATCCTCCTACCTCTGCCTCCCAAGTGCTGGGATTATGGGATTAAAGGTGTGTGCCACCACACCTGGCCAGAAAACCTTTTTATTGACAATTTTCATACATGTATGTAATGTACTTTGATCATAATCCCCTCCATTGCTTTCGTTTGTTACCCTTCTTTCAGCTGCCCTCCACTGAAATCCCTTCTTTCCAGCTAGTCCATCTTCTGTCTCTTCTGTTTTGATGACTTCTCCTCCTCCATCACTCATGACAAAACCCTATGTAGGTAATGACAACTGCCGTGAGGCTGTGAATGCAAGAGCATCTTCCTACCTGGAAGCCAGCGTGCCACAGCACACCTCCCCATCCTTTGGCTTTTACTATCTTTCCGCCACCTGAATCTCAGTGAATGCTGATCATTTAGGGCTTCTTAACTTTGCTTTTCCTTATGGAGCATTCCAGACATGTGCTTGCTGTCTTCATTTTGAGTTTCTTACCCTAAATTCCCATTTCTTTTACTAATGGTAATTTTTGCTATAAAATCCTAGAAGGAAACTAGAAGATTCATCTTTGCTTTGTCCTAGGCGTGGAGCTTCTGAAGTGGCTCACGGACCTTTGGTTATCATGAAGCAGAGAAGTTAGACAGCAGCACTGGTCCTTATGGGCCAACCAAGGTCCTCTACTTTTGCCACGCAACATCACACACACACACACACACACACACACACACACACACACACACACACACACACACTGGTCTCACTCTAGCCCAGGCTGACTTGCAATTCACTATGGAGTCTCAGGGTGGCCTTGAACTCACAGCGATTCTCCTACCTCTGCCTCCCCAGTGCTGGGATTAAAGGCGTGCGCCACCACGCCCGGCTTCGGTCTTCTCTTCTCAGACCTGTGTTCTACTGCTGTGCACTTCTAAAGTATGAGGAGAGATGTTATAAATCGCCTTAAAAAAATCTATGGGTATTAGGATGGTAGCTTAATTACAGTGGCAATGTAAAGGAAGGAGGATTTATTTTGGCTTCCAATTTAAGAGTCATATCAGGTTGCTTGGTGGAGAAGGCCTGACAGCCAGCGGGGGCCTTCACAGCACAGAGGACCAGGGCACAGGGACCTCTGAACTAGAATCATGGGCAAGTATAACCTTCAAGCCTGCTCTCAGTGATCCATTGCCAGCAGCTCTAGGACCTGTGTTCTGAAAGTTCCACCCCTTTCGAAAATAGTACCACCCATTGGGAACCAAGTGCTCAAACACATGCATCTGTGAAGGTTACTTCACATTCAAACCAGAACAGAAGGGGTAGGTACTAGGACCTACCTAAATTCATATTTCACTTATCCAAAACCCAGACCACCAAGACCAGTGAGAAAAAGAGAAAAGCAGGATATAATAATTTTGACAAATCGATATCTCTGAATTTCAAGCTTTAAAAGTGTCATACATACTTGGTTTGATACAGTTGTGTTACCCAACAATGATAGATTCTGGAATGGCTTTATAACTAATAGTACAGTGTATTATGCTGATGTGGAAATGACCAATCTTCATGGAGGGGAATGCCAGGGACAAACAGCCTTCATAAAGTGTCACTAGCTGTCTTAGGGTTTCTTTCTTTCTTTCTTTTCTTCCTTCCTTCTTTTCTTCTTTCTTTACTGTAATTTTTTAATATGGACATACTTAATGTGTAAACAGCATATGTTGGTACCATCCTTTCCCTCATCTATGCCCCTTTTCTAAAGGGACCCTCCTCATTGGGGATGCAGGAGTCATCCCCATGGCGATTGTGGGTAATGCATTGTGGGGCTAGCCATCAGTTATGAGGACGAGGCAATGTCTCTGTGCATAGTGTCCCAACTTGTGGTTCTAACAATCTTTCTGCCCCCTCTTCTGCAAAATTCCCTGAGCCATGTTGGGTTTATTTTAAGCCTACTTCAGTGATGAGCTCTTAAGAGCCTCTGGATCTTTGCTTTGGTAAGTGTTGAGGGTCCTCAGTGTCTGTCTCCTTCACCCTTGTTCAGGTTCACCAAGAAAGCAGCCCTCTTGCTCATTGTCTTGGGTTTCTTGACATATGGGTCAATCCTTAACTTCTATGTACTTAGCTCAGGGCAGGGCACAGAGAGGTGTGACCAGTTTCATCTAGTGCAGAGCTCCCCAGTGGAGCAAGGGCTGGTCTTTGGACCAGGTCAGAGTAACCTGAAGGAACTCAAAGTGTATCCATCCTTTAGAGGCAGAAAAATGTGCGGGGCTGGGGAGGGGGCGGGATGTGTATGTTTGGGTTTTAAGTAATTTGGTTGTGTTCATGATTTAAAGTCCTTATGTCCAGCTAATCCCTTAGGAGTCCATATGAGGAACAGTGTTTCCTAAGCTTCACTGGTTACGATGAGGAAAATACTAATCAATTATGTTTATTAAAGGGCCCTTAACAAGCTGGTGGAAAGCATCTGGACTGAGATGAAGCTCAGTAACCCTCATTTATTTTCTGTGATGTATAAACAGTGTATGTACTGGGCTTTGGGCACATGCCCATTGTAGCACTCACCGAAGGCAGCGTATAAAAGGAATAAATGCTGTAGAGTCTACCTTGGAAAAAGATGAGACTTTGATTGTATGTTGCTTGGAAATATTCTTCTACTGTTTCAGACATAAATCTCCTGTTTGTTCTGGATTTCATTTAGTTTTTGTAACACGTGGTTATGATTTCTGTGTTGTTACATTTTTCCAGTGCATTTATAACCTGGAACCAGTGACACCGATTTTCTCTTAAATATAGAGTGATGCAGAGAGGAATGTATTCTCTGAGGATGTCAGAAATGTTAGCATTATTGTTTCTGTGTGTGTGCATGTGTGTGTGAGGGTACATGTGCCCATGTGGTGGCCAGAGGACAACCTTGGGGCTCATCCTAAGGATGCTGTTCACCGTTTTGAGACAGGGTTTCTCAGTGGCCTGATGCTCACCCGTCAGGCTAGGCTAGCTGGCCAGTAAGCCCCAGGGACCTTCCTGTTGTCATTTCCCAAGCCCTGGGATTCGAGGCATGTGCCGCCATACCCAGCATTCCACACTGGAACTGGAGATCGAACTTAGTTGCTCATGCTTTTGAGGCAAGTACTTTACTGACTTTCAGAGCCGTCTCCCCAGCCCCTTACGATTTTTGAATAGCGAACTGAAATGATGTAATTCATAAGATTATTATGCTAATGAAATATTTGTGATACACAATATATTTATTTATGCTTTTAAAAATAATATCCTTCCCCCATTTAAAACAATACTGGTTAATTGTGATTAAACAGTAGCCAAGCATAGTGGTGGGAGGCAGAGGTAGGAGGATCGCTGTGAGTTTAAGGCCACCCTGAGACACAGTGAATACCACGTCAGTCTGAGCTATAGTGAGACCCTACCTCAAAAACAAAACAAAACAAAACAAAACACCCACAACAAAACAAATATGATTAAACAATACTGATTATTCCTGTTGAATAGATGAATGAAATGTTTTCTTATAGCATATGACATATATGGCACAGAAGAGACGTGAGAGGAGGTGTCTGAGCTGGGCCCGTGCTTCTCTTTGAGTCTGCTTCTTTTTCAAAATGTCCTCCCCTGTGGTTCTTGAGCCTTATATCTTAACTTACCTTTCTAAACAATGTCTTTGATAGCTTGGAGACATTTCTTAACCATGGGACAGTGAGTACAAAAGCTTGTCGAAACACCCTCCTTTTAATTGTTGAAGCATGTGTGTGTGTGTGTGTGTGTGTGTATGTATGTATGTATGTGTGTGTGTGTGTGTATATATATATATATATATATATATATATATATATATATATATATATATATATATACACACACACATGCATTTTTTCCAGTTCTGTCATTGAGCAGCTTCTATACAGTTTTTTGTCTTCTAGTGGAGAAGTGGCTTTTTTTTTTTAACCAAAGCTTCATGATTTTGACCAAGGTATTCAGACTACCATGCCCACTGTTTTCTTTTCTGCAATGAAAACAGATGAAGACTAGAGAGATGGCTCAGCAGTTAAAGGTGCTTGCTTGCAAAGCCTGACAGCCGGGTACCTATGTAAAGCCAGATGTACACAGTAGAGTATACATCTGGAGTTTGCAGTCACAGGAGGCCCTGGTGTGCCTGTACTCCTCTCTCTCATAAATAAATAGGAAGGAAGGAAGGAAAGAAAGAAGGAAGGAAGAAAGATTTTTGTTTTTGTTTTTTGAGGTAGGGTCTAGCCCAGGCTGACCTGGAATTCACCATGTAGTATCAGGCTGGCCTTGAACTCTCAGCCATCCTCCTACCTCTGTCCCCCAAGTGCTGGGATTAAAGGCATGCACCACCATGCCTTGCTTAGAAATAAACTTTTAAAAAGAACATAGATGAGATGGTATCTCAGGAACCTTGTCAGATGTGACTTCCTTTTTCCTCATTCCCGTCTGTCAGGTGGTATAGAAACAGTTTATGTTTAAAACTTTTTTTAAAAGAATACTATTCATGGGGCTGAATAGATGGCTTAGCAGTTAAGGCATTTGTCTGCAAAGCCTAAGGATTCAGATTCAATTTCCCAGAGATCACATAAGCCAGATGCACAAGGTAGCACATGCATCTGGAGTTTGTTTGCAGTGGCTGGAGGCCTTAGTGCACCCATTGTCTTTCTCTTTTTCTCAAATAAATAACTAAAAAATCTATTCATTTATTTGCAAATAGACACACACACACACACACACACACACACACACACACAGAGAGAGAGAGAGAGAGAGAGAGAGACAGAGAGAGAGAGAGAGAGAGAGGGATTGGGAGAGAGAGAGTACGAGCGAGCTTCTGCAAACAGCCTCCAGATGCATGCACCACCTTGTGCATCTGGCTCTATGTGGGTAATGGGGAATCAAACCCAGGTCATTAGGCTTTGGAGGCAAGCACCTTAACCTCTGAGCCATCTCTCCAGCTCTGTTGTATGTTTCTTTTGTTCCCTGTTGTATTCTGGTTCCAAAAACAGTGCTTGGTACTTGGTATGCAAAAGTATGTTGAATAAATGAAGAAAACTCAACATAAGCACATTCAACAAGCAGCAATGAAGGGGTTATACTTACTGACCACGAAGCGCATTTATTCAGTTGTGTGGTCAATAGTAAGTATAGGTCTAGTGCTGCCCTGGTAAGATCTTTCAGTGGCTCTCCCTGCCCTCTGGCTAAACACATAGCCTTTGCACTTGCTCCCGAAGGTCTAGCGGATCTGGGCCCTCCTTACTGTTCTGCCTCCTCTTCCTTCTCCCCCACATGCTCATCCTCTTGGCCGCCTCTTTCCGGTCCTGAGTGCCCTGTCCCCCACCTTCTGGCTGTGCTGCAAGCTGCTGCTTCCTTCCTGAGCCTACCTCCATCTTTGTTTCCAGCATACACTCCTTTGATGGCAGCTCGTAGTAAGAGATTTCATAACTTCTACCTTGCTGTCCGTTTCTCTGAGTGGACTTCCAGCGCTTGAGGAAAGAAGGTCTGTGCCAGACTTGTTCTCTCGTGTACCCCGTCAGACCTCCTGGGCCACCCAGAGGGTGGTGGCAGCGGAACACAGCCACTCATAGGCCCAGGGCGCTGGCCTTGAAGAAAACTGGATTCCTTCTGTTCCTAGTGTTCTGTAGCCACCCTACTCCAAAATTTATTTCGATAACTTTCGGTTGGTGCAAATATTATAATTATGATGAAATGGAACAAGCAAGATTTGACACAAGGAGTGCCACAATTTCTATTCTGTCAAGGGTCAAACACCATTAGAAGGCTGGAGCTATTTCTCAGTGGTTAAAGGCACTTGTGTGAAAAACTTGGTAACCTGGGTTTGATTCCCCAGAACCCATATCAAGCCATAAGTACAAGGTGGTGCACGTGACTGGAGTTCATTTGCAGTGACAAAAGGCCCTGTTGCACCCCTTCCTTCTTCTTGCAAATAAATAAATCTTAAAAAGCCTTTAGCTGCACCTAGAATATCACTGCCATATAGTAGGTGCATCATAAGCATTTGTTGAAGCCAAGACTAGCGGCACAGGCCTGTAATCCCTGCGGCTCATGAGGGTGGGACAGGAGGGTCAAAAATTCAAGGTCTGCCTAGACTGTAGAGTAAATTCGAGCTTGGGTAGCTTGGCGAGACCTTGTCTCAAAATAAGAAGTGAAAAGAGGTCTAGGGTTATAGCTCAGTGGTACAGCATTTGCTATAGGGAAGTGTGGGTCCCAGGTTTAATCTGTGTGTGTGTGTGTGTGTGTGTGTGTGTGTGTGTGTGTGTAAATAAATATGTGCTGAGGGCTGGAGAGAGAGCTTAGTGGTTAAGGTGCTTGTCTATAAAGCCAAGGAAACAGGTTTGATTCCCAAGGTCCCACAGATGCACAAGGTGGCGCACGCGTCTGGAGTTTGTTTACAGCAGCTGAAGTTCCAGGCATGCCCATTCTCTCTTTCTCTCTCTCTATCTGCCTCTTCCTCTCTCTCTGTCTCAAATAAATGAGTAAAATAAATAAAATTAAAAAAATATCTATGTGTTGAGTGAGTGAAGGAGTGAGGCTTGTTTAATGAACATGTGGAGGGAAGAGGGTTCTAGGCAAAGGGAGTAGCATACCAAGGTCCTGAGTCAGGAACGCACCTGACTCCTTCACTGGCCGAAAATCAAGCCAGTGTCACTGAGACCTAATGGGTGAAGCCAAGAAATGGGAGATGAAGTTGTAGGCACAGGAATGTATACTATTATATAAAGATGGTGGTTGGAATAAGGAACATGTTTTTAACTTTAGTGGTAGTAAGAAGTCTGGTGGCATTTTGAGCAGAGAGAAGTATGATCTGATAGCTGTGAAAAGTTATTGTAAGCTGTCATGGCTTCCTGCTTGAATTAGTACAGTTGCCTCCAACCCAGTCTTCAGCTCCACTCTCCGCAGTGGGTTCTGAGCGGTCATTTGACAGCGCAGATCTGATCATGTCAGGGTGTTGCAGACCGTTCAGTTGTCCTTAGAAAAGAAGTCTATAATCCCTGGTGCAGGTTGGCAGGCCTGGAATGACTTGATACAGGCTGAGGTGGGTGTCACATGAACCATTCTGCTTAGCTGTACTTCTTTGAATTTCTTTAAGAGGATTTCAAGTTCTTTCTTGGGCTCTCTGTGCACAAAGTTACTCCCGCTCAACTCCATTCTCACCTCCCACTCCTTCCCGTGTTGCTGTTCTCACCGCGGGTCCTCTGTCTGCTTCCACCTCCGTCCCGCACCTAGAAGAGGCGAAGGGCTGGGCGCTCCCAGAGCTGCTGTCTTTGACCAGCTGGTGGAACATACCCAGTTCTTGCGTCTCTGTTAGAAGGCTACATCCAGTAGTCAGGGACCGGAGGCTTCTCTTTGAGAGCACAGACCACAGGAAGTGCTAGTATTTTCAAACAAATGCCTTTAAGCACGGAACCATCTTGCCAGCCGCCCTTGCTGATACTTTCAAAGAAAGATAAAAGGGAAGACTACCTCTCCAGGGTCGGGTCTACTTCATATAGCCTCTGTCAGATGGTTTTTTCTCCTATTGAGAATGGCTGTGTTTCTTAGAGATGAAGTAACTGCTTAAGAAAAGTAGTCAAAAGGAAAGATGATGATTGAAATTTCTGTGAGTAATTTGATTAGCAACCCAATCTTTTAGAGCTCATTAAGGCTCACACTGATGGAAGCCATTATTCTGTAATGTAAAAACCTCTGACTCAGCTTGCTCTGTTTAAAATTAGCTGACAGTGTTTGTCTGGTTTGCTGTTGCTGTTGTGATTATTCTAATTCTGTTGGAATCATCCTGTGACTGTTAATGCGAATCCTGTGAGTAAGCTTAGCTTCCCGTGCACGCATGAAGAAACTATGTCCTTGAGTTCAGTCACAAGATAATGATGTGCATTCCCATTTCATCCTTAGTCTCCTAATTGCTCATCTTCCATTTGATTGAAGTAGCACCATGACTCATTATTCAGCCACCTTTAAAAAATTAATGCTGTCTTGTTTGTATTTTATTTGGTGGTGGATATTTCCTGTTTGTTTCTAGTAGACTGCATTTGACATTTCATGCTTGCCAGACCAAAGCAGCTTCTAAGATTTCCTTAACTGATGAGTAAGTCTTGTGAGTAAAACGTCAGAAATGAATGGAAAGTACCATATCTTCCTGCTGGGAAGTCTCCTGAGAGACCAAGAAGCTTCATCTCCAACAGGTTGTAATTATGTGTATATTATTGGCTTGTAGTCTTCAAATATAATTTGCCAAAATAGTTTTATTTCTAAGGATACAAGATAGCTTATTTTAAAAGTATATACACCTCATATGTGTTTGACATTTTAGTTGCTGACAATGTAGAAACATTGTATTTCATAGCAGCACAATGGATCTTTTCCTAAGACCAATATCCCACTTTTTTTTTTTGTTTGTTCTTTTGAGGCAGGGTCTCACTCTAGCCCAGGCTGACCTGGAATTCACTATGGAGTCTCAGGGTGGCCTTGAACTCACGGCTGTCCTCCTACCTCTGCCTCTTGAGTGCTGGGATTAAAGGCGTGTGCTACCACGCCCAGCAGCAACATCCCACTTTTTGAAATCATATACTTCAAAGATTCTATTGTAACAAAATTGTGTTCTTTTCTAGGAACTATAATGAATGAAAATTTATGTCTTTGGAAAACACAGGCTAAGGTAGAAAATTGCTTAGTTTATATTCTACAAACTGTAGGAACATTCTTTTCCAGCTCTTTTTGTTATGGTCTCTGGACTTGTGAAAGGGAAAAAGAGTTTTGATGAAAGAAATAACAGTATGGAATATACACCTATCGTTTGCTAATCCTTGGAATGTTAATTAGGTTCGGACGTGTATATTTGGAGCACCAAATGTGACAGAAGTTTTAACAATACAGGTTGTTGGGGTATGGTTGTAGACCATACATTTGGGAAGGCAGAAGTATAACTTTCCTGTTCAGAATTCTTCCATGGCTCCAGGCCTTCGAGAAATTAGGTACCTTTCTGAAAATCCTGTAGCAAGTGAGGCCACTTTAGAATTACGATGAACACTGTGTTTGCCCTCATATTACCGCCTCTCTCCTTGCACCTCCAGAACAAAGAAAATAGTCCTGTACACACACATTCTGTATACACGAATTCTCTGCATGACCTGAAATGTCCTCCTTTTGTTGTGTGATTAGAATTTTGTATTTTTCTTGAAGCCTTTCTTTTCCATTCTGCTTCCTAGTTGACTTGTTTCCTCTTTGGCTGCTTTTAGTGTTCATACTTCCTTGGACTTGCTCATTGTTGCCAGTTACCCATAGCAGTCATCCCCCAGCCGCTCTGTGTTGCTTGCGTAGATGTTCATTCAGTCACTGACCATAGCGCAAGATACACTTGCTTCCTTGTCATTTGTAATGCATGAGCTTCCCGGCAATGAGTCACTGAAAGCTTGTCTTATCTGTGTGCTTGGGCTTGCCAGGGTTGCTTACCTGCTCACTCACTTAAACATAAAAATAGCGGACAAATAGTTGTCTTAGGGTTCTCTAGAGGACCTTTAATGTAAGCACTGGGGAGACAGGCAGAGTCCTCAGACCTACTTGCTAGTTAGTCTAACTCTGCTGGTGAGCTGGAGCTCAGTGAGAGGCCATGTCTCAAATAATTAAGGTGGGGCAAGAATAGATGGTAAGACCCTATTGCTGAAGACTCCACATACTTGGGCTTCAAGGCCACTGAAAAATCCTGCTGGAACTGAGCTGATAACCTCCTCTGTGCAGACCAGCTGACAGAAAGCTGGAAGAAGCCATTCTTCATGCAGTTCAATGGGAGAGAGAGAAATCACCAGTGAAGATACCCAACAGTGGACACTGCAAGCCTTAGATTTGGCCAGCCAGGCCAAATGAGCCAACAGGTGCAATAGTGGCACATCTATCATGATGGAAACCAACTGCCCTCTAATGGGACTGGAGGCCCTCTCCATGGGAGGGAATACATGCCTGATACTAAAAACCTAAAACAGGGATAGTCATGAGCCCTAGGGGTGTAATGTCTGCTGCTGTCTGTCTAAATGTATATACTGTGCTTATCAAACTGTCCAGTAAGCACTTCTCTTAATGTTCATACCTTTATATTATGCTACTCCCACTTTTGGTTGAGAATCTTCTCTTTCTAGATGGCAGTGACCTTGGGATGACTCAGAAGGCACCATGGTGCTGGGAAGAAGTGACACGAGTGCTCAGCACTGCAGTATCTCTATCACACCTTCCAAGGCTCAGGGTTCATTGCAGAAGAGGTGGCGGAAAGAATGTAAGAGCCAAAGGAAGGGTAGGACTGCTTACAACATGCTCTTCCAGACACAAAATGGCCTGGATATCCATGACCTCACAGTGCCTGACACTACCTACACAAGACCATCATAATAGGAGGAAAAGATCATGACATCAAAATAAAAGAGAGACTGATTGAGATGGGGAGAATGGAGTTTCAACGGGGAAAGTGGGAGAAGGGAGGGCATTACCATGGGATAGTGTTTACAGTCATGGAAGTTGTTAATTAAAAAAAAGTTAAGGTGGGGAATGACCGAGGAAGACACGCGATGTCTGGCCTCTACACGCACGCGCATGCTTACACATATGAGCATGTACACACATACACATAGCCACCCCCCCACATTTAAAAATGCATTCATTTTCCACGTATTGATCACTGGCTAATAGAAGAATTAGTAGGGCTTTAAGTAGAGGAAGAAATCCTTTGAAGGGACAGAAGCCTCCCTTGTTTCCTTTATGTTCCGTTTTGAAAGCGTTACGACAAATGTGTGCACTTGGCTACATGGCAGGGGTTTTCGGAAGGAACACTGTCCTCATTTATACTTGGGACATGGCATGGTGAGGGAGACAGAGGCCACTGGGGAAGTGAGTCCAGATGAGCTCCTGCACAGCACAGAGCTCCGAGCCGTTCTCAACGCGCAATCGTAAAGGCCTCCCTAAGTGCCGGACTACTGCAGGCCGTGCCACTTAGCGGAAGTCCTCCTGGTCATTTAGTAGGAAGCCTACTAGTGAGGCGGCTTACCGAGTGATTTCTGAACAGGAACTCTCATTGCTGATTGTTTTCTGCTTCTCAGACAATATATTGTCTCACGTTGCTGTCTTGCTTATAACTGTTCAGTCAGTTTTAGACAGACATTCAAATTTGGCTTAAATAGCATTTATGTCCCTCTAGCAATGACTTAAACTCTGAAGTACTTCTAAGTACAAAAAAAAATTAGCACATATTTTCTCATACTCGTGGTGGGAAGAAAAGCACAGTGCAGCATTTCTTCCCACTAGTCACTTGATTTCGCTGGTCTTAGTTTCTCCATTCTTTGTGCCAGTTAAATGAACTAGACATTCTTTTATTGAGTCCATCAGTGGGAAAGACTGTGTTGATAATCAGAAAGATGTTGAAGTCTTTGTTTCTCTCAGTTCTTTCCACTTCCTAGTAGAAAGCTCTTAGCTGTTTGGTTTTGTTTTGTGGTTCTACTGCAGTGACTCTTCTGGTAAAACCCTGTGGGAAGCCTTGCTGAGCTCCAGGCACAAGGAGGCCGTGATGGAAGTGCGGAGACACCTAGTGGAAGCAGCCAGCCGAGAACAGCTGCCCATCAAGATGAGTGTGGGTAAGCTTCCCATCCTCTCCCGGGCTGCCATCCTCCTCCTCTCCCTCCTGTCCCTCCTCTTCCTCCCCCTCCCTTCCCCGCAGGCTCTGAGGAAGCCCAGTAAGCAGGCTCCCAACCTCCCAGCCGCGGGCCTGCCTAGGCCGCAGAGTCTAGGTAAAAGAATGGAGTGCCCTGGTGAGGAGTAGAGAAGGAATATGTGCACATCTCCTTTGGGATGTAAAGTGACCGGTTTTCTTAGACTGAACTTGAAAGGGTTAGGAGAGCCCTTGCATACAAAGGGTAATTATCAATCCCAGCAGAGGTAGGAGGATCATGGTGAGTTTGAGGCCACCCTGAGACTACACAGTTAATTCCAGTTCAGCCTGGACCACAGTGAGACCCTACCTCGAAAAACCAAAAGAAGAAGAAGGAGGAGGAGGAGGGGGAGGGGGAGAGGGAGGAGGGGGAGGAGGAGGAGGAGAAGGAGAATTCTTTTATGTTCTTAATTGATCTAGAACTTAAAAAATTTGTGGCCCGAAACCCTCCCCTTAATTCTGTTTTACTCATAATGGTAAAACAGAATGATAGCATAGAGTTTCCTTTTCTTCCTAATGGTAGATGTGAGAGAGAACTTCTTTTGGCTTTGCATGACGGGCCGCTGTATCGGTGAAGCCGTCTGACAAGACGCACAGGCGCTGGCTGCACTCACATGCGGCGCGGCCGCTGACTGTCCAGTTACGGGGCGTGTGCTTTGTTCGCCAGGGAATCACATCCTTCGTTTTTCTTATTTATTCATATTTGGCTTTGACTCTGACATTAGAACATGGCTGCAAGGGAGTTTATGTTTAATTTAACTGCATTTTTCTTTTTAAAAATACCTTTTCTATTTATCTGCACACACACACACACACACACACACACACACACACACACACACACGAGAGGGGGTGGGATTGGCGTATCAGGTGCTCCCACCACTGCCAATGAACTCCAGATGCATGGGCCACCCTGTGCATCTGGCTTCACCTGGACACTGAGGTACTGAACCTTGGGATGCCAGACTTTGCAAGTAAGTGCCTTCAACTGCTGAGCCATCAATCCAGCCCACAGTTTTTTTTTTTTTTTTTTTTGAGGTAGGGTTTCACTCTAGCTTAGGCTGACCTGGAATTTACTGTGTAGTTTCAGGGTGGCCTTGAACTCACATCAATCCTCCTATCTCTGCCTCCCAAGTGCTGGGATTAAAGGCATGCGCCACCACACTCAGTTCTAGAATTTTTCTTCTGATTAAAAAGAGAAATCATGGAACTGATGCCTTAACTTTAGAAAAGAATTTTGGCTTTTTATTTTTTCTTTTGTTTCTAAAATGCATTAATAATTTAAAATACAGAAATATTTGAATATAGATGTTGAATCTGGTTAGTGAGTAGAATGTATTTCTGGAAATTTGTGAAAATTTATTTCTCTTAATAATGAGGCTTCTTTCTTGTAGTATGTTCTTTGGTATTTACTAAGCATTTGTGTATCCTAATGGATAGGAAAGCAGAAGTTCAATGCTTAAGTTCTTTAGAAAAATTTAAAAATTATTTTTATTTATTTTTGAGGAAAGAGAGAGAGAGAGAAAAACAAACAGATAATGGGCATGTTAGGGCCTCTTGCTATTGTAGTTGAACTCTAGATGTATGTGCCTCTTTGTGCATCTGGCTTTATGTGGGAATCAAGCCTGGAATAGAAGGCTTTGCAAGCAAGCACCAGTAGCTGCTGAGCCTTCTCCCCAGCCCTAAATTTTTTTTTCAAGGTAGGGTCTCCTTCTATCCCAAGCTGGTCTAGAATTCACTGTGTCGTCTCAGGGTGGCCTCGAACTCATGGCAGTCCCCCTATTTCTGCCTCCTGAGGGCTGGGATTAAAGGTGTGCACCACCATGTCCAGCCCTAACATTTTTTATTGAAAATTTTAATACGGAACATACTGTAACTTCACATTACTTTAGTTCTTGATTAATTTTGAGTACAAACATCAAGCTATCAAGATGTAATAGAAAATAATTTTGGAAGTAGAATAATATAGATGAACCTAGGTGGAGTCAAATTAAGGAATCACAATAGGAAAATACATAACTTTGAGTCATAACTTTGAGTGTCTTAGTGACTATAGATGGCAGCTTTAAGGAACATAATGATGACATAAAAAGTGAACATTACTAATGCTTATGGAGTTCTTACAAACTGCTTTATCTTGTCTTTATATGTGCTGTGTTATCTAATCGTTATAGTCCTTCTGTGTGATAGGAACTACTGATGTCACCCATTTTTTTCAGATAAGGAAACAGAAAAATTTGTTTTAGTTGCTACACATCTGATGAGGCGTAAGACTGGAATTCAAATGCAGGCATCTAATGCCAGGGAACATGCTTTTTATTTCTAAAATATCGCTGCTTCTATATAGTCAGTGTCAAGGCTTCTGTGTTGTTTTGGACTAGAAATAAAGTTGTTGCTTTGAGACCATTCTGGCATTTGACTATTTATTCTAGTTCCCAGTATTTTATCTTTTATCCTCCTTCCTCTCCTCTCCTCCCCTCTCCTCTCCTCCCCTCTCCTCCCCTCCCCTCCCCTCCCCTCCCCCTCCCCTCCCCTCCCCTCCCCTCCCCTCCCCTCCCCTCCCCTCCTCTCCTCTCCTCTCCTCTCGTCCCCTCTTCACTCTTCTTTCTCCTTTTCTCTCTACTTCCCTTACCTCTCTCCTGTACTTGGATTTTTGAAACAATCTCACCGTGTAGCCCAGGCTGTCCTTGAACTCAAGGTCATCTTTCCTCAGCTTCCTAAGTGCTGGGACTATAGGTGTGCGCCAGCACACTCACTTCCCTTCCTCCCAGTCCTAGATCTCCATTACCAAGGAGTGTTTGTAGCTTATGGAGTTCCTTATTCTTAAGTATGTTGAAAGAACTGATTCATCCCATTAATCCAAAAGAGCAGGAATGCACACAGGATCTTGATGAGAAGGTTAATTTATATTGTGTTTCATTGATACAGAACATAAATCAGCTTAAAAATATAAATCAGCTTTTATAGCTCATTGTAAGGACTCTTGAAACATTCTTAAGGAGCTATATCTTTAAAAAAATATCAGAGCCACATATATGTATGTAAAGACAACCCCATGAAAAATTTAAGTGTTTGGGTTTTCTATCAACTTCCCCCCACCCCCAAAAAAAGGACAGATAAATTTGTTATCTTTATCCTAAAACTCCAGACATGGGTGGGGGAGGGTGAGTGGGGGAGGAAAGAAACAGATGATTGTTAGCTAGATTAGCGTGTGCTCTGTCCTCGTGCCAAGTACAATTTAGTGAAAGATAACACAACCTGGCTACCCATTTCTGCTTTGTATCACTAGCCAGATTTTCTTGTGTGTCTCATTTCCGTATACAGCTGTGCAAGTGTGAACAGTAAGAAAAAGAACTAGAAGTTTTAAGTTTATAGAGACATTGATGATTGAAAACTGCCCACTGTACAGCTATCATTAAACAGTTGCATTGTAGTGTTGTAAATGGCTAAAATGCTTTTTTTCCCACCCTGGGAAAAGCAGCATTTTGAGCTATAAAATACTTTAAACTGCTCACTGCTCTCCATTTTACTGAAGTATAAATTTTTCTGTCTGCAGTAAAGGCTTCTGGTATTTTTGAGACATTAAACAGATTTTAATTCTAGACTGAGGGTTCTCTTGTGTTTAAAGTTAATGAAAGGGATTCCATGGTTGAAACCTCTGATCTTAAATATAAAATTTCTCAGCACAAGGTAAGTTCATATTAAAACATTATGAGCACCGATAGAAATAAACATCATTCTCTTAAATGATAAAAGTGTAATTGCTAAAACAAAGGAAAAATTTCATTTTATCATTGTTCATATAAACAGATGTCTCTTACTGAGAGCTTGTTATTAAATTGTCAGCTAAGGAGATATGTTCCAGAAAAGCAATTTTTAAAACACTGAAAGTGTATTGTATTTTTCCCACTAGCTTTCATAATGAAAAATGGATATTGAAAGTCAAAAATAAATAGACCCTAAGAAATCTATTATTTGACTCTGAAATGGCCACTCAGAGGAGGAATGGATAGAAGTTGCCCATCCCAAACTTGTAGAGAACTTTTCTCTGGGCACCATGGTGCTTCCTGGAGTCTCACAGCTTTCTTCTGCTCTTTGAAGACTGGACGTGTTCTCTGGTGTTAGATCCTGTAGGAGCTGATGTGAACGAACTTCTTCATGTACTGTCCTTTCTTTTGCAGCTAAACTTCTAGAATACGCCATTGGTGCTTGAGGTTTCTGTTTCTTCATCATTTTAATGCTTAGGACTCAAGTGCATTCTGTATACTAACACTTTCCTTCTGCAAATTTCCCTACACCACTAAATTTAAGGACAATCTTCTCAGTTGTTGCTTTTGACTTCCTTGTATTGTCCACTTCTAGCCTGTTCTGCTTTCATGTATATCTCTTGTTTTCTGTAAATTTAGGCTCTCCTGATTGTGATTGAGTACGAAATTAGTTTTATCTGCAAAAAAAAAAAAATCAGTTTTTTTTGCTTATTAGTCAAGCTTCATTTTATCCATAAATTAAAGAATATATCTATTTCCCAGAATTTAAAGGAGAATCAGAGCTGTGTGAGCAATATGGGTCATAATGTGAAGCAAATTAGAAATGATGTTTCCTGACCACAGTTCTCATTTATGGGAAGACCTAGAAGATGGTGTTCTTGATTACATTTCTTATTTATGGGAAAACCTATAAGATGGTGTTCCTGATCACATTTCTCGTTTGTGAGAAGATCTATTAGATTGTGTTCCTGACTGTATTTCTTGTTTATGGGAATATCTACAAGATGGTGTTCCTGACCACATTTCTTGTTTATGGGAAGATCCACAGATAGTGTTCCTGACCACATTCCTTGTCTATGAGGAAGTCTACAAGATGGTGTTCCTGACCACATTCCTTGTCTATGGGGAGATCTATAAGATGGTGTTCCTGACCACATTCCTTGTCTATGGGAAGATTCACAGATAGTGTTCCTAACCACATTCCTTGTCTATGGGAAGATCTACAAGATGGTGTTCCTGACCACATTCCTTGTCTATGGGGAGATCTACAAGATGGTGTTCCTGACCACATTCCTTGTCTATGGGGAGATCTATAAGATGGTGTTCTTGACCACATTCCTTGTCTATGGGAAGATTCACAGATAGTGTTCCTAACCACATTCCTTGTCTATGGGAAGATCTACAAGATGGTGTTCCTGACCACATTCCTTGTCTATGGGGAGATCTACAAGATGGTGTTCCTGACCACATTCCTTGTCTATGGGAAGATTCACAGATAGTGTTCCTAACCACATTCCTTGTCTATGGGAAGATCTACAAGATGGTGTTCCTGACCACATTCCTTGTCTATGGGAAGATCTACAAGATGGTGTTCCTGACCACATTCCTTGTCTATGGGGAGATCTACAAGATGGTGTTCCTGACCACATTCCTTGTCTATGGGAAGATCTACAGATAGTGTTCCTAACCACATTCCTTGTCTATGGGGAGATCTATAAGATGGTGTTCCTGACCACTTTTCTCATCTGTGGGAAGGTCTACAAGATGGTGTTCCTGACCACATTCCTTATCTATGGGGAGATCCACCAGATGGTATTCCTCACCACATTCCTTGTCTGTGGGAAGGTCTACAATATGGTGTTCCTGACCACATTCCTTATCTATGGGGAGATCCACCAGATGGTATTCCTCACCACATTCCTTGTCTGTGGGAAGATCTACAAGATGATGTTCCTTGTCTATGGGAAGGTCTACAAGATGGTGTTTCTGACCACATTCCTTGTCTATGGGAAGATCTATAAGATGACGTTCCTTGTCTATGGGAAGATCTACAAGATGGTGTTCCTGACCACATTCCTTGTCTATGGGAAGATATACTCAGAAACTAAAGTTTATTTGATGAAAGTGAATCAGTCCAAACAGATTGATTTAGATGAGCTCACTACCTTTATAGGAGTTGTATACATTCATCATTTCCTCTTCACTTGTCTTTTTCTAGGCTTTATGCTGAATATCTACATGCTAATAACAGCTTTTATACATAATTCAATATAGTTTTTCCATTTTTTAGTTTAGTTATGATTATGTTCCATTACTTCTTTCCCAACTCTGCTTACACCCCTCCTCTATGCCACAACATCTAGAAGTTTGTGGTCCCCCTTTTATAGAAAAAACTCAAGCTAAATTTCCAGACGGTAATCTGACCCATCGCACTGATACTAATAAACTTCTGGGCCATGCTGTGTACTTGTCACCACTGTCTCTTTTCCAGCTTAAAGGTGATGTGCTCATTCAACCTATGGTGTCTTTCCCATCTTTGTCATCATAGTTGTCTCTGGCTTCTCAGCACTCAATTGGCTCTGCTTTGTTAGCTTGCCTCTCAAGATGGGAAGTCCTGAGCTGAACCAAGATGCCATCTTGTCCTCCTTGTTTTGGTTGCTATATTTCTTTTAACCAAACCCCCAGATGAGATTAGTGATTTGTGTTTCCCACTATTCCCATGCTTACTGCCATTTCCCACTATGTGTATGTAGCAGATCCTTCTAGTTTTGAAGAACAGCATGGCTTTGAGCCTTGTGCTCATCCAGGTCTGGATGGAGAGTGGCTGTGTTTTGATCATGTTTATGTCTTTTGTCTTCATCATGGAGAATTTGTTTTTTGGATTAAGGGGAGCATGCATGCATACACGTACATGTAGGTGGGAGATGACTTAGTAGTTAAGGTGCTTGCCTGTGAAGTCTAAGGACTCAGGTTCAGTTCCCTAGGGCCCATGTAAGCCAGATGCACAAGGTGGAACATGCATCTGGAGTTCTTTTGCAGTGGTTAGAGGCCCTGGTGCACTCATTCTCTTTCTGTCTCTCAATCTCCCTCCCTCTCTCTGTCTCTAATAAATAAAAATTTAAAAAATTGACATATCTTATGATATGTTATAATTT
Organism: Jaculus jaculus; assembly: GCF_020740685.1. NCBI lineage: Eukaryota > Metazoa > Chordata > Mammalia > Rodentia > Dipodidae > Jaculus > Jaculus jaculus. The sequence continues at coordinate 15,640,122 of NC_059112.1, forward strand.
ATAAAAGACAAGAAAATCTAGGCAGCTCATAGGACCACATGTACTAATTAACTCATAATTGTTGTTTTAATGTTTTACCTATACCCCAATTTTGGGAAAAGGGAAGTGAAGTTTACTTTTTAAAAATTGAATAGCTATTTTTTTTTTTTTTTTTCTGAGGTAGGGTCTCACTCTAGCCCAGGCTGACATGGAATTAGTCTCAGTGTGGCCTTGAACTTACAGAGATCCTCCTACTTCTCTCCCGAGTGCTGAGGTTAAAGGTGTGCATCGTCACGCCAGGCTTTTTTTTTTTTTTTTTTTTTTTTTTTTTGAGGCAGGGTTTCACTCTAGTCCATGCTGACTTGGAATTCACTATGTAGTCTCAGGGTGGCCTTGAACTTGTGGTGATCCTCCTACCTCTGCCTCCCAAGTGCTGGAATTAAAGGCATGTGCCACCATACCCAGATTATTTATTTGACAGAGAAACAGGGATAGAGGGAGGGAGGGGGAGAGAGAGAGAGAGAGAGAGAGAATGGGCGCACCAGGGCTTCCATCCACTGCACATGAACTCCAAACTCATGTGCCCCCTTGTGCATCTGGCTAATGTGGGTCCTGGGGAATTGAAACTGGGTCCTTTAGTTTTGCAGGCAAACGCCTTAACGGCTAAGCCATCCCTCCAGCCCTAATTTTGTTTTAAACCAATGTAGTCGTGAAAGTTTTACATATTTTGCTCATTTAATGCTCCTAATAATCTTATGGGTTTGGTACTCACTTTCACTCCCATTTCCTAGGCCGAGATAACTGAGACATGGAGAGATTTCCCATACCATTTGAAACTCTCTTCATGACTCATCCTGTGGAAGGAGGGACTCTGTAGAGCCACACTCTTGCATTTCTACTGGTTCCCTGCTTGCTAGACCAGCATGGAGCACTGAGGGACTGTGGGACTGGATGGTAGGGCAAAGAAGCTACCTGCTGCTTCCTGTTGCTCCGGGGACTGTGCTGCGAGTGTCAGGCCAACAGCCTATAATGTCGCTTGTTTCCAGTGGTTAAGGAGTTGCAGTAGCTTGGCTAGGGAATGGTATCTTACCATATGTATCCACCAGTGTTACAGTGATGGCCGAGCCAGGACATGAAGGGATGCAGTGGTTATAAGTCTTAGGAGTGGGAGGTTCTATAGCAGTGGCTCTTACAAGATGACATAGCACAGTAGCAGCTTGACCATTGGGAGGGGACTGTCAAGGCACAATGTGAGCTCCTTTCCTGGAGCAAGTGGAGCATGAATCCCATTACAGGCAGCTCCCTAAGCTGAAGTGAGGACCAAGGAAGGCTTCGGGATTCTCTAGGAGTAAAGACTGCAACATGTGCAGCAATGACGGGGCCACCGCCTTCCTCCTGAAGACCTTCACCTTGCAGAAAGAGCCCTTCCTGGTATAGATGGGGTATGTTAGTTACTTTTCTTATTGCTTGGTCTAAATACCTGACCAAAGCAAAAAGGAAGGTCCACTGTTCTGCGTGCACTTTGAAGTCACAGTGCATTATGGTACAGAAGGTGTGGCAGGAGCTTGAGGCAGCTAATCACATTGCATCTCCAGTCAGGAAGCAGAGAGCGATGAGTTCTGGTACTCAGGTGGCTCTCTGCTTTTCTTCCAGTCCAGGGCGTCATCTCTATGGAATTGTGCAGCCCACAGCTAGGGTGGGTCTTCCCACCGTAATGAACCTAATCTAGAAAATCCTTCACAGTCATGCCCAGAGATTTGTCTACTAGCTGAATGTAAATCTGTTCAGCTGACACTTTTTTTTTTTTGAGATAGGGTCTCACGCTAGCTCAGGCTGACCTGGAATTCACTATGGAGTTCCAGGGTGGCCTTGAACTCACGGTGATTCTCCTACTTCTGTCTTCCGAGTGCTGGGATTAAAGGCATGTGCAGCACCATGCCCAGGCCAAGTTGACCCTTTTGACCATCACACAGGGGCAGGGGACAGCAGAGCCAAGGTGTTTCCTTCCCACCTCAGTGTGGCGATCCTGAGGTTTGTGTCTGTCACATCTTGCTGTCCTGTACTCCAGAGCTCTACTATAGTTGTAGTTATTTAATCATCACATAGGTTCTTTTGCTGGGAAAGGAGGAATATGAGTGGTAAGCACCCAGAGCAGCCATTTTGCTTAGTCATTTTTGAGTGCATTTTCCCCAGGAGGGATTCTGAACTTGAGCATTTTGGGCTGTACTTGGGAAACCTAAAGAGCATGGCATGGCAAGAAGGTCCACAAGTGCCAGTGGGAGTTTCTTTCTCTCAGAAGTTCTTTTCAAAACAGACATTCTATGCTGGTAGTGGTGGCGCACACCTGTAATTCCAGCACTCAGAGGCAGAGGTAGGAGGATTGCTGTGGGTTCAAGGCCACCCTGAGACTACAGAGTGAATTCCAGGTCTGAGGTAGAGTGAGACCCTACCTCGAGAAAAAACAAACAAAAAATCCCCCAAACAAACAAAAAACCCCAAAACAAAAACCCTCAGACATTCCTCTCTAAGTCAAAGTGGACCCGCAAAGGATATGATCCTCAGCAGCCTGGTATTCTGTCCGTGGATAACAGGGTTCTGTTCTTGTCATTGCTGTCTGCTGAGTTTATAAACACTGAGACAGCATGAAGTTAGCTTGGGAAGGCTGCATTTCCATGGCAAGGCAAGCCATGACTCTTTCTGGTGGCTTCATATTTCAGTTTTGTGTAACTTTAAGGATAGCTGTTTATTTTCTCTTGACCTGTAATTCTGTGGCAGTTAGCCTTTATTCTACACTAGCCTCAAAACAGCTCTTCTGGAAAATTTCTGAATTTAGGACATGTTGAACTGAATTGATTTATATAATTAAAATGCACTTTTCACATCAAGGCTCTTCTATTATTGTAATGCTTTAGAGCTCAAAAATTTATGTAATAAGAAACACATACTATTTAAAGGATATCCCAGAAAACCTTCTTCTGTATTTATGGTGTTATAAAAATGGACATCAATTCACAGCTGGGTTTTATCCAAGTTTACTATTCAAATGGCTGTCTATACTGCCCTTCACATCCCCTGGGAGAGGATTTATAATGTCTTCTCTCTCTTTCCCTTTAATAACTGGGTTCAATCTCTAACAGTCATCATGACTAGGAAATGTTTTTCTCATGTCTGACTTAAATCTCTCCATCTGCACATTAACCATACTTTTCTACCCTTTGACCTCAATTGAGGTGGGAAGCAGGCAGTTACTATTACTCTCCTGTGACTTTATCTGTTGAAAGACAAAGCTTTACCCATTGCACAAATCAATTGATAGTAATAAAGTCAGATTTCCCAGAGAAAAATAAACATCTGTCCATTCTACATGAAACAGCTATTACTTTGCTTCAGAATCAAGGGTGTTCAAAAAGTAACACTAGAACAAGCTTGTATAAAAGTCAAATGACCACATATGGAAAACGAAAAGTGAATACACAATACTCCCTTTCTTTTATTACTACCATCTTGCTTTTCAAAGTAACTTTAAATTTATTTATTTGAGAGAGAGAGAAGTAGAGAGGAAGAATGGGAATGCCAGAACCTCTAGCCACTGCAAATGAATTCCAGACTCATGTGCCACCTTGTGCATCTGGCTTTACGTGGGTATTGGAGAATCAAACCTGGGTCCTTAGGCTTCGCAGACAAGTGCCTTAACCACTACACCATCTCTCCAGCCCTCAAAGGAATTTTTTTTTTTTTTTTTGGTTTATCAAGGTAGGGTCTCACTCTAGTCCAGGTTGACCTGGAATTCACTATGGAGTCTCAGGGTGACCTCAAACTCACAGCGATCCTCCTACCTGTGCCTCCCAAGTGTTGGGATTACAGGCGTGCACCACCACACCTGGCAGCCTCAAAGTAATTTTAAATAACTAAATTACATCTTTTCTTCCAAGAATTTTTCTATGTAACTAGGTAAGAAAGTAAATAAATAAACAAATGAACAAGAGGAGAAATAAAATTTAGGTGTATATTAATAGCTATGCCATTTGGCTTCCATGGCAATTTTTCCCCTTGCTCTTATAAGAGTATTGACTACCCAGCATAAAATATTATCATTGAAACTTAGTTTGTAGTTGTGCTTCCTTGGAACGTCATGTGTGTTAAAAATATGTTAAGTTCAATCAGATTTGATGTGTATGAGGATATTGTACAGCAAGGAAAATGGTTAGTCACAATCCACCAAAGTTAAGTATTCACCTACTTTCACTGCATGTCTATCTACCAGAAATGAGAGCTCATGCCTACCAAAGACATGCATTAGACATATTAGAAAACTCATAGCATTATTATAACGGCTCAGACTATAAAACACAAGTTTGCTTCAATAATAGAATGGATATGGAAACAGGCATATCATATGAAGTCATAAACACAGCTTTTTTTAAAAAAAAAATCTGGTGCCTGTGAGGTATTTATTTATATTTATTTAAGAGAGAGACACAGAGGGAATTGTCCAGCCTGGGCCTCCAGCCACTGCAAGTAAACTCCAGACACATGTGCCACCATGTGCATCTGGCTTACATGGGTCCTGGGGAGTCGAACCTAGGTCCTCTGGCTTTGCAGGCAAGTACCTTAACTGCAAAGCCATCCATCCAGCCCCTAAACACAGCTTTTTGATGGTGAAGAAATGGAACCAGACACAAAAGAGTGCAGTGATAAGCCAGTTGCAAAAGCAGAGAAGGAAACGGCCTGTCACGTTAGATCTAAGTCATGGTCTCCTTTTCAGGGATTGTTGTCTGCATGAGCATATAGGAAGTCTTGCATTCTGCATGAAGGCTGACCTTGAACTGGGAGGTGGCCACCTGGACAGACATGGAAAATGATTTGAACTCTTTGCTTATGGTTCGTGTGCTGTGCTGTCTGCACGTTTTATTCCTCACTTGCCGTTTACATGTTACCTATGGTTTTTGAGTTTGCAGTGTCCCGTGGTCCTCTGTACTGGTGAATCCTTTCACATACTCAAAGCAAATCCTTTTATGGGGTAGGGGATGGATCATTCCTTTTTCTCTGTCATTCCCCTTCTGCCTTCCAGAAATTTATACTCCATTAAAGAAAAAAAAAATACGTAACAATAGTTTTATTGTGTAAAAATTGACAGATTTCAATTGTTGTGGTATCTCTGTGGCTTCTTTGTTTCTTGGCACAGCTACATATACTTACATCTCCCAGCTGGAAGCTTCACCCAGGTTATGTTTTAATAGGCATGGATCATTTTCACTTGGGTATGCAGTTTCTTTTTGGAATGATGAAAATATTCTGAAATTACATAGCAGTGATCATAGTATAACTCTGTGAATATATCAAACAAAACTCATTGAATTGTACATTTGGGTAAATTTTATGGTAGAGGAGTTATATTTCAACAAACTATTACTAAAAAAACCTCTTATAAACTAAAGATATCATTGTGGAAATAAAACACTTGAAAAGTTTAAAGATAAGTCAAGATAATATCCTGTAATGCAAGGAGAAAGAGAAGAACATTTAGAAGATGGTGAGGAAGGAAAGAAAAGGCAAGGTGCCAAGAAAGAAAAAGCCGGGGCTTGAGGACCTGCTGTATGTTCAGGGTGGACTCTTGAGCCAATTTTATATTCCTTACAAAATTCTCCACATACAAAATTTTGGCTCTCTATGCAAACCATTGACATAATATTCAAAGTTTTCTCTAACGGTCTACTAGTGAATAGTTTCATAAAGTAGACTTGCCTCATTGGTCTATTTTTCCTTTATATGCATTCCTGAAAACCTTGTGCTTTGCAAAAATATCAAGGCAAAAAGAACAATTTACTCAGCAACAGCCCATTCCAAAAAAAAAAAAAAAAATCTGCATGCTGGAGAGATGACTTATTAGTTAAGGTGCTTGTCTGTGAAGCCTAAGGACCCAGGTTTGATACCCAGGACCCACCTGAGGCAGATTGCACAAGGTGGTACATACATCTGGACCTTGATTGCAGTGGTTGGAAGCCCTGGTGTGCCCATTCTTTCTCTCTCTCTCTTTTTTTAAAATTTTTATTTATTTATTTGAGAGCGACAGACACAGAGAGAAAGACAGATAGAGGGAGAGAGAGAGAACAGGCGCACCAGGGCTTCCAGCCTCTGCAAATGAACTCCAGACGCGTGCGCCCCCTTGTGCATCTGGCTAACGTGGGACCTGGGGAACCGAGCCTCGAACCGGGCTCCTTAAGCTTCACAGGCAAGCACTTAACCGCTAAGCCATCTCTCCAGCCCCCATTCTTTCTCTATGTGTTTGTCTTTCTATCTCTATCACTCTCTGTTTCTCCCTCTTTCTCAAATAAATAAAGAAATAAATGAATGAATAAATAAATAGATAGATAAAAAGTTGTCCAGCGTCGTGGCGCATGCCTTTAATCCTAGTACTTGCGAGGCAGAGGTAGGAGGATCACCATGAGTTCGAGGCCACCCTGAGACTACATAGTGAATTCCAGGTCAGCCTAAGCTAGAGTGAGACCCTACCTCGAAAAACAAACAAACAAAAAAATAAATAATAAAAAAATAATTAAAAGCAAAATAATTTAAAAAAATCTATGTGCTGGGGAGATGGCTCAGTGCTTCAAGGCACTTGTTTGCAAAACCTGAAGGCCTGGGTTTGATTCCCCAGTACTCATGTAAAGCCACATGCACAAAGTGGAGCGTCATCTAGAGTTTGCTTACAAGGGTAGGAGGCCATGGTGCCTCATTCTCTCTCTCTGTCCATCTCTTTGCCTCAATAAGTAAGTAACAACTTAAAAATCTATGCAAATGAGAACATTAACAAAAAGAATAATTTTGATAAAATACTAGTACAATTAAAAAGACAGTCAATTTCTCCTCATAAATGGTTCAGCAGATTTAGGACTTGATATGAGGACCAGAATTGAAGGTGACCCCTTGAGAAGAGGTGGAAGGAGTGGAGCCTGTTGAGTTTTGAGGCCACTGAAGAGAGAGCAGAGTTCTGAGGAGGAGGAGGAGAAAGAGGTAGAGGAAGAAAAAGAGGAGGAGGAGCAGGGGAGGAACGGGCACTTTCTGTAGCACCAGCTCCTTTAGTGCTGCTCAGCCGTGTTCATCTACTTTTATTTTCCAAATCTATACTTTTCCCTCACGAGCTTACTGTATTTTATGAAGTTCTTTAACATGTTGAATTGGTGATTGATAAAGCTTACGGGTCTTCTCTAAGCAAAGTTATGAACAGCTCTTTTTCTCCCTTTAAAGCAAACTAAATAAGAAAAATAAAACATAATAGCTTTTCTTACTTGAAAACTGCTTTTCAGATGTCAGAGGGTCACTTTTCAAAAAGTTGCCATAGGTCATTGCAGTCGTGATATAAAGTAACTTGTTTCATGGCTCCTAAAAGTGTCTTGCAAAGCCTTCTGGGCTGACATTTTTAAATCACCGTGTAAATCTGCCTGACAAGTTTTTCTTTTTTTCCTGGAAAGTGAGGTATGGATAAACGTTCTGTCCATTACTTGTTCAACACCTGGCGCTAGCTGCTTGCTGTTTTAGTTGACGTGATCTAGTGAGCTTTATTGAAGTCATTAATCTCATGGTAGTCAATTAGTTGATTTCCTTTTTTTTTTTTTGTAAGGCTATGAATAAATTTTGAAAATGTCATATACAAGCCTATGTTTTAGAGCATCTGTGTGAAATACTCTCTTACTGAGTTCCAAGGAGTATGTGTCATTAATTTTCTTTTTTCCTGGGGAGACATGAATAGACATTTCTTCACCCTGGACAGGGCACAGACAACAGGACCACAGTATGATTGTACCAGAGCACAACTGGACAAACCAATGAGTTTATTGGGGTAACTTACAGAGCACAGGTGAGGGGTCACTTAAGGAATGATTAAAAGGCAACTGAGTCATCAGGAATACCACCTCAGCCTTGGTGAAGGAGTGCTGCGTCCCTAGAGCTCACTCCACAAGTGGCTGGCAGCTCCCCTGGTTAGAAAGTGCCTCCCCAGCATTGTTCACGCTTCTGTAATCTCGTGTGTGTGTGGGGGGGGGGGGAGGGGGTGGAGCTGGGGGGGGGAATCTAGTGAATCTCTGTTTCCTGGGATTTGTGAGTTGTTTACCTCCTGAATCTTATGAGCCTTCTCCTTCAAGAGGGAATGATTTAATTTGGAGGAAATTACTCTCCAATAGTATATCATTCCAGTTAGAAACAAGATCTACTTTTTTTCATTTTTGGTTTTTCAAGGTAGGGTCTTGCTCTAGCCCAGGCTGGCTTGGAATTCACTATGTAAATCTCAGGTTGGCCTCCAACTCACAGTGATCCTCCTACCTCAGCCTTCTGTTTGCTGGAATTAAAGGCGTGCACCACCCTGCCTAGCCTCAGATCTGATTTTATGTCATAGTTGCTGACATGTAAGTGGCATGTGTGTGTAAGAAAAGTAGCTACTGTGCAAAGGGGACAGGTTCATTGCTACTGTCAGTTTAGAGTGCTGTTGTATTTCCTATTCTAAAATACACTACTTGCTCCGATAGAGGGTCTGTGAGAAAAGTCCTTGAAACCCAAACCCTGAGGCAGTTCATGTTTGAATTTGGCAAACCAAACTGAGAAAGATAATTATTAAATTATTATATTTTTTTAGGGAAGTATAAAACTAAGGGAAGAAAAAAAATGATATGCCCAGATGATCTGAGAGCCCATGGAGGAAACATGAAAGGAGATTTAGAGAAAAAAGGAGAGAAAGTACAGAGAGCTTCTGCCATGTGGAGGGCAGAGGGGTTCAGGGGGCTCTCTCCCTTCTTGCCTAGCTAGGTCGAGAGGAGGGGAGACTTACCAGAACTTGGAGGTTCAAGAGTGGTGAACGGGAAGCCCAGAGAGAGGCCTGTGCCCTATTTGTAACCTTATTATGGTGGCTCAGGTGAACCAAAGAGACAGCTGATTGGTCTAAGATAGAGGCTGTTCTGGGGCCTGAGCTCAGCCAACAACAATGTCAGGAATAGATTTGAATTCCAGGAAAGGAGACCTCCTAGATCACATCAACAGGTGTAAGGAACTCCTCTAGGCAAGAGATAAGGAGAGGCTAGATGCTTCTCTGATCTCTGAAAAAGAGCAGACTGTAGCAGCAAGCCCAAAGACATTCCTCCCTTTTATTTTCAGAGGCCCAGTCACCCTAAGTGCCTAAAAAACTACCGAACTCCCTCTCACTCCTTTAGATGACATACCTTTTGTGGGAGGTGGTGGTACCCACTTATAGACAGAGTACATGCACACACAATTAGAACTCCTGCCACTGTGCTTCTTGGATTCCTGTTTCATATGTCATAGATAGCTATTCTAAGTTGAACTCAACATATATTTGTTTGTTTATATTTATTTATTTATTTGAGAGTGACAGACAGAGAGAGAAAGGTGAGGCGGGGGGCGGGGGAGAGAGAGAGAGAGAGAGAGAGAGAGAATGGGTGCACTAGGGCCTCCAGCCACTGCAAACGAACTCCAGATGCATGCACCACCTTGTGCATCTGGTTAAGTGGATACTGGAAAATTGAGCCTTGAACTGGAATCCTTAGGCTTCACAGGCAAGCGCTTTACCACTAAGGCAACTCTCCAGCCCTCAACACACACACACATTTTAAAATTATTTTTATTTATTTATTTGAGGAGAAAAAGAGGTGGGGGGGTAGATAGAGAGAGAGAGAGAGAGAGAGAGAGAGAGAGAATGTATGAGCCAGGGCATGCAGCCACTGTAAACAAACTCCAGACACACATGCCACCTTGTGCATCTGGCTTATATGGGTCCTGGGACATCAAACCAGTCCTTTAGCTTTGCAGACAAGCACTTAACTGCTAAGACATCTCTCCAGCCCTTATTTGTAGATCTTTATTTGAATTTGAAATTATCAACTGAGCCCTACTGATTAGTATGGACTCCTTACCTTCAACATTCAACTGGATAGAGATGAAGTTTACTGTGGTCCCTACATTGCTGGAAGGAACACAGGAGCTTCGGGAATTTGCACGTCAGCTCTGGAGCTCTGTGCAAACATGAGAGAGGTGTTGTTCATAGCATGTTCTCATCGTTTAGGAACATGGGAGGGAGCACTGACTAGTTCTCATGTTTCTCCAGGGAGAGTCACACCAGGGCAGCTCATGTCCTATATTCAGCTTTTCAAGAACAACCTCCAAGCTCTGACCAATCACTGTGGGCTCCTACAGCTTGGGCTGGCCACAGTCCAGACTCTGAAACATCCACAGACCACCAAGTGGGACAACTTTCTGGCATTTGAAAGGCTCCTTCTACAGGTATGTTGCTATGGAAACATTTTGTATGTTAATTACTGAAGTTTTGACTTCCAGGGGAAAACTTTGATATTGATTACATTTAGTAATAAATGATATGTTGACATGTACCTGGCATCAAAATCTGTAAGTGCTACCCAGCTAACATTGAGGAAGAACATTTTCCTCACTTATTTAATTTTTATTTTTTGAGGTAGGGTCTCACTCTAACCCAGGCTGACTTGGAGTTTACTATATAGTCTCATGGCAATCCTCTTATGCAGTCTCAAGCTGGCCTCAAACTCACAGCAATCCTCCTACCTCTGCCTTCCAAGTGCTGGGATTAAAGCCGTGTGCCAACACTCCAGGTTTTAATTTTGTGTGTGTGCATGTGTGTGCATGTGCGTGCGTGTGTGTTTGTCATGTTTGGCTTCCCAATCCTGACAATGTTTTTTTGAGCACTTAACTAATTTTTGAAAACCTCTTTTCAATTTTACGCCAACTTGACCATTCTTGATCTTTATGATGTCCTTATTTGGTTCCCGATACTTTTCCTGTGAAGTACTGGGTGCATTTCTTCTGATCTTACACAGTCTATAACCCTTAAGTGCCGCAGAGCGCATGCCTGAGGGGGTGCTTAGCTTAGCAGCAGAAGATGAAGGGAGGGGCTGTGTGTAGTGTTTAGACAGAGCCCTGTGTGTGGGACAGGAACTTCCATAGTTAATAAAATATATTTACAGGAACCTTTAAAAATGTGTGTTTTGGGGCTGGAGAGATGGCTTAGCGGGAAAGCGCTTGCCTGTGAAGTGTAAGGACCCCGGTTCGAGGCTCGATTTCCCAGGACCCACATAAGCCGGATGCACAAGGTGGCTCACACATCTGGAGTTCTTTTGCAGTGGCTGGAGGCCCTGACACGCCCGTTCTCTATCTATCTGCCTCTTTGTTGCTCTCAAAAAAATAAAATATGTGTATTTTATATTATAAATTATAAAGTATTTAAGTATCATAAAGTATTTTTACTTTTACTTAAGAGGTAATCATAGCTGTATTATTTACTTTTATTTTTATTTTTGTTTTTCGAGGTAGGGTTTTGCTCTAGCCTACGCTAACCTGGAATACACTATGTAGCCTCAGGGAGGCCTCGAACTCACAGTGATCCTTCTACCTCTGCCTTCTGAGTGCTGGGATTAAAGGCGTGAGCCACCATGCCCAGCTGCTTTTAGTTTTTTTTTTCTAAATATTTATTTTTATTTTATTATTTTTTGTTTATGAGAAAGACAGAGAGGGAGAGAGAGAGAATGGGCATGCCAGGACCTCTAGCCACTGCAAATGAACTCCAGATGCATGTGCCACTATGTGCATCTGGCTTATATGGGTTCTGGGGAATCGAACATGGGTCCTTAGGCTTCACAAGAAAGCACTTTGAGTGCTAAGCCATTTCTCCAGCCCTAAATATTTTTGTACAAATATTGCCTTTTCAGTTTTCTTTAAATTGTTCATTTTTATAATTTGCTTAAAGCATTTTAATCTATTGAATCAGAGAAAAACTGTATGAATTCTCAATGTGTTACAGTTAAATGTACAGATACCTTTGGTTTACATTTGCCTGATTTATTTATTTCATATTTATAGTAGTATAAATAATCAACAATTGGGTCATTTAAAACTATAATCTCCTGAATGTTGACATTTTCTGATGGAGGTATTCTAAAATGTCTCATAATAAATTGACCAGTTAGCCTGTAAGTCCATATTGACATCAGAGTTCTACCAGTGTCCTAGGGTTCAGTCTAGCTTCCTCCTGTTCCACAGTTTTTCTTCCTCACCACTTCCTCTGTGGTGAGGCCACATAGACGGTGTCTGCCACCCTGCTGAGATCACACAGACGGTGTCTGCCACCCTGCTGAGACCTCCTACTCAGTGTCCTTCTGTCTTTGCTAGAGCTCACTTGTCCCGAGCATGTGAGCGCTGTCCACCAGTGGCACAGGTGCCCTCCCCCCTCCACTTCAGCTGCCACCCCATGCCCCACAACACCACCATGCCGCAGACCCCTCCTCGCTGCACAGGGTTCTTCCCTCCCCTCTCTGGACGTCCTCACTTCATCAGGCTCTAACACTCTCTGTGGGGTGCCGTGGCCTGCACCTCACAGATTCTTCGTGATCCTCACAACTCCCTGTGTGGATGTTCGCCCTGATAAGGCTGACACTCTGTCCAGGGACATGTGAGTCCATGGCTGTTGCAGTCAGGTTCACTTTGCTAGCAGAAATCACCTGACCTAGAGCAGCTTGTGAGAAAAAAGGTTTATTTTGGCTTACAGACTAGAGGGGAAGCTCCATGATGGCAGGGAAAATGGCAAGAGAAAGCTGACTATAACACCCATAAGCCCGCCCCTAGAAAATACACTGTCTCCAGGAGATACTTATTCCCAAATCCCCACCAGCTGGGAACTAAGCATTCTGAACACCTCATTTTATGGGGGACACCTGAATCAGGCCACAACAATGGCTACAGCTACACCCCTCTGTGGACACCATCACCTGATGGGCTCTGACACTGACGGCTCCTCCACATAGGTCTTTCATGATCTGACACTGACGGCTCTTCCACATAGATCCTTAGTGACTCTGACACTGACGGCTCCCCCACATAGATCCTTCGTGATCTGACACTGACGGCTCCCCCACATAGATCCTTCATGATCTGACACTGACGGCTCCTCCACATAGATCCTTCATGATCTGACACTGATGGCTCCTCCATATAGGTCTTTCATGATCTTGACACTGACGGCTCCTCCCCATAGATCCTTCATGATCTGACACTGACGGCTCCCCCACATAGATCCTTCGTGATCTGACACTGACGGCTCCCCCATATAGATCCTTCGTGATCTGACACTGACGGCTCCTCCCCATAGATCCTTCGTGATCTGACACTGACGGCTCCTCCACATAGATCCTTCGTGATCTGACACTGACGGCTCCTCCACATAGATCCTTCGTGATCTGACACTGACGGCTATAGATCCTTCGTGATCTGACACTGATGGCTCCTCCCCATAGATCCTTCGTGATCTGACACTGATGGCTCTTCCACATAGATCCTTCGTGATCTGACACTGATGGCTCTTCCACATAGATCCTTAGTGACTCTGACACTGACGGCTCCGCATGTAGATCCTTCATGATTTGACACTGACGGCTCCTCCGCATAGATCCTTCATGATCTGACACTGACGGCTCCTCCACATAGATCCTTCGTGATCTGACACTGACGGCTCCTCCACATAGATCCTTTGTGATCTGACACTGACAGATCCTCCACATAGATCCTTCGTGATCTGACACTGACGGCTCCTCCACATAGGTCCTTCGTGACTCTGACACTGACGGCTCCTCCACATAGATCCTTCGTGATCTGACACTGACAGATCCTCCACATAGATCCTTCGTGATCTGACACTGACGGCTCCTCCACATAGATCCTTCGTGATCTGACACTGATGGCTCCTCCGCATAGATCCTTCGTGATCTGACACTGAAGGCTCCTCCGCATAGATCCTTCGTGATCTGACACTGACGGCTCCTCCACATAGATCCTTCGTGATGTGACACTGACGGCTCCTCCGCAAAGATCCTTCGTGATCTGACACTGACGGCTCCTACCCATAGGTCCTTCGTGACTCTGACACTGACGGCTCCTCCACATAGATCCTTCGTGATCTGACACTGACGGTTCCTCCACATAGATCCTTCGTGATGTGACACTGACGGCTCCTCCGCATAGATCCTTCGTGATCTGACACTGACGGCTCCTACCCATAGGTCCTTCGTGACTCTGACACTGACGGCTCCTCCACATAGATCCTTCGTGATCTGACACTGACAGAACCTCCACATAGATCCTTCGTGATCTGACACTGACGGCTCCTCCGCATAGATCCTTCATGATCTGACACTGACGGCTCCTCCGCATAGATCCTTCGTGATCTGACACTGACGGCTCCTCCCCATAGATCCTTCGTGATCTGACACTGACGGCTCCTCCACATAGATCCTTCGTGATCTGACACTGACAGATCCTCCACATAGATCCTTCGTGATCTGACACTGACGGCTCCTCCGCATAGATCCTTCGTGATCTGACACTGACGGCTCCTCCGCATAGACCCTTCGTGATCTGACACTGACGGCTCCTCCCCATAGACCCTTCGTGATCTGACACTGACGGCTCCTCCGCATAGATCCTTCGTGATCTGACACTGACGGCTCCTCCGCATAGATCCTTCGTGATCTGACACTGACGGCTCCTCCGCATAGATCCTTCGTGATCTGACACTGACGGCTCCTCCGCATAGATCCTTCGTGATCTGACACTGACGGCTCCTCCGCATACATCCTTCGTGATCTGACACTGACGGCTCCTCCCCATAGATCCTTCGTGATCTGACACTGACGGCTCCTCCGCATAGATCCTTCGTGATCTGACACTGACGGCTCCTCCGCATAGATCCTTCGTGATCTGACACTGACGGCTCCTCCGCATAGATCCTTCGTGATCTGACACTGACGGCTCCTCCGCATAGATCCTTCGTGATCTGACACTGACGGCTCCTCCGCATAGATCCTTCGTGATCTGACACTGACGGCTCCTCCCCATAGATCCTTCGTGATCTGACACTGACGGCTCCTCCACATAGATCCTTCTTGATCTGACACTGACGGCTCCTCCCCATAGATCCTTCGTGATCTGACACTGACGGCTCCTCCACATAGATCCTTCGTGATCTGACACTGACGGCTCCTCCCCATAGATCCTTCGTGATCTGACACTGACGGCTCCTCCACATAGATCCTTCGTGATCTGACACTGACGGATCCTCCACATAGATCCTTCGCGATCTGACACTGACGGCTCCTCCACATAGGTCCTTCGCGATCTGACACTGACGGCTCCTCCACGTAGGTCCTTCGTGATCTGACACTGACGGCTCCTCCACGTAGATCCTTCGTGATCTGACACTGACGGCTTCTCCACATAGATCCTTCATGATCTGACACTGACGGCTCCTCCACATTGATCCTTGTGATGTGACACTGACGGCTCCTCCACATAGATCCTTCGTGATCTGACACTGACGGCTCCTCCACATAGATTCTTCGTGACTCTGACACTGACGGCTCCTCCACATAGATCCTTCGTGATGTGACACTGATGGCTCCTCCATATAGATCCTTCGTGATGTGACACTGACGGCTCCTCCACATAGATCCTTCCTGATCTGACACTGATGGCTCCTCCACATAGATCCTTCGTGATCTGACACTGACGGCTCCTCCCCATAGATCCTTTGTGATCTGACACTGACGGCTCCTCCACATAGATCCTTCGTGATCTGACACTGATGGCCCTCCACCTAGATACTTTGTGACTCTTACAGCTCCAGGGTGGTTGCTGTCTCCCCTTCCGCCCCGCAGCCTTTCTCTGTCTCAGGGTGACCTCTTCATTCTGCTGCCTCACTTCCTCCCTCTGAGCCCCGTGTTTGGCCCCAAGGTCTCCTATTCACCCCCCTGGACACTCCTGTGGACACTTCCTCACTTTGCTCAGGTTCACATAGCCTGCACTGGGCCTGTGCCCATCTTCCATGTGGATGTCCCTGCAGCCCTCGGGATTGAACAATCCATGCTAGGACCTCCCTCCTGAGCACGATTGACTCATCATGGGTTGTGGTGCTGACAGCCTGCACAGGGCTTCCTGGCTTTCCTATGGACATCCTCTTTACCTAATGATGGGCTCTAAGTCACTGTGGCAACCTTCATGTGCCCTGCCCTGCCCTGAGACAAGAGTAGCTGCACTTCAGGATTCACAGTGAATTACAGCATCTCAGAACGAGACTAGACAGAGTTTTTCTCCTAAGGATGGTAATCTGTCAGTATACCAGAGGTTTCTAAAGAAAGTTGTCAAAATATTAATTCTGTCATCTGCCACCTTCTATTTATAATTAACTATCAGAATCTTTCAGCATATTAGGTTGTTAGACATGATCAGCAAATAGAAAATGAATAAAAAGACTGGGGAAAGATGTAAACATTTAAAGTATTAAAATGCTATTCTATTTATTTATTTTTAGGCAGGGTTTCACTCTAGCTCAGGCTGACCTTCAATTTACTATATAATTTCAGGGTGGCCTTGAACAATATATATATATATATTCAGGGTGAACAAATATATATATATATGGAGAGAGAGAGAGAGAGAGAGAGAGAGAGAGGGAGAGAGAGAGAGAGAGTGAGTTACACTCTTTGCATCCTCTGAATTTGTGCTTTGATGAGTTTTGAGTCTCCTCAGTATCTACCACCCTCTCCCTGGAGGAGTTTCTCAGGCTGGCAGTGAGAGCAGCACTCATGTTTAATTCCCTGCTTCCTCTATAATGTTTTCTGGGCCCTGGCAGATGTGACAGATGACATGTCTCAGGCTAGACAGTTGGCTGTTTTTTCTTATTGTATTGATGGATCTTGTTCTTTCCCATTTTTTACTGCCATTTGTCAAAACAGCAAATTCTCCAACCAAGAGGAAGAGCAGCATGGATTAAAAAGGCTTAAACATTTAAATGGCTTTTTACTGGGCCTACCCTCTCTTCTTAGCCAAAGAACACTGGGAGCTTCTTTCTAGAGTCTATGACCTTCCTAGCCATAGGATTTAGGTCTTGGTTCTCAGTACCAGCTATGAATTCCCTTCAATTGAGTGGCTGTCATAATCTAATCAGAGAGCAGATGATTAAGCCCATAGCCTGTGTGCCACTATGGCACAGGTGTGTACGTCTTGCCCAGATAGTTGATCTTTTTTTTTTTTTTTTTGTTACTGTTTTTTGTTTTCCAAGGTAGGGTGTCACTCTAGCCCAGGCTGACCTGGAATTCACTATGGAGTCTCAGGGTGGCCTCGAACTAGTGGTGATCCTCCTACCTCTGCCTCCCAAGTGCTGCGAGTGAAGCTGTGCACCACCACACCCGGAAGCTGCTTGACTCTGTAGCTTGTGGGATTCTCTGCTTGGTCACACTGTTGGTGACCATTATCCCAACCGCTTACCAGGTACTCTCCAGCACTGTGGAGGCTCGTCTGCAGGGAATGGCTTCCTTCTCTGTCCAGTGGGATAACTTTTTGGACATCATTTCCTCATGGTAGAAACTTTCTAAATTCTTCCATTTAGCTATTTGAAATCTACAATAAATTAGTGTTACCTTTATACTATATACTATACTATGTCCAATATATACTGTCCTTATCCTATGGTGCAAAAACACACTACCACGCTATAACTTCTTACTATTTAATGTTATCTATGATCATCCTACCATGTAACAAGGCACACAGGAATTTTATTTATTTATTTATTTATTTATTTATTTATTTATTTATTTATTTATTTATTAGAGAGAAAGAGGCAGAGAGAGAGAGAGAGAGAGAGAGAGAAAGGGAGAGAATGGATATGACAGGGCCTCCAGCCACTGCACATAAACTCCAGATGCTTATATGGGTGATGGAGAGTCGAACCAGGATCTTTTGGCTTTTCAAGGAAAAGGCATTAGTCACTAAGCCATCTCTCCAGCCCAGGAGTTTTTTTTTTTTTCTTCTATTTATCTTTGTTTTCTTTCAGTGTATAGATTACTTAGTTTGTAGTTACAGAGATGAAGATTTTCTTTTGTATAATGTAGTAAGAGTGTTTATTTCCTTATCTAAATTTGAATATGGCATTTTGTCATGTCGTTGTCAAGCTTGCGTGAGATTATACGTGTCCATCACTAAGTTCAGGCTCCAGCACGCAGTAAATGCTCAATACATGGACATTATTATATTTATCATTATTCTTTTAGTTGAGCCAAATGTATTTAAAATGCTAACTTATTTTATGTGAGGAATGCCTTTTTCTATTCTTTCACCTAGATTGTTTTATTTAATTGAAACTTACTTAGGAAGAATGAGTATCACTTAGAAAAGCATTGCTTTTTAAAAATTTATTGCTTGATAAAGCTTAGTAGTACTTTTCTTCAAACCTACGATGTATAGCTGATGTTTCATGCTAATTGTCACAGGAAAAAGGCTTTTATTGAGTGTGATATAATTTACTGTGGTTATAAAAATGCCAGCAAACTACAGGGTAAAGGAAGCAGCTGTGTTTATAACTCCTAAAGCACTGATTTTGTAAACGTAAATGTATTATTCACTTTCTGTTATTTCTTTACATAGAATGTCCAACTTAGAAAATGAGTTTTAAATTAAAAAAAAAAACAACAAATGAGTTACGAAGTCATTCAAGACTTTCAGGTCTAATACTGCTTCACTTAAATGTTGTCTGTCTTTGCAATGAAACATAAGCATACTACATTTTTAAGTTGTTAAAGCTCTTTTTAATGGGTAGGTTTCTTTTTATGAATTAACTTTCAGGTTATCTTTTTCTAAAACAAACTGAGTTTATCTTAAGTAAATGACAGTACGTCTGCTAGCTGTATGACAAATCGGTGGGTTTACCTTCTGAGGTCTCTAATGCTTATATAAGTGCTCAGGCCATATGGCTTGACTTGGAACAATAATGGCTCATTTTAGCTACGTTCTCAACTTCATCCCTCCCCTTGGGAGGTCCCGTTTTATTGTGCCTTGCTTTGAGACATTTATAATAACGCAGATTGAAGGCTTTTTTGGGGAAGAAGTTTTTGCCAGTCTGCTTCCCTTGTGACCACAGGCAGTGGTGTCCAGAGTCATTTAGTACTGTGGCCCGCTGTCATTTGCAAACACATCTATGCTGTCATTTGAACAGACGAGGAAAGAGACTGAAGAGGATGTTCTTTTTACTCACACTGAGCTGCTGTTTGAGGCAAGGGAGAGATTTGGAATTAGAAACTGTCGTGACTGTTTTCTATTCCCTCTCTCCCTTTTCTCTTTTCAGCAATGCTGGGGATTGAACCCAGGCCCTGTGCATGCTAGGCAAGTATTGTGCCTCTGAGCTGTCACTTCTACTCAAGGGAGAGATTTTGACAGGGCTCTTCCTGAGAAGGAAAATTGTGGGACACACTTTTCACAAAACTCCATTAAGAAATAGCTTCAGAGGCCAGCATCTGAGCCCGACAGCTCTCTTCCCTGGTTTCTTCCCGGGTTTTCCTCGGCCCACTCTGACCTGCTCCCGGTGCGCGCAGACCTGCCTTTCCTCACCGCGCGGGGCACCACCGTGTCGTGTGCCCTGCTCCCAGGGCTTCCTTCTCCGCTCTTCTTCAGAGCAAACTGGCCATGGAGAGCTGTCCCTCCGCTCTGTGCCTTCATGGGTGGCCTGCCCAGTCAGGGCTGGACTGTGACCAGGAGCAGAAAGCTGTCTGAGTCCCAGCACCATATTAACAAGCCTGCTTGGCTCCCAGCCCTGACCTTCTGCCACTGCTCTCTGTCCTCATGCCCATGTGGCACCACTTCATGCCACACGAAGACCCACTCACCTCAGCGCAGCACTCAGCGGTGGACGTCTAAAGACGGTTGCTGGAAGAGCCCCGGTGAGTACTATAGGGGACTGAGTGGCCCGACATAGGGTCCTCAGGTGCTCATGTGATTTCATTCTTGTTACTGAACAGGACCTCTGTCTCCCTCTTTTTTTTTTTTCTTCATAACTCAGAACCCCTGGGGGGAGGAATACTGCCTCGCTTATAAAAAGAAGAATTAGTAAACTCAACCAGTTCTCAGAAATAGAGATCGGCCCATCACGTTCTCACCTCTCTAGGGGAGCCCTTGCCTTCTAGCTCTTTGCCAGGAGACGTGACACTTCTAAATGAGAGTGGAAAGAACAGAAAAGCCTTTTCCAAAAGAATCGTGTCTCATTGCATATAATAACCTCTGGAGAACATGCTTTCTGCTGCACAGTGAAGTTATAAAACTGACCAGTCGTGGCTTCTTGGGCGTGCACGCCCCTTGCTCTGCCCTGTGGATTAGATAGCATGGCAGTATTGTTGGTACCATCTGTAGGGATGCAGGACCAAATAGTTTCTATAGGACGACCTGATACCTCAATGTGATAAAAATGAGTTCAGGATTCAGATCAACTAGTTTTTAAAAAATATTTTTATATATTTATTTCTTAGAGAGAGAGAGAGAGAGAGAGGGAGGGAGAGAGAGAAAGAGGCAGAGGGAGAATGGGCACCCCAAGGCCTCCAGCCACTGCACATGAACTCCAGACGCATGCGCTACCTTGTACATCTGGCTTATGTGGGTGCTGGGGAATCAAACCTTGGTTTTTAGGCTTCACAAGCAGGTGTCTTAACCACAAAATCATCTCTCCAGCCCCATTTTTTTAATCAAGTTTTTGTTTGTTTGTTTTGTTTTTTTGAGGTAGGGTCTCACTCTAGCCTAGGCTGACCTGGAATTCACTCTTTAAGTCTCAGGGTGGCCTCGAACTCATGGCAATCCTCCTAACTCTGCCTCCTGAGTGCTGCGATTAAAGGCATGTGCCACCACGCCCAGCTAATCAAGTTTTTAAATGAATCTTTTAAAAAAGATTTGAATTTTTGAACCTAAGAACTATATGGTCAGGAGGGATAAGTTATGAATCTTTCCACAAGCCTATTGCTTGTGATTATAGGAACTGAGTTTAGACCCAGTGTGTCTGATACTGAAGCCATGCTCTTTGCTGTTAGACATTACTAGAATATCTGTCCTGCGGTGGGCATCAGAACGACCAGTGATCACTTTCTCACCTCCCTTCACATTTGTTATTGGTGTGAGGATAAAAGGTTTTAAAAACTAACTCAATAATAAAATACTCAAGTTATATACAGTGATAACTTTCTCTGTAAATACTAGGATCCTTAAAATGTAATGTTTACCACTAACTTTTCTTGTAATATAATATAGAGATTTTTGCATCTTGGGTTAATTTGATGCTTCGGTTTTCTGACTATCTGCAGCATTCTTGGATGTATAAATCTGATGTTACATATCTTCAGGGTAAGAGCTTAAGATGCCAGGGGTAGAGGTGGCTCTTTTTTTTTTTTTTTTTTTTTTTTTTTGAGGTAGGGTCTCAGTCTAGTTCAGGCTGACCTGGAATTCACTATGTAGTCTCAAGGTGGCCTTGAACTCACTGTGATCCTCCTACCTCTGCCTCTCGAGTGCTGGGATTAAAGGCGTTCACCACTACGCCTGGTTTGTGTGGGGGGGTGACTCTTAAATGACGCTTAGAGTAACAGCAAAACTGACCCCAGGTGTTGGGTTTGCCTGTTATGTAAGTACTGTAGGGGGCTGGGTGGACCATAATACCTGCAAATTCTAAATTTTTTTTTTTTTTTTTCGAGGTAGGGTCTCACTCTAGCTCAGGCTGACCTGGAAGTCCCTATGTAGTCTCAGGGTGGCCTTGAACTCACAGCAATCTTCCCACCTCTGCCTCCCAAGTGCTGGGATTTAAGGCGTGCGCTACCACGACCGGCCAAATTCTAAAATTTAACTGAACAATATATACATTCAATCAAAACCAGCATGGGGTATTTAGATAAGAGTGGGTATTAAAACAGATAGCCTAACACCTTCACAGTCCCTCAGGCTGTGTGTTGCCCCACACTCTAAGTCCTGTCAAGTGGGCGGCTGAGATTTCTGGTCTGTAAAGGGTTCCAGGTAGCCTGGGGCTGAGTGAGACCTTGCCCACATGAAGGACAGAAGAAGACAAAGGCATTATAAATCAGGAAGCAACAAATATCAACCCCAAAATATAGCTCATTTAAGAAAGGCAGATCCAGCCATCACCAGATTTAACACAGAATTTGCCCTGACATGGAAGGTGCAATTAGCACTTCCAATGCGGGCCTGTATACCAGGCTTTTTGGCGGGTGTATACCCAGTTACCTTTTGGGGTGGCTTTGGTCTCAGCCATGCTGTGTGACCATTTAGGTCCCTCTTTTCTGCAGTGAGGGCTTAGGTAGGCTGGCTGGGTCTGTGGGTCACTGCTTGTCAATGGTGCTGGGTGCTGTGTAGGTAGCTGAGTCCCTTTCCCAGGTCTCAGGTGGTTGCTGCTGGGCGGGGGAAGGGAGGCAGTGGAGGGCGTCTGAAGTTGTACGGGAGCTGCGTGGCTGGTCTTCGCCATCCTCTTCCTTACCACTCAGCTGGTGCCTGCTTTCTTCTCCTTCAGGTTTCTTGAGGTTGGGAGGAGGCCGGTGTGAGTGGAAAATCCTTTCACCTGGTTTCTCCTGCGGCTCAAGCAGAGCCTGGCAGCTGCGGCCGCATGGACCAGTGGCGATGCTGGGGCCGTTTCTGCCTGCTTCTGTGGTCTCTGGATGCTCTGGGTTTCTCCTTCTTCTCTGCTGTGGTTGATAAGTTCTTACACACCTTCACTTTATAGTAGAAGTGCATTTTGTTGTTTTTCTGTTTACGTACCCCCAGGTTGCTTTGGCATGACTTCTGCTCCCGCAACTTACCCAGAAGTCTATATCCCAGTAATTTTTCTTGATTCTTGGCATTCAATTCACTCTTATCTTTAGTTTTACTTCTGAATAAGCCTTTAATTAAACTTTATGAGAACTTATATACCTCTCCATATTGATATAAATCATCTGTTTTACTTGCAGGACGTTTTATTTTAGTGTGTGTGCGCATGTGTGTGCGTGTTCCTATGTGTGTGGGTGGATGTGTGTATGGTTACATGTGCACATTGATTGTGCAGAGGCCAGAGGGCAGCCCTGGGTGCCATTTCTTAGGTGCTGTCCATGATTTTTTGTTGCCGTTGTTTTATTGCGGTAAGGTTTCACTCTAGCCCAGGCTGGCCTGGAATTCACAGTGTGGTCTCAGGGTGGCTTTGACCTCACAGCGATCCTTCTACCTCTGCCTCCCAAGTGCTGGGATTAAAGGTGAGCTCTACCACACCCAGCTCAGTTTTTTTTAATTTCACTTAAAAGATATTTGCAAGTAGGTGTGGCTGGCAGAGAAAGAACAGGGGATAGAGAAGGAGGGAGGGGCCAGGGCTTCTGACAACAGCAAACAGACTCCAGATACATGCACCACTTTGTATCTGGCCTTACCACGAGTACTGGGGAACTAAATATGGGCCAGCAGGCTTTGTAAGAAAGTGCTTTTTTTTTTTTTTTTTTTTTTGGATTTTTGAGGTAGGGTCTCACTCTGGCCCAGGCTGACCTGGAATTCACTATGTAGTTTCAGGGTGGCCTCGAACTCATGGCGATCCTCCTACCTCTGCCTCCCAAGTGCTGGGATTAAAGGTGTGCACCACTATGTCTGGCTTAGAAAGTGCTTTTAATCACTGAGCCATTTGCCAGCCCTTTAAAACTTATGGGCAACCTTCTCACATACAGATAATATGTCATTGTAATTCTTTCCCACCACCCTCCCTTTTCCTCCTAAAATTTCTTCTCCACTAAGTCCCTTCTTTCCAAATAGTCTCTCCTTTATTTTAATGTCATCATTTTTGCCTGGCTGTCATGCAGGTCTTGTGTAGGCAGTGTCAGCCTCTCAGCCCCTGTGAGGTCATGGATATCAAGGCCACTTTGTGTCTGAAAGGCAGTATTGAAAAGCACTCCTCCCCTTCCTTGGGCTCTTACATTCTTTCCACTGTGTCTTCCACACTGGTCCCTAAGGCATGGAAAGTATGATAGAGATGTTTTACTTGGTGCTGCCCAGGCCGACCTGGAATTCACAATGTAGTCTCCAGGTGGCCTTGAACTCACAACGATCCTCCTACCTCTGCCTCCTGAGTGCTGGGATTAAAGGCATGCACCACCACGCCTGGCTCCATTGTCACTCTGTTCAGCATTTTGAGTCTTCTCAGTGGTCACCACCATCTGAAAAGAGAAGCTTCTGTAACCAAAACATGGGCTGGAGAGATGGCTTAGTGGTTAAGGCATTTGCCTGCAAAGCCAAAGGATCCCGGTTCAACTCTCCAGGACCCATGTAAGCCAGATGCACAAAGGGGCACATGTATCTGGAGTTTGTTTGCAGTGGCTGGAGGCCCTGGTGTGCCCATTCTCTCTCTTCCCCTCTTTCTCCTAACTAAAATATATTAAAAATATATGGGCATAAACATTAGTATTTCAAAGGCAGTCCAGGGCCTGGCATGGTTGCTCACGCCTTTAGTCCCAGTACTCGGGAGGCAGAGGTAGGAGGGTTGCCTTGAGTTCAAGGCCAGCCTGGGCTAGAGTGTAAGACCCTACCTCGACAAACCAAGTAAAAATAAAAATAAAGGGCAGTACAGAAAACAGTATTGGTTTGCCCTATGGGGCTTATGACCTTTCCAGCCATAGGCTTTTCAAACATTTTTCTAAATATTTTTATTTGGAGAGAGAAAGATGGAGGGAGAGAGAGAATGGGCATGCTAGAGCTTCTCACCACTGTAAACAAACTTCAGATGCATGTGCCACTTTGTGTACCTGGTTTTATTTGGGGAATCAAACCCAGGTCATCAGGCTTTCCAAGCAAGTGCTTTAATTGTTGAGCCCTCTCTCTAGCCCAGCCATAGATTTTTCCCCCCCTGTTTGGTTTTTCAAGGAGGGGTATTGCTTTACCCAGGCTAACATGGAATTCACTATATATTCTCAAGCTGACCTTGAATTCAGCCATCCTTCTACCTCAGCCTCCTGAGTTCTGGGATTAAAGGCATGTACCACCATGCCTGGTTTGGTTAGGTTCTCAGCTCCTGGCAGGAATTCTCTTCCATGGAGCAGACTTCGAATTAGAGTGTGGCAGCTGTATTCCCCTGTAATAGACATGCTGTCACTGAACTGGCTGCCACATTTGCCCTGGTTGATCCGCTTGCAGGATCTACTGCTGGTTAAGACTGCTGGCTTTGCTCCCTCATCAGGCTGCCTAGCTCTTTAGGCATTATGGCGGCTAGTGGACAGGGAGGAGGCTCCATCAGCTACAGCTTGAGCTCTCAGTCTCCAAGCATGTGGTGTCTTCAGCAATACCGTCGCGTTCTGGTGGACAGCCGAGAGCCTTGGCAATAGCCTGTGATGTTTTGGGGCATCAGGAGCCTCCCTGATCAGTAATCCCCTGGAGGGTATATTTGAGTCATTGGTAGAAAGAAGGAAAGGAAAGAGAGAGAAATAGAAGAGAAAGAGAGAAATGGAAACTAGAAAACTATAGCCATGGATGTTTTGTTCCTCTGTCCGAAGTAGGCACATTGCCAGGTTAGGAATTAAGTGAATCTGTGCCAAGCACCTGATTGGAAAGGGAGAGTCAACTGCGTAGGCTATGTGAATGATAGCTTTCAAACTGGGCTTGCCTCCCGAGCGGTGATATCATGTATTATTCCAGCTGGAAGCCAGCGTTAGTAATCAGGAAAAGTAAATTCAAGACTAACATTTTTGGTTCCCAGTGTTCTGTGGGCATACCAAAAATGTTTCAGCTACAGGCTCTATGCCGGTGGCTGAAGGTGCCTGTATGCGAGTGAGTCTTCCACTGGTGAAAAGCAAGAGGACTCCGGCAATTTTGGTTTGTGTGACTGGAAGGGGCGGTGCACTGTTTCCTTACCCTGACTGGGTCTTCTATCCTGAACCACGCTCTGTGGCTGTTTAGGCCCTGCTGGCCATCCACTGGTTGATGAAATTGTTTGTGTCTTCTCAAACATCCACTTTCTTTTTCTTTTGGTAGTGCTGGGGATCAAAGCGTGCTAGTTAAGCAATCTACCATTGTGTTATACTCACAACTTCTAGATGTCCCAGAGAAAAAGGAAATAAGACTGTCTAATAGAATATTTTCTACATGAGTTGCCCCTGGAACAACCAAGCCTTGCCTATAGCCATTTATAGGACATCTTAGGGATGACCCAAAGGCATGGTTTCCAAAAGGGCTCTTATGTGTCAGCTGGCTGAATATCTAGAACATTCTATTCTGGCTTAGAGATTGTGGGGTTCCTGAAGATTAGTTTAACATTACCAAGAACCTGAGACCAGACCAGACAGGCAGATTAGATGGATGTGTAGATTTCTCCTCGGGTTTTTCACCATTTCTTCTTCTTTTTTTTTTTTTTTTTTTTTTTTTTGGTTTTCCAAGGTAGGGTCTCACTCTAGCTCAGGCTGACCTGGAATTCACTATGTAGTCTCAGGGTGGCCTTGAACTCACAGCAATCCTCCTATCTCTACCTCCCGAGTATTGGGATTAAAGGCGTGCACCACCATGCCTGGCTGGTTTCTCACCATTTCTACTCTCAAGAGGCTGAATGAGGTGAATTATTTAGTGAAATATTTGATTTGGTTTTGGTCACTGGCTACAAATCTTCGAAAGTTAGAGAACGCTTTCGAGAAATCTCAAGTCTCTTTCTGGCAGGAAGGCCAACCCTGGCTTAGTTGAGCCCTGCCTGCTTGTCCTGGGTTCATGAGAGAGAGAGTTAAAAAATTACTTATTAGTTAAACCACATACTCTTTTTTTAAATTGGGCTTTATTTACTTGACATAGAGAATGAGGCAGGGGAGAGAGAGAGGAAGGGAGAGAATGGGCATGTCAGGGCCTCTAGCCACTGCAAATGAACTCCAGATGTGTGTGACTCTTTGTGCATCTGGCTTTATGTGGGCACCAGGGAGTTGAGTTTGGGTCCTTAGGCTTTGCGGGCAAGCATGTTAGCTGATGAGCCATCCTCCCGCCCAAAACAACATATTCGTAACAAGATTCTTTCTTAACACACTCAAAAATCTCTTGACTTTGAAATCTTAAAATAGTAAATGAGCAAAACAAAATGGCCAAAGAGCCTATTCCAAGGGAAAATATGTTAAAGATTGACAGAACAATGTGCTAACATATGAGGCTATTTCTCTTGTTATGCACCTGAATGATTTTTCTTCAAACCTTTATTGTGGTTTTACAAGAGATTACAAAAATTTTCTTTTCCTATTTAGCCCATATATAGGTGATATAGTTTTTGTATGCTTGTTTATTTTTATTTAGTATAAAAGCAAAAGACAGATGCAATAGGAAAAGTATTTGCTATACAAAGACTGATGTTGATGATGTGTTAAAAAGAAATCCAGGGCTGGAGAGTGGCTTACCAGTTAAGTGCTTGCCTGTGAGTCCTAAGGACCCTGGTTCGAGGCTCGATTCCCTAGGACCCACGTTAGCCAGATGCACAAAGGGCGCACACGTCTGGCGTTCGTTTGCAATGGCTGGAGGCCCTGGTGTGCCCATTCTCCCCCGCCCCCCCCCCGCCTCTTTCTCTCTGTCTGTTGCTCTCAAATAAATAAATAAAAATAAACAAAAAAAATCCGTTCCTGGATAAGAAGTGTTTGAAAGTTGTGACCAAGTTGGGGGTAGCTGCCCGCACCTGTGTCTCGTCTCATGATGCTGAAGCAGAAGGATTGCTTGAGCCTGGAAGTTCAAGGCTTCGTAGGTAACAGTGAACCCTCCATCTGTGGTGGTTTGATCAGGTGTGCCCATAGATGCATGTGCTCTGAATGCTTGGTCCCCAGCTGGTTTTTTGAGAGGCAGAGCCTTCCTGGAGGAAGTGTTTTCTGGAGTCAGGCTTAGCGGAATCATAGCCAGCTCCTTGTTGCTAGAGATCAGCCCCCTCTCCAGCTGCTCTGTTCCACGTGCTGTGGCAAGGAGGTGAAGTCCAGTCTCTCCTCATGCCATGCTTTCCTTTGCCGTCACGAAACCAAAATAAATACTTTCTTTCCGCCAGCTGCCTTTGGTTACATGCTTTGTTCCAGCGATAAGAAGGTAACCACGGAGCAGGAGTAGGCCACATCCCTGTTCCCCGGCTCCTCCCAGCTCCCTGGGCCTGAAGGAAGTGTTTGAAAGACTGGAGGAGGTAAACCACCCCTCGCACTTCAGCCAAGCCACAGCTGAATCCACAGAGGAACTGGGGAGAAGAGCAAGAGTGCTGCTTCCATGCTGAACCTGATAATCAGTGCCAGGATGTAGGAGACAGACCCTGAGGTCACTCAACACCTACCAAAGCAGAGATCCAGAGGCTCCTAAGAGCTCATCACTGAAGTAGACTTTAAAACTCACCCACCACAGCTCAGGGAATTTTGTGGAAGAGGGGTCAGAAAGATTATAAGAGCCACAGGTTAAGACGTCATGTCCAGAGGCATTCCCTCCTCCCCAAAATAACTGAATGCTGCTCCCACAACACATACAGTACAACCCCATGGAAAATGCCTGCAACCCCGCTGAGGAGCATCCCCAATGGAATGGGGGCAGGGTCGAGGGAAAAGAGAATACCAACACATGATGCATCCATACGAAACATCTTAATGAGATACCACCTATAATCCCATAGCTCAAGACTCTGAAGCAGCAGCATCATGAGTTTGAGGCCATGTGGGATAAATAATAGCTTATGAGAGACAGAAGAGAGAAGGAGAGGAGAAGAGAGGAAGAAGGAGAGAATGAAGATGAAGATGAAGATGAATACTGAAAAATTCATCAAGTTGATTATTATAGTTCTCCATGAGCAGTAGCTTTTCTAGTTATTTGTTGCTTCTTGGTAACTAGATTGTCCAGAAAACGTTTAAAGAAGTTCTTTATTATATATAACCTATGATATTGGATGACAAGAATTCAGGCAGGGCTCAGCTGGACAATCCTAAGGTTCCTCATGTCATTGTTGAGGCTACTTGGTATCATTCACTGGTAGAAGGAGGACCCAAGATGGCTTGGTCTATATGTCTAGGCTCCACAGGGAGTAGAAGGGTGGCTGCAGGGCCTACCTGTGGCCTGTCCAACATGGCATTGCAAGGTAGTCAGACTTCTCATGTGGAGGCAGGATCTCCCAGAAAACAATTTCATTGAAGTTGCAAACTTCTTGTAACTTAGTCTTGGAGGTCTCAGAACTGGTACTGCCCAGGCCCAAGGGGAAAGAATACGACCCCATTATCTCAGGCAAGAGGAGCAAAGAATTTGTGTGCATCTTTATCCACCTCAGCTGAATGGAGTGAATTTTTCTTTCTTTGTGCTCTTCTGGGTCTGTAAAATGAATGTGTATTTTGTGTAGTACAGATGTGTTGTTTTTATACATTTTGAGCACTCTTTATGTATTAAATCTATAACCTTGAATGAGATTTCCACAGAGTTAGCATGGTGTTTATCATAGAACCCTGTATAAATGTCCAACGCACCCGTATTATCTTGTTTTTCTTTCATTAAAATAGGAATGTGTTGGTGGACTTCTGGTTGGGGAAGTAGCTGAGGGTAACATCTCTTGCCTAGCATGTGCAAGTCCTGCGTTTGATTCCCCAACACTGAGAAGCTGGTGGATTTATTTATACTTCCTCATTTTACAAGCCATTAAAAAGATATAATTGTGACTAGGTAAGCCAAATAGGTTCTCCATGAGCAGTTGCCATTTCAACTATGTTTTTAAGGAAGGAAACTTGCCACGTAGGGGAAGTTGAGAAGGGGATGCATATGCAAGGACGGAATTCTGATAGCACATGATGTGTTGTGGGATCTTTGAGTATGGTTGGGGTGGGTGGCTGTACAGGATATGTTTGGAGAGAACACCTGACACTTGGGGAGGAAGGATGAAGTTCAGAGACAACCTAAACAAGAATACCTAGGCTTAAGTTCCTCCAACAGACTGCTGAAGGTTAAGGCAAATGAAATTTTACTCTGCACCACTTAAAGCAGTCTTACTATCTGTTCCCGAGTCATTTTTCTTTCTTTTAACTTTACCACAATTTTATGTTTTAATTCAGCCCATGTAATGAACTACATGTGGATAAATTTCCTTTTAAGCTAAAAAAAAAAAAGAGAAAAATTTGGAGAATATGACTAGCCAAGTCATGTTTCTAGGTTTAAAAATAAAGTGGTTTATGTGCTTCATTTTCAGAAGTGCATGGAAGTGAGCATGTGTCCATCATCTCAGAGGGCGGCTCCTGCCTGCTGAGCTTAGGGCCTCCCTCCCTCCCGTCCCAGGACTCCAGTGTTCACGGGCCATATGGGCTCCACATCTGGTGGCCAGCCCGGGTTCTTTTAGGGGCAAAAACAAAACTTCCTTTGAGGGACCACATAAATACATTTCTGCAGAGTCCGCTACTGCCCTTGTCTGCAAATATGCGGGTCCCCAATCCAACACATAGCGCTGAGGTCATATTACTTTTCAAAGCTAACAGTAACGAGATAGGACACAATACAAATTAGGGCTTTAAACTCCTTGGCACAAGTTCTTTTTTTCCCCAGTACATTACTTGTGATGATATCTCTTTGATGTTTTGACATATCTCTGAAATCATGATTAAATATGGTAAGCAGAGCTAGTACTGACTTATTCCAGGAAGATCATTTGGAATCAATATTAAAGGGGGAAGAAGTGCTATTTGGAATAGCTCTTTTACTTCTAATAAATTTAATTGCTGTTACAGTTCCAAGTTTTTTTTTTTCTCCTTCCTCCAGAACTGTCACTCAAGTAGTTACCATAATTTGTTATTAAACCAAATACAAACTTCAAATAAAACAGTGAATTCAAGATATTATTAGCAAATGTTTGTCACTTAATGTTTTTAAAGTTTACTATAGATATCCACTGTCCTATTCATAAAAATGACAAGCTTTTGGGCAACGCTTATAGCGGTCAGCTTGCAGTCATTAAAGAATCATTTCTCCCATCAAAACCTGGAGCAGCGTGTCAGAGTACGTGTGTGCACACTGCTTTTCTCTAGCTGCCTAAAGACTCTTGGTGTTGCAACCAGAACTCGGCATTATAGCACTGAGATTTTAATTCTCAACTCCTCAAGTCAGTGTTGCTTCTGTCACTGTTTCAGAACGTGATTAAATTGTGTACAAGTTTTCTGTGCTAACCGAAGGGAAGCTGAAGGACACAATAGAATCCAGATGAGCCGGTTGTATTGAAGCACGTTTTCGAAGTGCTAACTGACGTGAGGTGCTGTTGGAGTAATGAGCCTTGGGGGGAGTACGCTATGGTCAGGAAACTTGCTGATACTGAGATTTGACTCTTTGGGAGTCATGTCAGGTACACCAGGAACAAAGGGATACAGGCGCAGAATCAGTCCCAGGTGTTGCCAAGCACAGTTTTCTTTGTTTTTCTCCTCCTGCCTTTTCTAAGTCGGCTCGCCTGGTGGCTGACCGTGTTCAAGGCCTGGATGCATCACCAGCTGTGTATAGTTCCTTCCATCTCCCCAGTCACCATCCTCCAGTGAAAGCAGTCTGTTCTTGCTCTCCTCCAGTTTGCCTCCTGGAAATGGCGCTTTTTATCTTAACCTGATTGTTCTCCTCCATTACAGTGGTCTTGACTTGAAATTTATGTGGGTAATTACTCAGTAAACTCAAGCAATCAATCATTGCAATCCTAGCAAATATCTAACCTGGATAACATCCGTCAGATGAGAATTCCTATCACAACTCATCATTGGAGGGCGAGCTACAGGTGAAGAGGCATCGTCATTCAAATGGTGGTCCTAATGTCATGACTAAGTTATTGGCAAATGAGAAAAAAGTCATGAGATTTGCATTGATTAGGTTTCTAATTTTCTTTCACAATTTCCATCAGAAGGCAAGATCTTGGTAAAGACACACAGAGTACCTCAGCCTCAATAGATAGGGACTCCTGTGTTCTCAAGTGGAAGGGTCTTATCTTTAGCTGTTAAATTCTTTATGGTATCTTTCTTGATTAAATGAGAATTTCTCTACTTCTTTCTGTAAGAGCAGTCTGTCATGATCAATATTACATCCTGGCAAGTGTCCAGGGAGAGTTGGTTAATCTTTCCCAGCCATTTTCTGCACTTAGGGAATCAGGTTAGCTTATTTATTTATTTATTTAAGAGAGAGAGAGAGAGAGAGAGAGAGAGAGAGAGAGAGAGGGAGGGAGGGAGGGAGGGAGAGGGAGAGAGAGACAATGGGCTCTCCAGGACCTCTAGCTATTGCAAATGAACTCTAGATGAATGTCCCATCTTGTGCAGCTGGCTAATGTGGGTCCTGGGGAATCGAATCTTGGTCCTTTGGCTTTGCAGGCAAGTGCCTTAACCACTAAGCCATCTCTCCAGCCCCAGGCTAACTTTTGGGAAACACATTATACACTGACTATCAGGTTCTGGGTCCCTAAAGCAGAGATTTGATCACTGCAGTAACTACTGCTTCTCCTGCTCCTCTGCTAATTATCACCACGTGATTTGCCAGGATTTTGGTAATACTAGTGTTTCTAAAAATATTTTATTTTTATTTATTTATTTGAGAGAGACAGAGTCAGACAGGAGAAAGAAGGAGAGAGAGAATGGGTACACCAGGGCCACAAGCCACTGTTAACTATGAACTCCAGACCCACGCACCATCTTGTACATTTTGCTTACATGGGTTCTGGGTAATCGAACCTAGGTCCTTTGGCTTTGTAGGCAAGTGCCTTAACCACTAATCCATTTCTCCAGCCCCAATATACTAGTGTTCCCCCCGCACCCCCCCCACCCCCGAGGTAGGATCTCACTCTGGCCCAGGCTGACCTGGAATTCACTATGTAGTCTCAGGTTGCCCTCAAACTCAGCGATCCTGCTACCTCTGCCTCCCGAGGGCTGGGATTAAAGGTGTGCTCCACAATGCCCAGCATAATACTAGTTATTTTTTTCCATTATTAAAATAAGCACCATGATCCAACTGCAGTTAGTTTCTACCACAGTCTGCACAGGAACCTTTATTTTGTTCTATTGAAAGAAAAGAACAGAACATTTCCAATACCCTTGCATATACTTTAAATTTATTTCAATTTTATTTTTATACATGTATAATGTACTTTGAAAATAATCTCCCCATTATCTTCTCTTGTCCCCTCTCCCTTTCCCCTTCCATTGAACCTCTTCTGTTTAAAATTATTTGAGAGAGAAAGTGAGGGAGCATAGAGACTGGGCACCCCGGGATCTTTTGTGACTGTAAATAAACTCCAGACGTATATGCCATTTTGTGCATCTGGCTTTACATGGGTACTGGGGAGTTGAACAGAGACTGGCAGGCTTTGCAAATTAGCACCTTTAACCTCTGAGCCGTCTCTAACCTGCACCTGTTCTTTCCAACTAGTCCTGCTTCTACTTTGATGACTTTTTTTTTTTTCCCTTGTGTGTATGTGTGACCCATTGAGTTTAATTAGAGTTGCCTGAATGAGCATGGATGGGAAATTATTTACCAGAGCACATGCTACTCAGTGGCTACACTGCTAAAAAAAAAAAAAAAAAAAAAGTCTCCAACTTCCTTCGCAGCCGTGGACTGCCAATAACTCCTCAGGGAACAATTGGGCTTTGAGAGAGAGAGAGAGAGAGAGAGAGAGGGGGGGGGGGGGAGAAGAACCACCATACCTTAGGGCTGGACCCACAGTGACACCTCCATCCAGCTAGATGGCTGCAGATCTAAATTATAAACTTTAGTCACATCCTAAATATTGGGGGCCCTCCATTCAAACTACTACAGCCCTCATGCTCTTCTCCATGAGCCATAGCAGAATGTTGATAGGCTCAATATCATGTAGGTAACAACACTCACTTTGAGATCATAACTGTAACAACCACAACACAGAACTTTACATTTCCGTTTTAGTCAAGTATATTCATTTTCTTAGGGGAATTCCTTTTCCTCTAGACCCTTAACAGCAGAATCAATAAGAATTAAGGTTCTAGGGGGGCTCTCATCATATATGTGAAGTCTTTCATGTCATCTCTGGATTATTAAATATCTTAAGCTACAGTTATTAAGATTATTAACTTCTTTACTATACAAATTCTATATAATTGTGTATGTGCATGAATTGACATACTCTAAATAAAATGCCTGGCCAAATTTCATAGGTGAATATGTTTGAGTTTCTGATAAATTATAGGAATTTTATTTATTTGAGACAGAGAAAGAGAGGAGGGAAAGAGGCAGAGAGAGAATGAGCGCACCAGGGCCTCTAGTGACAGCAAACAAACTCCAGATGCGTGCGCCACCTTGTGCATCCAAGTTTACGTGGGTCCTGGGGAGTCTAACCTGGGTCCTTTGGCTTTGAGGGCAAGCATCTTAACTGCTAAGTTACCTTTCCAGCCC
The DNA here is from genome assembly GCF_020740685.1 of Jaculus jaculus. NCBI lineage: Eukaryota > Metazoa > Chordata > Mammalia > Rodentia > Dipodidae > Jaculus > Jaculus jaculus. The sequence goes on from NC_059112.1 coordinate 15,674,340, forward strand.
AAATTTAGAATTTTTTTTTTCTTTTTCGAGGTAGAGTCTCACTCTGGCCCAGGCTGACTTGTCTCAGGGTGGCCTCGAACTCACGGCGATCTTCCTACCTCTGCCTCCTGAGTGCTGGGATTAAAGGTGTGCACCACCACGCCTGGCTAGAAAATTTTAACACAGCCACAGAAAACACCCATTCATCTAACAAGTAATTATTGAGGATACTATGTGATTGGTCATTGTTGTTTCATGTGGTTAGGTTAAAGCAGTGAGTGTTACATAGTCTGCTTTCATAGAACTTACGTTCTTGTTAAGAAAACAGATGCCAGATCGACTCACAAATATGTGAAGCTTGTCACAGTGGTAAGCGTGCATGGCAGTAAGCTTGGCCACCACGGACTGGTGCCTTTGCTGTATTGACTCTTACATCACTTGGCACTATTGGAGAGAAGTACCATGATGTAGAGTAAAGCTGGGTTTCAGACCTAATGAGAAGCAAAGGTTGGAAAAGCCTCATACATGGTGTGTTAGTCTTTCCATTGCCCAGGAAAGCGAATGAAAGGGAGGACAGGTTTCTCTCGGTTCATGGTTTCAGAGGAATCAATCACTGGTTGTGTGGCCCCGTGCACCTGGGCGGAATATTATGGTAGCGGGACCACAGGCAGGAAAGGTTCTTTACCTCGTGGTGGACAGGAAGAGGAGAGACAGATTGGGATCCCCAGACAAGATACAGCCCCTGCGGACACACTCTCCATGGCCTGTCTCCTCTAGCTAATCCCCACTTCCTAAAGCTCTCAGAATTTCCTAAGATAGCGATGTCACCTGGGGACATCACTTTTGATACATCATCCTTTTCAGAGGTCATTTCATATCCAAACCATAACATACGGGATGACTAACACGTCACATTTCTGAAGAAGCAATATTTGGGGAGAGACCTGAGTGAGGAGAAGTAAGGCTTGAGAACATTTGGAGAGAGAATTGTAGGTGGAGGCAGGAGAAAGAGCAAAAAGCCTGTGCAGGCTGGAGGTTTTTGCTGGTTGTGGTTGGATGGTGATTAGGAACTCTGGAAGAAACAGTGGTGATAGGGTGGAGGTGATAAAAGCCATTGTTACTACTGTCATTTAAAGTTTGACCTTATAATGTCTTAAAATATTGGTAAGTATTAAAGACCACTTGACAATAATGAATAAGGAAGTTTGAAGAACTCTGCTCTAAAATTCCACTGAGACTGTTCATGCTTTTATTTGCCTACACATCTATATTCTTGAGTTTTCTTTTCTTCCTCCTTCCTTCCCTCCCTTTCTTTCTCATCTTTTTTTCTTTGTGTGTGAACTCTTAAGTTATTAAATATGTATGCATACATGTATGCATGTGCATGTGTTTTTACTGAAATAAAGAGCTTCTCTATTTTTAAATATTTTATTTACTTATTTGATGGGGGGCAGATAGAGAATGAGAATGGGCACACCCAGGCCTCATGTCACTGCAAACAAACTCCAGATGCATGTGCCATCTTGTGCATCTGGCTTCACATGGATACTGGGGAATCTAACCTGGGTCTTTTGGCTTTGCAAGCAAGTGCCTTAACTGCTAAGCCATTTCTCTACCCATAAAGAGCTTTTTAAAAGGGCTAACTGAAAGCAGGTAGACTTTGGAGGTTACACTCACTCTGTCAAATATCACCTCCCCAAAGAGGAATGAATTAAGGTGGAGGCATTTTTTCCTTCCTTAACCCCAAAGGTTTTGTAGTTTTTATTTTGGTTTGTACATCTCCAAAGGAAAATTTTCTTGTACACCTGCAGCAATGAAGCATAAAAGGATTCTGATCTTGAATTCTGCCTTTCCTCAGCTCTTTCTGCTTATGACCGAGACGGTCATGTCTCAAGTTTTATAGGCAGTGAGCTTGTCTTTACACATAAACTTTGTTACAAAAGTAGTACATTTTGCACAAAGCCTACAAAATGACTTTAGTGCAATCATCATAGCTAGAGAGTTTTTTATGTGAACCATATGTGTTTACACACACTTCATTTATCATTGTCATTGAAGTGTTTCCATATTTTAATAAGTAGAGTAGTCAGACTGTTATACTCAGGCTGAATATGTTCCTTGGCCTACCAGCACCAAGTTAACTATTTGGTTTTCTCTCATGTGTAGTCTCTTTCTTTACAAAATGAACTTTATTTTCTAATAAGACAGTAAGTTCTAATATTTCTAGTATTTTCTAATAAGTAGTAAGTATGCTGGCTTAAACAGTGCTGATGTATTCATTGTAAAGGAGCTCAGATTTACTTGGGAAGCAGAATTTGAATGGTCCGCTTGATTTCTTTTAAAAATTACCATCATGGGTGAGATGGCTTAGTGGTTAAGCACTTGCCTGTGAAGCCTAAGGACCCTGGTTCGAGGCTCGACTCCGCAGGACCCATGTAAGCCAGATGCCCAAGGGGGCGCATGTGTCTGGAGTTCGTTTGCAGTGGCTGGAGGCCCTAGCGCGCTCATTCTCTCTCCCTCTCTCCACCTGCCTCTTTCTTTCTCTCTCTGTCGCTCTCAAATAAAAATAACAAAAAAAAAACCCCTACCATCATGGGAAAAGAAAAGGTCCCAGGTGGCAGTTGACAAAAACTTTGTTTACAAACAGTTCTTTCTGTACTTTGCTGAATATTGGTCATTTGTTCATAATTCCAGTCCCTTCCACTTTAACACACCCACACCCGCGCCCTCCCCCACTCTTCCTAATACTTTATGTGGTGTTCTGTCTGTGTGCCAATAGCTTGTTCTCTTCTGATTGAACGCCCTTTCTGTGCGGAGTGTCTTGTCCATTTGGGAAGCCAGAGGGCGAATCCTGGCTGAGTAGGAAGTTGCCTTCCTCACTGTGAGGCAGCCTGTGTGTGCTGAGATCCCACCTTTGTATCGTGTTCACCTGCAAGCTCTGGCCCCGATAGGCTCTGATGTGCTTACCTTCACTAACTTTGGGGAAGCAAAGGACATTTGATTTTGAGGTGAGGAAGAGAATTCCCCAACAGTGAATCCTGAATTCTTTTTTTTTTTTTTCTACAGATGCCTTGCTCCAAATGAACAAACATACATAAAGTAGTAAAATTGTAGGCCAAAAGTCACCTAGCATTCAAATTCCTTTGCTGGCATCTTTGGCCTTTCAGTGTATAGACCAAGACCAAAACATGATTATAATAATTTTGATCATAGGACTTCTTTCCATTCTTTTTATTTTACTTTTTTTGTTTATGTTTATTTATTTATCTGAGAGCAGCAGACATAGAGAGAAAGAGGCAGAGAGAGAGAGAGAGAGAGAGAGAGAGAGAGAGAGAATGAGCGTGCCAGGGCCTCCAGCCACTGCGAACAAATTCCAGACGTGTGTGCCCCATTGTGCAGCTGGCCAACATGGGTCCTGGGGAACCGAGCCTCAAACTGGAGTCCCTAGGCTTCACAAGCAAGCACTTAACTGCTAACCCACCTCTCTAGCCCTTCTTTCTGTTCTTGAGCATGGCTATGGATGCCAAACCGTCTGCATTTATCTCAAGAGTAATCAATACGAACTATTTTAGAAATTAAAACAAAAATCTTAATACTTATTAAATATTTTAAGAATGAGTGTCATTAATTAAAAATAATGTACATGCTAGCATGACTACATTTTCCATGAAAGTAATTATATTGTTCCAATCAGAAAAATTAGTGAGGCAAAAATCATTGTTTTATATTTTATAAATCTCTTTAATGCCTGGCTTAATCAAAGACAGCTGTGTCCTGTCCACTTCTGCATCCAATCTGTTGTCAGATCACACATCACACAGCTTCTGGGGAACTTTACTATATGCTCTGGAGAGAAGGAGAGTGAAAAGGCAGAAAAAAGGTATATTATTATGAAAGTAACTCTGATCTCCTGGAACTCCTGGAAAGGGCCCTTAAGGGTTCCCTGACCACAGCTAAATCATGCATTTAGATTCACTTCCATGCAGCTTATTCGAACCAGCCCTACAGCCAGCTCCTACCCCACTGGTTAGGGAACAGCATAGAGTTTACTTAATATCAATGCCTATCATGGGCTGGAGAGATGGCTTAGCAGCTAAGCGCTTGCCTGTGAAGCCTAAGGACCCCGGTTCGAGGCTCGGTTCCCCAGGACCCACGTTAGCCAGATGCACAAGGGGGCGCATGCATCTGGAGTTTGTTTGCAGTGGCTGGAAGCCCTGGCACACCTGTTCTCAATCTCTCTCTCTGTCACTCTCAAATAAATAAATAAAAAAAAAAATGCCTATCATGAGAGAATTCTTCGATTCAAGGTATTACAAAAACAAAAGGATTGCCAGGCGTGGTGGTGCGTGCCTTTAATCCCAGCACTCAGGAGGCAGAGGTAGGAGGATCACTGTGAGTTGGAGGCCACCCTGAGACTCCATAGTGAATTCCAGGTCAGCCTGGACCAGAGTGAGACCCTGCCTCTTACCAAAAAAAAAAAAAAGGAATTCAGAATGAGTGGATAACTTCCTATGGTTCAAACTATAACTGGAATCTTATTGGTGATCAGGACTGGAAGGTGACTGGCTGATTGAAAAGCAGCTCAAAGAATCACTAAAAGATACATAGATCTGTTGTATACATACACATGGAAACTTTATCCTGTGTAAAGTGTTATCCATTACTGTTAAACCAATCTCTGATGTAGTTCCAGGTTTTGTCTAAGTCAGGGGTTTGTAGCAGGCGGCATAGCACTTTCTAGCTCCACGGCAGCTCTCCACCAGGGAGGAGACTCTCAGCTCAGGCCCAGTCAAGTATCTTCTCTCTGGGTTGTCATAATCATTTCTAAATCTAGATTAGCTTAGCACAACTGTTTCCTTCACATGCTTAATGCCACGAAGATCTCCGAGAGCTTTGTTTTCCTTTACTAAGAAATATTTGCCTGGGCCTTTCCCTGGCAGCTTCACCCTCTTCCTTAAAGCCAGTTTCTTTATGTGGATAAGTTTATCTTCTTGATTCCATTTGTATTTTATTTGAATTTTTTAAAAATTTATTTATTTGGTAGAGGGAAGGAAAGAGGCAGATATATACATAGAGAGAGAGCATGGACACGCCAGAGCCTCCAGCCAATGCAAATGAACTCCAGACGCATGCCACACCTTGTGCATATGGCTTATGTGGGTCGTGGGGAATCGAACCTGGGTCACTTGACTTTACAGGCAAGCGCCCTAACCACGAAGCCATCTCTCCAGCCCCATTTTTATTTTTTAAATTTATTTATTTGGGGTGGGGGAGAGAATGAGAATGACCACATTGTGGCTTCTAGGCACTGCAAACAAATTCCAGATGCATGTGTCACTTTGTACATTTAGCTTTATGTGGATACAGGGGAATCGAACCTGGGTCATTTGGCTTTACAGGCAAGCACCTTAACCACTAAGCCATCTCTCCAGCCCCACTTTTTTTTTTAAATTGGCTATACTTTCATTTTTGTTAGCTAATTTCCATTTTCAGTTTTTGGTAAAACTGTCAAGGGGGGGCTGGAGAGATGGCCTAGCGGTTAAGCGCTTGCCTGTGAAGCCTAAGGACCCTGGTTCGAGGCTCGGTTCCCCAGGTCCCACGTTAGCCAGATGCACAAGGGGGCGCACGCGTCTGGAGTTCGTTTGCAGAGGCTGGAAGCCCTGGCGCGCCCATTCTCTCTCTCTATCTGTCTTTCTCTCTGTGTCTGTCGCTCTCAAATAGATAAATAAAAATTAAAAAAAAAAAACTGTCAAGGGACAGTTTTATCATTGAAAGGCAAGGGGAAATACAAGTAACACTCTGTCGTCTTTCTGTGAACTGGCAAGAGATATGTAATGACTAATCAGTGACCACCTGGAAAGCAGTGACATGATTAGTCATCCATCATGATGCACATCTGTTTTTTAGATTGTGATTTGTGTATGGAGCAGCCAACAGTGACATGTGTACTTTATTAACCCTGTTACTTCATCAAGGTAATTGAAATTTCAGCAGTCTGGTGGTGGTGGTGTTAATAGTGTTAATAATGAGCAGGCTAACATTATTCACAACTGAGCCTGCTAAAGTACTGTGATTCTCCCTTTTAAAATTCATTTTCTGTATTTCTTGAGTGAATAACCACCTTTCTTTAAGTTTATGCTGTAGCTCATAGTAATTTTTTGTATATCTTTCCGTAGCCTTTGGGGAATCTATAATGTTCCATAAGAATAGTTGGTTAGGGATGGGGCTTGTTTTTGTTTTATTTTTATGTGTTTCAGCCCTTTTCTCCTTCTGTGTATTCTTTTACTGTCCATCAATCATTATTCTTGATTGATATCCTTCATATTTTATTTGCATTTTTTTTTCCTGGGAGGGAGTCACATTTTCTCATGTCTCATTGTTATACTTCTTGGTTTCCTTGATTGGGCGGAGCACGTCCTTGCGGGCCTGGACACACTGCTGATGATCGCTGTCAGCATGCTCCCTGCAGGGGAGGCAGGTGGGGTTCAGAGCCGTTCTTTGCTATCAGCAGATCCCTCTTCTCTCTCTCTCCCATACCTTGCTCTTTTCATTTCTCCCATTTTTGTGAGGGACATTATATAGGAATTTCCTGAGAAAGAGAACATGTGGAGTATATCCTCCTAGACCTTGAATAGCTAACGATGGCCGAATGCTCTTCTTCTATCAGTAATTTGCCTGAGTAAAGAATTTCAACTTGGAAATAATTGTCCTCTTTGGAACTTTAAAGGCATAGCTCCACTGTTTTTTTTTTTCTTGTTTTGTTTTTTGTTTTTTGCTTTCCATTGTTTCGGATATGAGAACCTGACCTGACATTTCTCAGCACATTTTCTTCTCTAGGAAACTTATTGGGCCTTGAATTTGTTGCTGGTTTCCTGAAATTTTATAATTATACGCTGTGAAGTATGTCTGTTTTCTCTTTTTTGTTTTCATTTTTGTTTGTTATTTGCATGCATTCACTGTATACAGTGCTGAGTTTCATAAGAACATTTTCACACAATATGTAATGTACTTTGTGTTTCCCCCTTCCTCCTCCCCCGCCCCCAGTTCTCTTCCTTACTCTCCTGTTACTCCTCTTCATTCCCCTGGATAGTTTCACATCTGCTTTCATGTCATGTATACACATGTGAACCTTACTTAACTCTCTTAACATGGTACTCTCTATTTGTATCCAGTTCTTGCAAACAACATAATTTCTTCCTCCCTCCTTCCCTTTCTCTCTCTCTCTCTCTCTCTCTCTTTTTTTAAATTTTTTGGTTTATTTTTATTTATTTATTTGAGAGCGACAGACAAAGAGGCAGAGAGAGAGAGAGAGAATGGGCACGCCAGGGGCTTCCAGCCACTGCAAACGAACTCCAGATGCGTGCACCCCCTTGTGCATCTGGCTAATGTGGGTCCTGGGGAATCGAGCCTCGAACCGGGGTCCTTAGGCTTCACAGGCAAACTCTTAACCGCTTAGCCATCTCTTCAGAACTCTCTTTCTTTTTTGAGGTAGGTTTTACTCTAGTCCAGGCTGACCTGGACTTTACTATGTCGTCTCAGGGTGGCCTCAAACTCTTGATGATCCACCTACCTCTGCCTCCCGAGAGTGGGGATTAAAGGTATGTGCTACTACGCCCGGCCCCATAATCTCTCTCTCTCTCTCTTTTTTTAAAGATCTGTTTTTATTTACTTATTTAGTAGAGACAGAGGAAGGCAGAGAGAGAGAGAGAGAGAGGGGGAGAGAGAGGGAGGATGGATTCGTCAGGGCCTCCAGCCACTACAAGTGACCTCCGGTCACTTGCGCCACCTTATGTATCTGGCTTAGGTGGGGCCTGGAAACTTGAACCTGAGCCCTTAGGCTTTGCAGGCAAGTGCCTTAACCACGAAGCCATCTCTCCATCCCCATAAACACTTTCTTAATGGATGAATAAATTTCCATTAGAAACACATACACATTTTCTTCATCTACTTCTCTGTTGACAGACACCGACATTGACTCCATAACTTAGCCAGCGAGTAGTAACGTTGACACCAGACATCTCTGCCGCATGTTAACTTAAAGTCCTTTGGGTAAACACCCAGGAAAGGCATGGCCGCTTTATTCTAAGGACACTTGAAGATTCTTTATCTTATTTTATTCACTGATATTTTAAAACACGTTAATGTATTTTTGGTCATTTTCTTCTCCTTCTCCTTCTCCTCACTTCTCCCTGACATCCTTCCCAGCCACTCCTCTTGTCCTTTGCTGTCTTCGTCTTGCACGCGTGGCCCACAGGATCGAAGTTTGCGCTGCTTGCCTGGGCATGGGCTGGGGGTGGTTGACTGGAGCATACGCAGCCTACAGGTGGTTTTAGTCCTGAAGAAAATGTCCCCTCCTCCAGAAACCAGTAACTGCCAGTGACTCCTCAGCGAGGGGCGGGGGCCTCATGCCCTCCTCCACCATCCATGACATTGATGGGCTCAATATTGGAATTGTGTATTCTTTTGCTCTTGGAAATTATCTTGAATCTCCCCTTCTCCTCCCTCCCCATCTCACTGCTTGTCTCTTTCTTTCTTGTGTGATTCCTTTTTTCTTTTTTTCATTTTTGTCTGTTTTCTTTTTCTTTTGTTTCTGTTATTTGGATTTAACCCCCTTAACTGGTCTTCTAACTTTAAAATATTTTTTCTTCTGTTTTCTGTTTCTTTTGTTTGCTGTTTATTCTTCTAGGAGATATCCTGAACTGTATTGTTCAAGCCTGTAATTTTATTTTTGCCATCATACTTTTAATGTTAAAAGCCCTCCCCACTTTTTTGTGGGCTGGAAGGTGGCTCAATGGATGAAGATTGCCAGGCAATACAGGGAACCTTAGTTCAGATCCCCAGACCCCACATAAAAGGGCTTCTGTCATCCCAGTGTTCCTGTGGAGAGAATGGAGGCGTAGGTAGGAAGATACCTTGGAAGCTTCACAGTGGAACAGTGAACAGCAAGGAGAGAGTCTGACTCCAAACAAGGGGGAGGTGAAGAGCGACCCAGAAGTTCTCTGATCTCCACACATGTGTCCTCAGACTCCCATGTGCATGCACACATGCATATACATACTAGAAGATAAATACCATTCTAAAACATGTTTTTGTGAATGTGGTAGACATGTAACTATCTGCACCCTGAATATCATTTTAAAATAGGACCATTCTCTTGTTATTTTCTCTTTATTTAAGGATGCATTGTTTATTAAGATCTGTTTTTTGGTGATTTTTCTATGTTGCTTTCATTTTAAAGTCGTTTTCTTTTCCATCTTTGGTGCTAGAGGCTGTTCTCAGGTGCTGGGTAATCCCTGGCCTAGGGATCAGGAGCAGAGCTCTAGCATGGCTGCTTGAACATGCTGGGACTTCGGTGGGCCCTGAGGTTGATCAGCAGTGCACACGTACGATCACGTATGGTGGTCATGTGGGGTGTTCGGTGGGAGCAATCAGAGCTCATATGAGTGCTTTCTACTTGAGACACACGTGTTCCTCCACAGAGCGCTCTTCCGGTTTCCAGGACAAAGTGGAAGATGTCTGGGCACGTCTTCTGGCATCCTAGAGGAAGAGAAGGTCTGCTCCAGCCCTTGCTGTGTCCACACAGTCCTTCCTGCTTTGCCCAGCCTCTGGGCGGCTCTCTCAGCTAACACCCCTGCCTGCTGGCGAGGTCACAGGAGGGCACTTGCTGAGTGATGTGGGAAGTTGGCACTTAGAGATACAAAGTCTTTTTGGGTCTTCTCCCGCTTACTGTGATTTCAGCTGCCTTTGGGTTTTGGAGGCATCCCTGGCTGCCATTCCCTGACCTTGTGAGGATGCTGTAAGTGTCTGTGTTTGTTTCTCAGCCTTTTGACCAGTTGGAACTTGGCTGCTAGGTTTTTTTTTTTTTTTGTATTTTTTATGTGTGTGTGTGTGTGAGGCGGGGGATGAGAATTGATGCACCAGGGCCTGCAGCCATTGCAGCTGAACTGCAGACGCAGCGCCATCTTGTGTGCTTGTGTCTCCTTGCGCCTCGGGCTTATGTGTGACGGGAGCGTGGAACACGGGTCCTTCGGCTTCACGGGAGAGGGCCTTGACTGCTGAGCCATCTCTGCAGCCCTGGCAGCTATGGTTTTCCTGACTTTGTTAACAGATACCCGTTGGCTTTCCAGCTTCTGACATTCTGTTGTCCCGACATCTCCCTAGTGTTCTTTGCACTTATAGGGTGACTCATTACAGAATAAAGAACAGGGCCAGGGAGATGGCTCAGAGGTTAGAGCCACTTGCTTCCAAACCCTGACCAACTGGGTTCAATTCTCCGGTTCTCAGGTAAAGTCAGATACACAAAGTGGTGCAAGCATCTGGGGTTTGATTGGCAGAGGCCCTAGTTTGCCCATACTCTCCTTTCCTCCATCTCTCAAGTAAATAAATAAAATATTAAAAATTTAAAAACTGCTGGGTGTGGTGGCACACGCCTTTAATCCCAGCACTTGTGATGCAGAGGTAGGAGGATCACCATGAGTTCAAGGCCACCCTGAGACTACATAGTGAATTCCCGGTCATCCTGGGCTAGAGAGAGATCCTACCTCAAAAAAGTAGAAAAAAAAAATCCCTACAGAATACAACTTTTGGGGTTTCTTTTTGATAATTTCAGTGGGGTTGGGGGAGGGAGTGCTGCAGTTATATGTGGGCATGCAATTTGCCAACTGGCCCTGAATTCTTTTGATCTTTCTGTAATTGATGATCCCACTTACAAATCTTTAATTATGCTTAATTATCTCACTGAAGTTAAAGGCCAGTTTATAGGATGATCTGACTGTATTGTCTCATTTTATTTTATTTTATTTTCACATTTTTTATTAATATTTTCCATGATTATAAAAAATATCCCATGGTAATACCCTTCCTCCCCCGTCCTGCACGTTCCCCTTTGAAATTCCATTCTCCATCATATTACCTCCCCATCTCAATCATTGTACTTACATATATACAATACCAACCTATTTGTCTCATTTTTAAAATATGGTCCTGTTATTTATAAATGGTTATATCAACTTTGTTTTCTAGCAAATACTCAAATCTTTACCAAACATTTTATATTTTGACAAGGACAGTGAATTTATATGATTCTTATCAATTACCAATGGAAAAAAAAGTATATGTGTGTATTACCTCTGTGTTTCTTTAGACTGAGTCTGTTTGAAGCCACATGAGTCATAATGTAAATTAAGTTCATACAATTAAGCCAGAATGTACTTTTATCAGCAAAGATCTTTGAGTAATAAAAGTTGCCGAAGGTATAGTAGAGTTTGATCTGGACACATGTTCACTAAACCAGAAGCTCTGCAGGAGTACTTTTTTTCCAGTTATTAACACAGTGTTTATCCTATCTTCTGGCTTCCCAAACAGGAAGCTCCAATCTTCTTCCCAGAAAAAGATTATTGGCTTCACGATAAGTAGAGAAAAAACTCTGTTATATTAGTCATGGAGACACTGTTTATACTTCCTTCTCAACTCTGATCAGGTCAGGATACCACTGTCCTTTTTATTAAAATTTGCAATCCACTTTAATAGTTCACAGTTTTTCAGAGATCCCTTTTTGGAATACCTTTTACATTTTGAATGAATTTTTGTTGAATGTGAGCTTGGAGGTGAAGGGATGGGAAGAGGAACAGACATTGGTCAGTAGGGATTAAGACTGGCCTGTGTTAAAATGATGCTAGGGTTTTTCAGTTTTCAGTCTTCTGGTTTAAAGTTTTCAGGTGTAGAAGAATCATCCATTCCTAGGAAAAGACATTATCCTCACAACAGCCTGTGTTTCTAATTTTGTCTCTTGCTGTCAGCGCCATACTAAATTGTGTCTCTCAAAATTGCTATGTTGATGTTCTTACTTTCAGTGTGATAATATTTAAAGATGAGACTTTGGGGAAGTAATTAGGTTTAGATGAGATTATGACGTGCATGGATTATCGTCCTTATAAAAAGTGGTGCTCTTGCTCCCTCTCTGCCTCCTGTGAGAACACAGAAAGAAGCCAGTTAGCTGTAGGAAACGAGCTCTCCTTAGCACCTGACCACACCATCGCTCTGACCTCAGGTTTCCTGTTTCTAGAACTGTGAGAACACAAAAGTTCCTATTGCTAAAGCCACCCAGTGTAGAGGATTGTAGTATGGCATCCAAGACCGATTAGTAGGTTCACATGTCCTGACACTGGTCATATAGGAGACAGCCTGGCTTCATTGTATCTGTGTTCTGGAAATTCATCCTAGCAGATGCCAGTTCTGTGAGCATCAACACAGGAAATCCTAAGGGATTTCAAGGGTTCTTTGCCAGGCACCATCGCAAAAGCAAAATCTGTTTCTTGCTATACCACAATGCCAAGTTCATGCCTTAGTGTTTGCGCTCAGCTCCTCGCTCATCATGAGGCGTGTAAGAGGCAAGAGAGGGAGGGAAGTGAGCATTTGTGTAGTATGCCGACACACTCTGTAATGGATATGACTGGAATAAGGAAAATGTACTCTTGTTAGGAGAAAAATGCCCCTCCTTCCCTGCCACAAAGCCATTGTCCAGAGCTGAAGTAAGCGCGGGCTTTTGGGGGGCGGAGGGCTCACTTGAGCTCCGCTGCGGAAGAGCCTTGGCCCCTCACCCGACTTAAAACAGCCTCCGTAGGGATATCTTGGCTGGTGAGAAACTAATTAGAAGATGGGACTCTTACATGCTCTTCACGTGACCTGGAGCTTCACGCAGATGTTTCAGGGAAATGTGTACCTGCTGCTCTTCCATGAGCCAGTTACTTTGTGGTAGCTGTCACAAGCCCCCTTTTTGCAATAATTATGAAGAATTATGTCCCATCTGGAAGCTCAGACGTGGAGCTCAATTTGAGGGAAATTTGGTGGTAATTATAGGCCTAGGGTTTCTGTTAAGTCTTGAAAAAGAGCTTATCACCACAATTGGAAAGAACTCGCTAACAAAAAAAAAAAAGGTGTAGTGGCTGATGCTGTTCTCCAAGAAACACACATGATAAGCTCCCCGAGAGGCAGTAAGCACACACTAGGCCTATGCACACTCACGCGAACAGTAGGGCTGTGCACACTTACTCACGTGATGTAAACCCAGAGTTCCTCCTCTCAAAATCAGCAGCGGACACGGAGGGAAAATACATGTCATAATAAGAATATAGTGAGCCATGGTAAAATAAAAAAAAATAAAAACCTTGAAACTAAAATCTCTAGCATTTAAATTATGCTGTGACCTTTTGCTGGTTTCTTATACTTCAACTGTTTTACTGTTCTTGGGGCCCTCTGTCTAATCATAATAGTGAAGTTTTGAGTAGAATTATGAAATTAAAAAAAGGCCTTGTTTGAGTTTATGATACCTTTGAGTTGAAACTGATGATAGTCACTTTCTAAGACTGAAGGATATTTATTTCCTTTAAAATCAAATAATGAATTACTGTTCTGTTTATCACATTAAGACTTCCGAGTATTAAATAAAAGGTGTTCTTTTTTTATTGACAACTTCCATATTTATAGACAATTAACCATAGTAATTCCCTCCTCCCACTTTCACCTTTGAACCTCCACTCTCCATCATATCCCCTCCCTGTCTCAATCAGTCTCTCTTTTATTTTGATGTCATCGTCTTTTCCTCCTCTTATGCTGGTCTTGTGTAGGTAGTGTCAGGCACTGTGAGGTCATGGGTATCCAGGCCATTTTGTGTCTGGAGGAGCACATTGTAAGGAGTCCTACCCTTCCTTTGGCTCTTACATTCTTTCCGCCACCTCTTCCACAATGGACCCTCAGCCATGGAAACTGTGATAGAGGTGTCTCAGTGATGAGCTCTCCTCTGTCACTTCATCTCAGCTGTAGTCATCCCAGTGGTCATCACTATCTGAAAAGAGAAGCTTCTCTCACCAAAAGTGAGAGTACTGTTAATATGTAAGTATGAACATTAAAAGAAGTGCTCACTGGTCAATGTGGTGAGCATAATGTATGCATTTAGCCAGACACCAGCAGGTGTGGCACTCCTAGGGCTCATGACTTCCTCTGTCATTGGTTTTCAGTATCAGGTATGTATTCCCTTCTGTATTGTAAGCCTCTAGTCCAACTAGAGAGCCATATTTTCTGCCATGACAGATGTGCCACTATTGTACCCATTGGCGCATTTGGCCTGACTGGCCAAATTTAAGGCTTGCACTGTCCACTGTTGAGTATCTTCACTGGTGATTTCTCTCTCTGCCATTGAACTGCATGAGCATAGCTTTTTCCAGCTTTCTGTCAGCTGGTCTACATGGAGGAGGTTTTCAGCTCAGCTCCAGCAGGATTTCTCACTGACCTTACAGCCCAGGCATGTGGAATCTTCAGCAATAGGGCCTTGCCATCTATTCCTGGTGGGAAACTAAGAGCCTTGACAATGGCCTGTAATGTTTAAATAAAAGTTTTAATCACTGGGGCTGGAGAGATGGTTTAGCATTTAAGGTGCTTGACTTTGAAGTCTAAGGACCCAGGTTTGTTTGATTCCCCAGTACCCATGTAAGCTAGATGCACAAAGTGGCGAATGCATCTGGAGTTCATTTGCGGTGGCTGGAGGCCCTGGTGTATCCATTCTTTCTCTCTCTCCTTTCCTAAGTAAATGAATGTTAAAAATAAATTTTAATCACTATAAGTAATGTGATGAAATGTATTCTTGTATTACCATTATGTGAAGTTAAAAAAAAAAAAACCTACTGTAATGGATCTCTCTGTTTTATTCTTGGAAACTGAGAAAGACATAGTCCCCCCCTCCCCGCATCACACACACCTCCCCAAACTCCCAAGGCATTTTAAATATTGGAAGTGAAGCATTCAGTACAAACAGTTTCAGGTTCCATACTTCCTAGCAACCCAGCCAGGAGCATCTAAGGCAGATGGAAAGAAATAGTTTACTTCTGGAAAATATGAAGGCATTCTTGTACTTGTAAATATTTTCTTACCCCATATTTTTAAAATTAACGTCTAATTAGCATGGGTCACATTGACTTGTGTTTATAAACCAGCTCTGCGTTTCGTTTTAGACCAAGATGAAATATTCATTCATTTATTTTTTTTAACCATCTCCCAATGTGATATTGTATTTACAATAAAGAACATCTGGATATTTGCAACTGGAGAAGTTTTCATGCTTTGGAAATAGGACATTCAATAAAGTGCTCTCCCTTGACTACTAAACAGTGATCAGCCATGTCTCAGATATTTGGGTAGATTTCTGTTTTTTTATAAACAGCATGTACTTTTTTGTATCACTCAGGACATCCTAATATGGTAGGTTAGTGGCGAAAAGCAAGTTGGGCTTTAAGATTAAAAAAATAGAAATTTTGAAATTAATTAGGGTAATTATGCTAGCATGGTTGAATCTTAATGAAGAATAATGGCCCTCTCTCCTCCTTTGGCCTGGCCTTGAATCCGTCCTAGTGGGTGCACAGTGGTGCAATAGCGCCCCCTACTGCATTGCTTCGAACCTCCAGAGAAAACCAGAGGGCAGTGACTGTGGACAAGGACATCTCCTTACAGCTGGCGTCTTAACAGCTTGTTCTGAAGAGCAGCCCAGGCCTCTAAAGGGCAGAAATCTAGAATAACAGCATAATGCACGCTTTGTTTTTTAGTTTGTTTTCGAAGTCAATGCTGTTGCTGAGTTAAACAGATGAAACTCTCCCCCCCCCCACACACACACATTTAGGAATGGTGGATAGAGATTTTGTGAATGTGTTTTTTTTTCAATTAGAATTGGTTTCAAGGAATTTTACATCTTGGGAAAAAGCACACAGGATATCTTTGAGGCTGAATCAAGAACGGCGCTTTTGTCCATCCTCAGTATGGCTTTGGTATTTTTAATAATAGGAACGAGTCTTGTGGTAGAGTCTATCAGTTCAACCAATCATAGTTTGGAGTTCATCCAGCCTTAACTGTCTGTAAACAACTTCAGGTTCTTTTTCACTGAGTAAAACTAATTTCATGTGCACAAGCCTTCAGCATGAATTGCATTTTGACTGCTTTTATTTTGGTGAAAAGTTGATTTTTTTTCCTCTCTCTTTTTTTTTAATGGGTAGTGCTTTAACAAAATGATTTTGATGACATTTCTTTTGCCAGTGCATAGTTTCTGTGACATTAAAAAACAAATCGAAAGCCACTTATCATATGAATCATTGTTAAAGTCACCAGTAATCCACTGTGTAAAATCTCCCTGTAAAGGCACACAGGCTAGGGGCTTAAACCTGGAGCACATTAAATTAGTTCCAGTCTCTCGTGAATGGGTTTTGCCTGGCTTGCTTAGGCAGGCAAAACGGAAACAGGCAGTTTATAACAAGAAGTCTGCTTTAAAAACCATGGGGTCTATTGGAGAAAGATTTATATCCCCCACTTACATAAACAGTACAAATGTGGACTGCAAGTAGGAGGGAAACCTTTATCGAGATCTCTTGAAGAGCTTTTTCACTGTGAGTCAAATGGACAGCATGCGCTGTTGTTTGAAGATACGCCAGCTTTCCCACAGCCATCGTCTTCCCTGCTTTGCTTGATTAAAATGTAACATTGTGAAGACTAACCAGACCACCTACTTTTAATTTATTTTCATGGTGAGACTATGTTGGCATCAAAAGTAGAGCCTTAAGAAACTCTGTTCCAAAGGAGAAAATTATCATTTGGGGGTTAAAAAAAAGACAATGTAATTATATAAAGTCTGGGGGTAATGGAATCTAGACATCAGGTTATATCACCTCCTGATTTAAAATGATTTTATATCTAAGCGCTCTCCTGGATATCATGTTGTCTTTGAGATTGTAATAGAACCCAGATGAGGCTTGAAATGTTTGGTCCAATAAAATGAGAAAGGCTGAAAGGAAAGATTACCATTTGAGATTAGAATAGCTATTTATTTGATATTTCACATATGGTGAATTTAGGTTTATGAACTATATTGCTGTTTTCCTCTCATTTGGATCTATCTCATTTGAAATACCTTGAATTTCCATAGAAACACACTTTCCTTTGGGCTTGTTAACAGTGGCTACTATTTAGGCACAATTTGGGTGGGTCTGAATCCATTTTCCTTAGGGTTTCTTCCACCCGTTGGAAAACAGCACATCTGCCTTTAGCATTCTTAGTTCAGTGCAAATATGAAGTCATTTGAAATGTACCTTAAAACCAGTATGGATGTACAGGGGGGCAAATGTGGACAAAACCTATAATGGTTTACCCATGACCAAAATTGAATACAAAGAAGAGGAAAATGCGGGGAGAAATCTGGCTGGTGGGGAGGAGGAGGGACAGGAATCAACAAAGGCAAATTGTACTTGAAAATGCCAGAATGAATGATATCTCAACATATGCCAACTAAAAGAAAAATTAAAATAGAGGCTGGTTATCAGAAGTGATTTGTTTGATGAAAGCCTGTGAGGGGTGAGTCATAAAAGCCAGCCCTGCTGGAGGAGCATGGGGTGCATGGTCCCAAGAAGGAGCATCTTTCTTTGCTTACCAACCCTGTTTTCCTTGACAGCAACTTGAGGCAAAGGTTGAGCTCTGAACAAGGAAAGTCACACATTTGACCTCAGAGCGTATGCAGAAGTGCACCATGTCATGGATTCAGCACCATGTCATGGATTCAGCCTGAAACAACTGGTTGATTCAGTTAGACTTCCTCTTCCTCCTACTGATAATTTTTTAAAATATTATTTTATTTATTTTGCAAGCACACACAGAGAAAGAGATTAAGAAGACAAATAGATAGAGAATGGGCGCGCCAGGGTCTCCAGCCTCTGCAAACGAACTCCAGGCGCCTGTATCCCCTTGTGCATCTGGCTAACGTGGGTCCTGGGTAATCGAGCCTCGAACTGGGGTCCTAGGCTTCACAGGCAAGCGCCTAACTACTAAGCCATCTGTCCAGCCCAGGCATGTTAACTTTTAAAGCCACTGGGATTCATATATCACATCACAACCTAGAATCCTACAAATGCCCAGCCATGTTCTGTTGAAGTCTTTGAAATTTTCATCGGCACCTCTCTCTGTACCTAAGCCATGCTGCTCGGATGAGAGGCCTGAGCATGAGCTGCACTCTTATGTGTATGTGGGTTTGGAGGCAGAGGGATGGGGATGACTAGGGGAGAGGACGTTCACAGAGAGGAAGAGAACCCTTTGCAACATGGCTGACACCGTGCAGAAGAATTAACATATGCGTGGTTCCTCTTATCTATAGGTAGATTATGATCTGTCCCTCCAAACAGTGAAATCGCCCTAAGTCTGTGCAGTCTCTAATGACACAATTCTACAGTGAAAGGCCTCTGGCTTCAAAGAAGAACTGAGCTGAAGCTGAAGGTGGCAGAGTTCTCAATCATTTACAATCTCTACTTGATTAAGATTTAGTAATTTGAAAGCCAGGTGTGGTGGTGCACACCTTTAATCGCAGTACTCAGGAGGCAGAGGTGGGAGGATCGCCGTGAGTTCCAGGCAATGCTGATACTACAGAGTGAATTCCAGGTCAGCCTCAGCTAGGGTGAGACCCTAACCAAAAAAAAAAAAAAAAAGGTCTGGAGGGATGGCTTAGAGGTTAAGGCATTTGCCTGCAAAGCCAAAAGACCCTGGTTCGATTCCACAGGACCCACGTTAGCCAGATGCACATGGGGGCACACACATCTGGAGTTCGTTTGCTAGAAGCCCTGGCACACCCATTCTCTCTCTCTTCCTGTTTCTCTGCCTACTAAATAAAAATAAAATTAAAAATAATGTTATTAGAATGCACTGTTAATGATAACATATATTAGATCAGGTCTAAAGAGTTGGCAATTGATAATAGTGAATTTCTTCTTTACGTAGTTGATATAAGCATTGACTAAAAGAAAGAAAATTCCAAAGGTATAAGCTAATCTGGTGGCAGTGGATCTGAAGGGAGAAGGAGGATGAGGATCAAGAGGAGGAGACAGCCTACTCTTGTTTACCGTGCTTATGTGTGAGGTAAAAGGTGTATTTAAAATCAATCATTACAGAAATGAAAGTTGTGATTTAGATGTACATTGTATATAGGACTGTAGGTTAGCTAAATTCCACTCTATCAGCAGTTAGAAGACAATAGATAAAATGCCCCAAAGAAGTGATTTGCAGAAGTGGTAACACACATTACTTGCTGGTACTGAGCTCCAGGCAACCAGAGCCCATGATCACCCACCAATGGTTCCCTTTGGGAGGCAAGGCTGGGATGCAGAAGGATGAGGTGGGGTGCTCTTGGTTCTCTCTGTAAGGCTCTCACTGCTATTTGTATTAGCTTAAAACAGCTATAATCGACATAAAAGCATAATCAAGGGTCTACATTTTATAAGAATTAAAAATGGGGCTGGAGAGATGGCTTAGCGGTTAAGTGCTTGCCTATGAAGCCTAAGGACCCCGGTTTGTGGCTCGATTCCCCAGGATCCACGTTAGCCAGATACGCAAGGGGGCACATGCATCTGGAGTTCATTTGCAGTGGCTGGAGGCCTTGGTGTGCCCATTCTCTCTATATACATCTATCTGCCTCTTTCTCTATCACTCTCAAATAAATAAATAAAAATGAACAAAAAAAAATTTTAAAAAAGAATTAAAAATGATCCTGTCAAAGCCGGGTGTGGCAGTGCACGCCTTTAATCCCAGCACTCGGGAGGCAGAGGTAGGAGGATTGCTGTGAGTTCAAGGCCACCCTGAGACGACCGAGTGAATTCCAGGTCAGCCTGGACTAGTGTGAGATCCTTCCTATCTCGAAAAACAAAAAAAAAAAAAAAAAAAAAAAAAAAAAAAGATCCTGTCATATGCCAGTTCCAAAGCAGAGCTCCAATAAAGCGAGTCGAATGCAGCCCTGCTCCTGGCTTTGTTGAGCCTCAGAAGCTCCCTTTGTTGGCAAGGGGAAAGTTTCTAAAAAAGACATCTTTCATAATCCACTTGTTAATTAGGCCAGAGTTTCTGATGACTAAATAAACCTGACCGGTGACCTGAGGACCATGTTCATTTAAAATCGCAAATTACTGAGCTCCACCGATTTAAATGATGGATGCAGTGACATGATGCCTCAAGGACTTCTTGGGTTGTTTTTGCCCTTTCACTGCTGTTGCAAGAATGCCTTTGTACTCTGTCGCTCCGTTTCTCAGTATCAGAGAATCAGAACAACCTTGCTTGTCTGGAGTCTTAAATCTGGTTCTCCACTTAATGCAACCCTGTTAAGCTCTCTTTGGAAGTGGAGTGGAGCCCTAGCCTCACATACATTTTACCACACACCAGCATTTGTGCTAGTTTCCTTTGCAGACTTACTTTTGCTCATTTCTTACATTGTCATTCCTAGATAGGCTTTTTTGGTCATGTACATTTTCCCTGAAAACTTATTTGGCTGAACTTACATGACCTTAAACTTATCTTTACTTCTCAGGAAATTTAGTCACTTCCCAGTTTAGCACTGTGACAAGTTAGATGTTATTTATGCCTACAATGTTTGTTAAAAAGGAGATCGTTTTAATATGCATATTTTTTATTTCCTGGATATGTATGTAATCTCAGAAATTTTTTTGTGCTAGTGTTGCAGTGAGGTTTGCAATGCTAGCAGAAAACACTTGACCACGAGCAGTTTGTGGGGAAAAAAAAGGTTTGTTTTGGCTTACAGACTCGAGAGGAAGCTCCACGATGGCAGGGGACAATGATGGCATGAGCAGAGGGCGGACATCACCTCCTGGCCAACACAAGGTGGACAACATCAACAGGAGAGTGTGCCAAACACTGACAAGGGGACACTGGCTAGCATATCCATACATAAGCCGGCCCCCAACAATGCACGGCCTCCAGGAGGCATTAATTCCCAAACCTCTATCAGCTGGCAACCTAGCATTCAGAACGCCTCAGTTTATGGGAGACACCCACATCAAACCACTACTGCTAGTAAATTGAATAATCAAACTTTCTCAGTGTACTGCTCTTAAAGATTAATGTATAAGATGCTTTTGTTTTATAATACCCATCATAATTTTCTGTTTTCTTTTCTTTTTTTTTTTTTTTGGTTTTTCGAGGTAGGGTCTCACTCTGGTCCAGGCTGACCTGGAATTAACTCTGTCGTCTCAGGGTGGCCTTGAACTCACGGCGATCCTCCTACCTCTGCCTCCCGAGTGCTGGGATTAAAGGCATGCGCCACCATGCCCGGCTTGTTTTCTTTTTTTTTCATGAAGCAGAGTCTCACTCTGGCCCAGCCTGACCTGGAACTCACTTCGTAGTTCTAGACTGGCCTCAAACTCATAGCAAATCTCCTACTTCTGCCAACCAAGTGCTGGGATTAAAGGCATGTGCCACCACACTTGGCCCACCACAATATATTTTTTAAACTTTTTTTATTGACAACTTCCCTAGTTATAGACAAGAAACCATGATAATTCCCTCCCCTCCCCATCTTCCCCTTCATAAATCCGCTCTCCTTCATATCCTCTCCCTCTCTCCATTAGTCTCTCTTTTATTTTGATGTCATCATCTTTCCTCCTATTATGAGGGTCTTGTGAAGGTACTGCTAGGCACTGTGAGGTCTTGGATATTGAGGGCAATTTCTAAGTCTGAATGATTGCATTGTAAGCAGTCGTTCCCTTCCTTTGGCTCTTACATTCTTTCCAACACCTCTTCCGCAATGAACCCTGAGCCATGGAAACTGTGATAGAGATGTTTCAGTGCTGAGCTGTCCACTGTCACTTCTCAGCTGTGGTCATCACTATTTGAAAAGAGAAGTTTCTCTCACCAAAAGTGAGAGTAGCATTAATATATGGATATGAATGTTAAGTGCATATAGGGCAGCTCGGTGAGCATGATATATACATTTAGCCAGACAAGAGCAGGCATGATACTTCTAGGGCTCATGACCTCCCTTGCTATAGGCTTTTGATTAGGTTTTCAGTACCAGGCATATATTCCCTTCATGAGGTCCCAGTGGTAGACTAGTGGTTTCATTACCTGAGCAACTGGGGTTATATTCAGAAAGTCATTGCCAATGCCAATGCTTTCAGTGGTTCTTCTACTTTTTCCTCTAGCAGTTTCAGGTCTAATATTAAGTTGTTTGGTCCATTTGGACTTGATTGTTGTGCATGGAGTAGAAGGATCTATTTTAGTCCTTCAACATATAGATATCCAGACTTCCCAGCACCATTTGTTACAGTGGCTGTCTTTTCTCTAATGAATATTTTTGGCATTTATGTAAAAAGAATCAGGTGGCTGTAGCTGCCTGGATTTACATCTGGGTTCTCTATTCTGTGTTTCATTGATCTACGTCTCTATCTTTGTGCCAGAACCATGCCATTTTTGTTACTGTGTCTCTGTAATATAGCTCAAATTCGAGTATGGTGATCCTGCCAGCCTTATTTTTCTTGCTGAACATTGTTTTGGCTATTTGAGTATTTTTGTGCTTCCAAATGAATTTTAGGATTTTTTTTTTCTATTTTTGTGAAGAATGCCATTGGAATTTTGATGGGGTTTGCATTAAATGTGTAGAGTTTGCTTTTGGTAAGATTGATATTTTCACAATATTTGTTCTTCCAATCCAAGAACATGGGATGACTTTCCAATTCCTAGTGTCTTCTGCAATTTCTTTCTTGAGTGTTTTAAAGTTTTCATTGTAGAGCTCCTTCACTTCCTTGGTTAGGTTTATTCCAAGCTACTTTTTTTTTTTTTTTTTTTTTAAGGCAATTGTGAATGGGAGTAATTCCCTGATTTCATCCTCAGCATGCTTGTTGTTAGTATATAGGAATGCTGACTTCTGTGTGCTTATTTTTACCCTGCTACATTGCTAAAAGTGTTTATCAGCTCTAACAATTTGCTGATAGAGTCTTTAGGGTCCTTTATATATAGAATCGTAGCATCTGCAAATAATGATCATTTGATCTTTTCATTTCCAGTATGTGTCCCCTTTGTGTGTCTCTTGCCTCATTTTGCCTCTGTCCCCCATAAACTGATAACCATCCATGATGTAAAATGCAATGCATTCAATCCAACTTTAAAAGTCTCCATTTTTTTTAAACCAATCCTAATGATGTCCAAATGTCCCCATAATCCAAGGTCTTTTAACTGAGCCATAATGCCAAACCCCCAAAAAACTCCATAATGACACAGAATAAACACTTACACTGCAAAAGATGACATTGGGCATAGCAAGGAAATATTCAACCAATACAAGATTTAAACAGGGCAAGCATCAAACTCTGTAGCTCCAAGTACAACAACTCTAGCCAGTGACAAGTCTCTAAGTCCAATAACTCTAAGCAGCTCGGCTTGCTCCTTTGCCGTGTGAGGAGGAAGATGCTAAATGTATTCATTCACCTGTATTCGTACAGTTTCATTATGAAGTTAAGCCGTTTGTTGATTACAAGTCTGAAAGCCACAAAATGCACACGTGCACGCACATGTACACACATTGTGGAACATGAACTGATATTTTTTCTCTTTGCTATAAGCAAGCATTTTTTCTCTGACAGCCAAGAGGTTCCTTTAACTGTGCAGAAAGTAATGAGTTATGGCATAAACATACCCTAGAAGCATTTCTAATAGTTGGACTGTACAGATCGCTAAATAAATCTTCCGTAATTTATGTTTGCTTTTGTTTTGTTTTGTTTTTCCTTTTCGTGCTGAGCAAACATGGGATTATGGTTTTAGCCTTATCCACTACTGCCCGAGTTCCTTTCCTTTTTTACGCTGTTTTACTGTTAAGCATACGGCATGGCCTGAGGTGTTTTTATGATTGAGTTGAACTTTGCCGTCACTCAGGTCCCACTGCTTGTGGAACCACTGGGCAGAAGCTCAGCGTTGCAGGTCTTTCCCGAGGAGCAAATGCAGACACCATCAAGGCCTTGCTCTGTGATCAGGGGGTATCACAATCTTTCCTTTGGGAAATGGTAATTATTTCTTCTCTTTCTAGTTGTTCTTTGGTAATTTCATGCATATATGTTATAATTTGATTATATAGATCTCCCATTTACCCTTTCCATTGAACTTCTCTTCTCCGTCACTGAAGAGAATGAACCCCTCTCTCCCAGAACCAGTAACTACCAATTACTTCTCCGAGATGGGTGGGGCCTCATGAGTCTCTGCTCCACCCCCGACAGAATGGTGACTGGTCCTGTCATGTGCAGGTAACCACAGCTGCTTGAATTCAGGAGTGCAATGGCCCCTGCTGTCCAAGTGACAGAGCCCCTCAGCCTTCCCCCAACTCCCCAGCTCTTCTGCTCCCATGAGGCTTCCTGAGCCTTATGAGAAGGTGACATAGATGTCCCAGAAAGGGCTGAGTAGAGACCCATCACTTATTTTCATTGCTTTGACCAGTTGTGAGCCTCAGCATTAACTGCAGCCCACGGCAGAGTGTTTTTCTGCAGATTATTATTTTCTTGGTTATAAAAATGTTAGCATGCAAAATTTAGAAGATGTTATAGCTTTCCAAAGTGAACCATAAATTCATTATCTAGAGATAATGTGAGCATATTGCTATGTTTTCTTTGAGGTCATTTATACACACAATTTCTTTTTTTTAAAAATATTTATTTACTTACTTTTCAAATCTTTTTATTTCATTTATTTTATTTATTAGACAGAGTGAGAACTGGTGCACCAGAGCCTCTAGCCACTGCAAACAAATTCCAGACGTATGCGCCACCATGTGCATGTGGCTTACATGGGACCTGGAGAATCGAACCAGGGCCCTTAGGCTTTACAGGCATGCACCTTAACTGCTCAGCCATCTCTCCAGCCCTCCACACAATTTCTTACAGTTTCAAAGAACATGGATCTATCTACTAATGCTGTTCTATAATTTTTTAATACATGGCATGGTTTACCTACCTTAAGATTACAGCATTCATAGCGCATAATTTACTAATCATTCTGTTGGTTCAGTAGATTATGTCCAGATTTTTATTCTTAAAAACAAGGCTGAAGTTTATATCTTTGTACATAATGTGACTTATTTCTTTGGCACAAATGCTTACCTTTCTTAGATTAAAAGGCATGTACAGGGGCTGGAGAGATGGCTCAGTGGTTGGGGCGCTTGCCTGCAGAGCCTAATGACCTGAGTTCAGTTCCCCAATACCCATATAAATCAGTTGCACAAAACGGCACATGCCACACTCATTCTCTCTCTCTCTATGTATATATCACTTTGCTAGCAAATAAATAAATAAAATAGTTTTAAAAGGTATGTGCACTTTAAGACTTTTGATGATCATCAGAAATCTGCCAATTTAAGCTGTATACAAAGTTTGGGAAGCATGCTGTGGTAGTTTGAATAGATGGCCCCCAGTATATTCAGTGTTTTCTTAGTTTGTAGTTTGCATTTGCAGCCATCTGGCTTGGAGGTAGTGTCACTGGGTAGATCTTAAGGAGTGGTGGTGGGTTTGAGATTTCAATCTAAAGATAGGCAAAGTGTGCCTAGCTGGAGTTCCTGAAGTGTGCTGTGCTGTGTGGCTTTTGGCTTTTGGCTTCTCTGTCTCTCTGCTTGGCCGTTCTGCTATTATGGAACTTCCCCTCAATCTGTAAGCTTCAATAAACATCCCTTCCTCCATAACTGCACCTGGTTTGGACGTTTGTCCTAGCAAACCTGAAGCTGTGTGCCACACATGCCTAATAATCAAAAATTAAACCAAACTAAAATAAAAATCTTTAGCTATTGCTCTCTAATTACTTAAATAAAGTGGATGTTGTTTATTTTGCTGATTTTTAGTTTAGTGGTTTTTGAGATGTTAAATTCTGCTTACCTTTTGCCTTTTTCTTTACTGGAGCTTTTATCTTGTTAATTTATAAAAACAGTTCAGGCGTTTAGAATAGTAATCTTTCATGTTTTTCATTTGATATTTGTTTAACAGTTGGTATTTGTAGATTTGGTATTTGTTTAACAATTGGTATTTGTAGAGCATAGGTGCTATTTTTTATCAGTCAGACCTATTTCTTCCTTCCTTTGCTTGCTTCTCAGATTTATGAAGGCTTTATGTCAGATGTGATCTCTTTTATTTCCCTGTATGTGGATAGTGTTGGTGCCTCCCTGTACAGACCAGGAAACTGCCTCTAACACCAGCAGCATGGGACTGAATTCCTGAATTCCTGCAGCCTGACTCTCGGCTGGCTCCCTTGACCATTTATCTGGTTCCTTTCTTGCTTGATTTTGCTCCGGGTGTCTGTTTAAGCCTTCTACCTCTCATGATTATAGAAACAGTCACCTGCTCTTTGTTTTAGCATAATTATGATGTAAGGCTTACCCCATATTTAAATGCTTATCCCATAATTTCTGGGACCTCCTTTGTTTTATTATCTGCAAACACAGAGAATAATAGCTTGTTGCTTTTTTAATCCACATTTGTTTTTAAAGCTATTGCTAAATTCCTATCCTCTTTTTCCCATATTAAGACTACTGTTATAGTTCAACAAACATTTTCTTGGAATCGTCTTTGTGCTTGTTGTGGAGTACTCTCAGCAAGGCACTGTAGAGATGCAAAAATGAGTAAGGCAGAAACTTTCAGCCTTTCCAGAAACGTGTGATGTAATGGAAAGGGAAACAGGCTTCAGAGTGACATGATAACGTCTGCAAAACAGCTGTGCATAGTGGAGTGGGGGAGGGGAGAAGACAAAACCACGTGCGTGAAGGGAGTAGTGAGGAAGGAGCTTGTGAGGAAGTGACACTTAAAGCCAGACCCTGCAGGGTGGGAAAACTGAGACTGTAAAATGGGGACAATAGACCATCTTATAGGGCTGTGTCAAGAGCAAATGAATTAAGTACACAAGAACGTGTACAAATGACTAGCCTGCCGGAGAGGCTAAAATAAACACTGTTTTTCAGGATCATGTCCAGAACGAAATCTTAAAAAGCAGTAGCTGTAGAGGAAGACCCACCTTGTCCACTTACTTGTCCAGCATTCTCTCTCTTAGTCTTTTGTATTGCTCATGGTGTCCTGCCTTGCTTTCACAAAGCTATCCATGTTGTGTTTGAAGGAGGTCAGGGTACTACTGAAGGGAAATAAAGTTAATTAGGTTGGAGCCAGTTTTATTGAATTTTATATATCACGCTTTTATTTTGAAAATTGTTCACTTGTTACAAATTAACCCTAGAAAAAGTTTAATTAAGAAAGTCTGACAGTCTCAGTTATAGATTGTAATCACAATTAAGTAGCTTCAAATGGTGTGTGTGTGTGTGTGTGTGTGTGTGTGTGTGCGTGCATGCGCGTGTGTGTACCTTTTATTACCCTGAAATGGTGGCTAAAATAATATGCTTGAGTAATTAATTCCCTTTTATTTCAGGTAGTGGGTATAATTTTTAAAAACATGCTTGAGAGCTGAAGAGATAGCTCAGCTGTCAAGGTGCTTGCCTGCAAACGCTAACAACCTGAGTTTGATTCCCCAGTACTCACACAAAGCCGGTACACCAAGTGGCACATGCGACTGGAGTTCATTAGCAATGGCTGGAGGCCTCGGTGTGCCTATTTTCTTTCTCTGCTCCCTCTTTCTCTCTGTCTCTGTCTGCTGCTGGTTTGGGTGCTTGGAGAACTCTCTGACTAAAGGCAGATAGTCATTAGTTCAAAGAGCAGGAAGCTGGGGTCTCGAGTCAGTCTGGGTCTTGAGAGCAGCACCACACAGCCACCCGACACCTGAGACCGAGATAGGCCATGTGGTAATGGATGGCTGCTAAGCCCGTTTCCGCGGAACCTTGAGAACAAGAGCCCGTTGTCTCCGATGTGAGAGCGACGGTTCATGCAGAAGAGCAGTGTGGACAAGAGGCCTCTTGCAGCTCTTGATGCTCCTTAGCATCTATGGTGCATTGGAATGGATTAGGATGAGGAGCCAGATTGCCTCCCCGTCCTCACCACTCTCTTCACACCCATCAGAACCATCTCATTTCCTCTCACGAGAGCTCATTTTCCTTGTATTCGTACAGGGTTGGAGAGGAGAAAAAAACAGGGCTACTTCCAGACCCCATGGCCCTTGTATAGGGATTAGGAAAGGGTCTCCTCCGTGCAGACACACCAGTGCTTATGTTGGAAAGTTGCCATAATCAGCATATGCTCTCCCATGTCTGGGATTTGAACATGCCCCTATCTGCACTGCACACGGCCATTTGATGGTGCTCTGGAGGTGATTTGTTATAAGGGAGAGAGGAAAAAAGGTGATACAGGCTGCTTTGAAGAGTCTTTTCCCCCTTCATTCTCTCAATAAAAGCAAGACATATGAATTCCAGAAATATTTGCATGATATAAAGTGAGCAAGCTTTTATCATACCATATTAAGTCATATTAAGTCAGCCCAAGGCACTGCGACTGGAAGTTTGGACTACATTGTCTTTTCTTATCCAGGCCTGTTAGGGCTCCTCATCCACCGTGTCAACCAATATCATCCTACCTCCAGTTCCAGGTGCCCCAGTATGGTCAGTGTCATTCAGGTTGAGAAACAGAATTAATTCCTCCTCTGTTCGTAAAGATACCACACTACAGTTGGGTTTGAGTGTCAGCCCCTCTATCCCCCCTTTTCTGTTTTCATTTTTATTTTTTGAGGCAGGATCTCACTCTAGCCCTTACGCTTACCTGAAATTCATTGTAATCTCATGCTGGCCTTGAACTCACTTATGATCCTCCTACCTCTGCTTCCTGAGTGGTGGGGTTAAAAGTGTGCACCACTATGCCCAGGAGAGAGAGAGAGAGAGAGAGAGAGAGGAGAGAGAGGAGAGAGAGAGAGAGAGAGAGAGAGAGAGAGAGAGAGGGAGGGAGGGGGGAGAGAATATGAATGAACATGAACATGAATTGGTATATGAGGGCCTTTAGCCATTGCGGCTAAGCTCCAGTTGCATGCACCACCTTGTGCACCTGGCTTTATGTGGGTACTAAGGAAAATCAAACTCTGGTCACTAGGTTTTATAGCCATTTCTCCAGCTCCAAGTTTGAACTTCTTGAGATGGGGATAATACATTCCTTTCAGTGTCCACCGAGTCTAGTGCAGACCCAGGACCTTCCTGGGAACCTTTTCTGCTCTTTCTCTGTAAGATCAAGTAATTTTAAACTCTAAAAGCTTATTTTAATTTTCTGAAGAATTTTGCACAATGAAGTACCAATTGAAATTGAACAAAGATATAGATAACTAGCATTTTCTTTTTTAGATTTTTTATTTATTTTTATTTATTTGAAAGGGATGGACAGAGAGAGAGAGAAAGAGGCAGATAGAGAGAGAGAGAATGGGCGCACCAGGGCCTCTGGCCACTGTAAATGAACTCTAGATGTGTGCGCCCCCTGGTGCATCTGACTAACATGAGTCCTGGAGAATTGAGCCTCAAACTGGGGTCCTTAGGCTTCACAGGCAAGCGCTTAACTGCTAAACCATCTCTCCAGCTTGATAACTAGCATTTAAAAGAGAAAAAATTAATCCTCTTACTTCACTCTATGCCCCTCTCCAGCTTCTGCACGGTCTTGACTTCTAGGAAGTCATGGTTCCACAGTCTAGGTTGAGTGTCCCAAAGGCGTTTCTCCGAAATGCTACTTACTATCTCCCATACTCTCTGTTTTATAATTGTCTATTTCTATGTTTCTATCTGTCACTAGACTCTGAACTATAAATGGAGATAGGCTTAGATCATTTACCAATGTATTCCCTCTACTTGACACACAATTCTGGAATACCCATCTGTTAAAAAAATGAATGTGGGAATGAATGGATGTAAGAAAGAGAGGGAGTTTACAAAGCTAACAGAAAGGACACAAGAAAGCTGGGTAGGTGTCAAGTGCCCATTTATAACTACGCTTGAGAGACTGAGGCAGGAGAACTACTGAAGTCCAGAAGCTCACGGTGAGTTTGGGCAGCATAGTGAGACCACATTCTAAAAATTGGGAGGGGGGAGAGAGAATGAATAAGAAATAGAAGTCAGGCTGGAGAGATGACTTAGTAGTTACGGTGCTTGTCTGCGAAGCCTAAGGACCCAGGTTCAACTCTGCAGAACCCATAGAATCCAGATGCTCAAGGAGATGCATGCACACAGGTGGCGTGTGCATCTGGAGTTTGTTTGCAGTGGCTAAGGCCCTGGCATGCCAATTTTCTCTCTCTCTCTGTATCATAAAAAAAGACAAAAATCAGAAGTTTATTTGATCTCATTAAATTGATCTGTTGAAAATGTCTGACCCACACTAGTGGCCGGGCATCCAGAGGCCTGGTCTAGAAGCTTGTGCATCTCCAGTAACAGCTTGTTCATCACGCTGCTTATTCCTTCTTCCCTCCTCAAGTTCCCACAAGCTTATGGGAAGAAGCAGAGGTGAGCAGGTTTGGCAGACATGGCAGCGCTTCTGTCTTGGCCTGGCACTCTGCGGGCCAGGACTGCAGTCCCGTCTCTTCCCCTCCCCTCCCCTCCCTTCCCCTCGATGCCTCCTCACCAGTTCCCGGATGACAGAGAGTTCCAGAGTTGTGCACATGCTATTCTGTCAGGTCCCAATAAAGTGCCTGGATACTAGCTGAACTTTTGGGCATTGCTTATTTAAAAATCTATCCAGGGCTGGAGGGATGGCTTAGCGGTTTTAAGCGCTTGCCTGTGAAGCCTAAGGACCCCAATTCGAGGCTCGTTTCCCCAGGACCCACTTTAGCCAGATGCATAAGGGGGCACACGCATCTGGAATTCGTTTGCAGTGGCTGGAAGCCCTGGCGCGCTCATTCCCTCTCTATCTGTCTCTTTCTCTCCCTCTCTCTCTGTCACTTTCAAATAAAAAAAAAAAAACAAAAAACAAAACAAAACAAAAAAAAATCTATCCAGTATTTTTAGGCTTGGAAAAACATATTCTACTTATGCCATGAATTATAGCTATTTGAAAGAAGTTGCTTATATAGGTAGACATGTTCTTGTTTGACTATATAAGTTAATTTAAATCTACATATTCAACGGCTCATTTTTATCATATGTATCAGTTATACAAACTCCTTTTTCATTTAAATAGCTATTTGGTCTTGTTACATGTATAAGTGATAAATTAAGTTTAGTAGTATTTTACTTATAGTTAAATGATTTGGAAAACATTCCAATTTGTCGTGAGTGAATTTGTGCATTTCATTTCTTCATTTGTAAAGATGGGAAATTTAAAACTTTAAAACCAGGTTAATTATATCATATTACATTCAAGAAATAAAGTTTCTTTTTATTTTTTGTATTTCTTTAATTTTTTTGTTCATTTTTATTTATTTATTTGAGAATGACAGAGACAGAGGGGGGGGGGAGAGGGAGAGAGGCAGACAGAGAGAGAGAAAATGGGCGCGTCAGGGTCTCCAACCACTGCAAACGAACTCCAGACGTGTGTGCCCCCTTGTGCATCTGGCTAACGTGGGTCCTGGGGAATCGAGCCTCGAACTGGGATCCTTAGGCTTCACAGGCAAGCGCTTAACCGCTATGCCATCTCTCCAGCCCTAAAGTTTCTTTTTAAATAATATTTTCTTCATACAAAGATGAAAGAGTATTAACTGTAAAAGTGATTTAAAATTTTCTGCTTTTTGTTAGGGTACTTGATGAGTTCTGTATTTCAGTTTAGACTCTTAAAAATACCATGGAGATGGCTAAAATATGCAACCATTGTTGGGCATGGGAGTTTTATCTACAGTCAGCAGAATATAAACCCCAGAGAAAACTGAAACTGGAGCTGAGAGTGGCTGTCCTCAACATGGCACATGCATAGCAGTTGTGTGCGCTGCAGTGCGTGGGCAAGGATGATATGAATCTTTACTATAAGCAAAATCCTCCATGCCCACTGCCCTGAACAAAAAGCATTTCTTTTGAGGACAAGGGTTGAGGCATGAGGGTCTGG
The DNA here is from genome assembly GCF_020740685.1 of Jaculus jaculus. Classification (NCBI taxonomy): domain Eukaryota; kingdom Metazoa; phylum Chordata; class Mammalia; order Rodentia; family Dipodidae; genus Jaculus; species Jaculus jaculus. The sequence continues at coordinate 15,706,076 of NC_059112.1, forward strand.
GGACTCACTGTTTCATATTAGCAGATGTTTCTAACTTTGTGGTAAATTTACTGTATACCCCCTCCAAGCCCCAGAACTGTAACAAAAATGGGAAATAAACCAATATCAGATTTCATTAATGTGAGGCTTATTTTATTCTTCTACATGTCTAATTTAATCATTCTAATGATATAGAGATGGAGACTAAGAGTTGACTTATTTTCAGGGTGTGTTTGGATGTGCTTAGTAAAAGGAGAAGCTACAGGCACAGAGACAACGAGGTACTTTGGCCCTTTCTTTCACGATATATTTTCTTTTACTGTATACTGCTGTTGGTGCTGTGGGGACATGGCAGTTACTATGATGCAAATTCCTTTGTGTGTGATCCATTTTCCCTTTTATTGCTTTTCAGATTTGTATATATGTATTGAAATTATAGTTTTACAATGTCTGTTTTTGGATTTCTTTACATTTGTCCTACTTGGTATATACTGTATATTTTATGTCCTGTGATTTATGTTTTTCATCATTCTGGAAAAATCCCATATATTATCTCAGCCTGGATTATGTTTCTTCTCTAGTTTTTAATTTTTGGAATTCCAATTAAACAGGTAATAGACCTTTATTCTTTTCATATTTTTGTCTTTGTAAGGTCTTATCACTATCTTTATATTCATCTTCTATTATATAATTTGTAGTCCTTTGGACTGAACCTAGACCTTTATGTATCATAGGCAAGGGCTCTCCCAAGGAACCATTTTATCCTCAGCATTTGAAGTTAGTGTTTGAACTTTAACTTTGTTTTAAAAAATATCTTATTTATTTATTTGAGAGAGAGGGAGAATGGATGCACTAGGGCATCCTGCCAATGTAACAAACTCCAGGTACATGTGCCACCTTGTGCTTTATGTGGGTACTGGGGAATCAAACCCGGGCAAACAGGCTTTGCAAGCAAGCACCTTTAACCACTGAGCCATCTCCCCAGCCATGAACTTTTTTTGTAACTTTAATCATGCTTTTCATTTAAAGGAACTTAATTTTTGCCTTTAAGCTTCACATTATTTTTAACAGCCTCATTTCTTTTTTTTTTTAATTTTTATTAACATTTTCCATGATTATAAAATATATCCCATGGTAATTCCCTCCCTCCCCACCCCCACACTTTCCCGTTTGAAATTCCATTCTCCATCATATTACCTCCCCATTACAATCATTGTAATTACATATATACAATATCAACCTATTAAGTAGCCTCCTCCCTTCCTTTCTCCACCCTTTATGTCTCCTTTTCAACTTACTGGCCTCTGCTACTAAGTATTTTCATTCTCACGCAGAAGCCCAGTCATCTGTAGCTAGGATCCACATATGAGAGAGAACATGTGGCGCTTGGCTTTCTGGGCCTGGGTTACCTGACTTAGTATAATACTTTCCAGGTCCATCCATTTTTCTGCAAATTTCATAACTTCATTTTTCTTTACCGCTGAGTAGAACTCCATTGTATAAATGTACCACATCTTCATTATCCACTCATCTGTTGAGGGGACATCTAGGCTGGTTCCATTTCCCAGCTATTATAAATTGAGCAGCAATAAACATGGTTGAGCATGTACTTCTAAGGAAATGAGATGAGTCCTTTGGATATATGCCTAGGAGCGCTATAGCTGGGTCATATGGTAGATCAATCTCTAGCTGCTTTAGGAACCTCCACACTGTTTTCCACAATGGCTGGACCAGATTGCATTCCCACCAGCAGTGCAGAAGGGTTCCTTTTTTTCCACATCCCCGCCAACATTTATGATCATTTGTTTTCATGATGGTGGCCAATCTGACAGGAGTGAGATGGAATCTCAATGTAGTTTTAATCTGCATTTCCCTGATGACTAGTGACGTAGAACATTTTTTTAGATGCTTATATGCCATTCGTATTTCTTCCTTTGAGAACTCTCTATTTAGCTCCATAGCCCATTTTTTGATTGTCATTTCTTCCTTAATTATTTTATTTCACCTTTTATTTGAATATTTCTCATATAACTTGTTTATATCTTTTTAATTCATAATTCTACTATTGAAGCCACTAGGATCTGAATCTACTGTATGTTATATTTGTATGCCTGCATGATATGGGATGGGAATGCACATGTAGAATTGTTGTGTGTGACCAAAGTTAAGTTGCTTTTAGCTTAAATAACTTGGTTCAGTTATCAAATTTTTTTTGTAAGCCTTGTGCTTATCAGATTAGTTTTATTTTTCTGCTAGATATCTCATAAAGAAAAGAGGTTTAGGGGCTGGGGTGATCGATGGCTCCCCAGTTAAATGTGTTTGCTTACAGATACCTGTGGGCCTGGGTTCAAGTCCTTGATACCTATATATATCCTGATGCATGCAGAAAGTGTTACAAGCATCTGGCATTTCATTTACCATGGCAAGAGACTCTGGAGCACATGTGCACACACACGCACAGACATGCACATATATATATATATTTTTTTTTTGTTTTGTTTTTTTGAGGTAGGGTCTCACTCTAGCCCAGGCTGACCTGGAATTCACTATGGAGTCTCAGGGTGACCTTGAACTCATGGCAGTCCTCCTACCTCTGCCTCCCGAGTGCTGGGAGAAATAATATTTTTAAAGAATTGTATGTAGCTGACAGGTTTTGCTGGTCCAAGGCATTTGCTAGCTGTGGGAAGGGAGTTTTGGCTGTACCATGTGATGGTGGCACAGTGGTGGGAATGCGCGTGAGAGGACGACACCATGTGGAGAGACAGGAAGACAGGTGGGATCTGGTTCAGGCTCAACTCTTTGTTGTGGGAGCTGACAGGCTTCATGCGAATCATATCAGTCCTTTCCAAGCTAAGTGTCCCAGTGACCTAATACTTCTCACTAAGGCCCACTTCTTACAGGTTCTACTACCTTCCAGGGTTGTCACAATGAATACTTACCTGGCAGAGGAGATACCATGATCAAAATTTTTAAGATTGACCAAGGTTCTGCCACGCAGGCCATTAAAAAACAAACCATATCCAAACCCATGAGATATGGCTAACCATGAAGCACAAGCCTATAATAGATGCACAAAACATAAATATAGGATTCAAAGAAATAAATAGAAAAGCATCAAACTGGAAAGCAAGACAGCAAAAGAGAAGGAAAGAAACAAAGTATCCTTAACACAATCAGAATATAAATCCCAACATGACAGTTCCATGTCCTTACCTAGTAATTACTTACAAACATGCATAGACATGTGTACGTACACACACAATGAAGAAGATAGTAAAGATGCTGCATACAATTGAAATCAGAGGAGAGCAGGAACAGCTATTGGACTAAAGAGATGACATCAACATCTGTCAAAAGGACATTATTTAGCGAGAAAAAGGTTAATTCATCAAGATGATGTAATCATAGTGAGTATATATGTGCCCAACACTAAAGCACTTAAATAAATATAGCAGATATTGAAATATCTGAAGGGAGACGTAGGTTTTGTTTTAACTTTATTTTTACTTTATTTATTTGAGTGGGGGGCATGCCAGGGCCTTCAGCCACTGTAAACGAACTCCAGATATGTGCGCCCCCTTGTGCTTCTGGCTTATGTGGGTCCTGGAGAGTTGAACTGGGATCCTTTGGCTTTGCAGGCAAACGTCTTAACCACTAAGTCATCTCTCCAGCCCAAGAGAGAGATTTTAATATAGCAATAATAGATTTCAATGACCCACTTAATTCAAATTTAAACCAAATATAAATTTAAACCAAACAAGACTTTTTTTTTTTTTTTTTCAAGGCAGGGTCTTACCTTAGGCTAGCATGCTGTGGAACTCACTCTGTACCTCTAGGTTGGCCTTGAACTCAGCAATCCTCCACTTCTCTTCCGCTTCCCCAAATGCTGGGATTAAAGGTGCATGCCACCACATCAGGTTCTAACAAGACATTTTATCTAAAAGCAGCAGAATGTGTTCTTCTGCAGTACAATACAACATTCCCCAAGATGATCACATATAAAGCCACAAAAAATCTAAATAAGATTAAAATTACATCACTTTTCTTCTAGCAACAATGACATGAGCTAGAAATCAATAATGGGAAATTATGAATATGTTCAAATTAATTATGTCCCTGAAGGAGCAATGGATCTAAAGAGAAGGAAACTTCAAAGATGCACCCTGATGCTGCATGTTAAGAAACTAGAAATGAACAAACCAAGCCAAAAATTAACAGAAGGATGAAAGCAACCAAGATCAGAACTGAAACAATAGAAAAACTCAGTGAGGTAAAAGCATGTTTTTTAAAAAGATGAAGTCACTAAACCCTGTGCAGTCTCACTAAAAAATAGTAATTTAAGGGGCTGGACAGATTGCTCAATGGCTAAGGCACCTGCCTGCAAAACCTAGTGACCCAGGTTTGATTTCCCAGTACCCACATATGGCCAGATGCACAAAGTGGCACATGTGTCTGGAGTTTGTTTGCAGCTGCTGGAGGCCCTGGCATGCCCATTCTGTCTGTCATTCTGTCTGTCTCTCTTCTCTCTATTTCTCTCTTGCAAATAAATAAAAAAAAATGTTTAAAAAATGGGGATTCAAGTAAATCAGAAATGAGACATTACAACCAAAACCATAGACATACAAGGATCATTGGCTATTGCTGTGATGCATTTTATAGCAGCAACTTGGACAGTGTGGGAGAAATGGCTAAATTCCAACACACACAATCTATTAAGAGTAAAAACCCTGAAGGTTCACTAAAAGTCCAACAGAAAAGCCAGTAGGAAGTAAGGGAGTGAATCAGAACTCAAAAGGGTTGCGTGGGAGGAAAGCCCAGGACCTGATGGTTTACTGCTGATCTGCCAAGCATTTAAAGAGCACCCATTCCTTCTTAAACCTTTCCAGAGTATTAAAAAAGGGCAAAGTTTCCAAACCTTATGGTATCAGGTGAGAAAATAGCAAAAGACAGAAGTAGCAAAGTCAGTGTTTCTGACTAACATAGTTGTGAACACCCTCAACAGAATGGCAGCGAACCACATTCAACATCAACAGGATCTGAAAAGTATTATTACTTAACACCATCAACCTGGATTTCTTTGCAAGATACAAGGAGAATTCGACATTCAATAAATGTCAATCAATGTAGTATGGCACATACATTAACAGAATGAGGGACAAAGCCCACAACCATAATCGCCATAGATACAGAAAAAAGCGCTGGAAAGATTTGCATAGTAAGACTCTTAACAAATTAATTATGAAATGAAGGTACCTCAGCACAATAAAGGCCATGCATGACAACCCATGGCTAATATTATATCCAGTGAAGGCCACGTGTGACAAACACACAGCTAATATTCTACCTAGTGAAGGCCGTGTATGACAAACCACAGCTAATATTAATTATATCCAGCGAAGGCCGTGTGTGAGAAACACACTGCTAATATTATACCCAGTGAAGGCTGAGTATGACAAACCACAGCTAATATTAATTATACCCAGTGAAGACCACGTGTGACAAATGCACAGGTAATATTCTACCTAGTGGCGAAAAATCTATGCTGTTCCTTCAGCATCAGAAATAAGTCTTACCCACTTCTATTTAATGAAGCATTCAAGTCTTTTCTAGAGCAATTAGGAAAGAGAAAGAAATAAAAGGCATCTAAGTAGGAAATGAAGACATACAATTCTCCATGATGGTTGCTGACATGACCTTACATGATGTTGTAGTCAGGTTCGCATTGCTGCCAGGAAACACTTGACCAAGAGCAGCTTGTGGGGAAAAAAAGGGGTTTATTTGGCTTATAGACTCAAGGGGGACCTTCCATGATGGCAGGGGAAAATGATGGTATGAGCAGAGGGTGGACATCACCTCCTTACCAACATCAGGTGGACAACAGCAACAGGAGAGTGTGCCAAACACTGGCAAGGGAAACTGGCTGTAATACCCATAAGCCCGCCCCCAATAATACACTGCCTCCAGGAGGCCTTAATTCCCAAATCTCTACCAGCTGGGAACCTAGCATTCAGAACACCTAAGTTTATGGGGGACACCTGAATCAAACCACATTCTGCCCTGGTCCCCATAAACTGATAACTATACATGATGTAAAATGTAGCACATTGATTCAACTTAAAAAGTCCCTTAATTTTTTTTAAAAGGTTTCTTTTAAACTTCATTTTTATTTATTTATTAGAAAGAGAGAATGAGAAAGAGGCACAGAGAGAGAGAGAGAGAGAGAGGAAGAGAGAGAGAGAGAGAGAGAGAGAATGGGCACGCCAGGGCCTGCAGCCACTGCAAACTCCAGATGCATGCGCCCCCTTGTGGATCTTCCTTACACAGGTTCTGGGGAATTGAACGGAGATCCTTTGGCTTTGCAGGCAAAACACCTTGACTGCTAAGCCATCCCTCCAGCCTATAAAGTCACGTAATTTTTAACAATCCCAATGGTGTTCAAACATCCTCACAGTCCAAGGTCTTTTAACTGAGCCATAATACCAAAAACAAACAAAAACCCCATAATGGCACAGAATAAACATTCACACTGCAAAAATTGGCATTGGGCATAGCAAAGAAATATTCAACCAGTACAAGATTTCAAACAACCAGGGCATGGGCTAGAGAGATGGCTTAGTGGTAAGGTGCTTGCCTGTAAAGCAAAAGGACCGAGGTTCCATTCCCTAGGACCCACATAAACCAGATTACAAGGTGACACAAGCATCTGGAGCTTGTTTGCAGTGGCCGGAATCCCTGGCATTCTCTCTGTCTGTCTCCCTCCCTCAAAAAATTAATTAATTAAAAAATAATTAAAAGAAGAAAAACATCCAGGGAAAACATCACACTCCATAGCTCCATGTCCAACAACTCTAGCCAGTGACAAATCCTCAAGTCGGATAATTCTAAGCAGCCAGTTCATTCCACAGGGTTTTTTTTTTTTCTTGTGAATGCAAAGGACATTGACATATTGACAAAGGATGGATGTCATGAAAACTAAAGTATTACCCTGTTTTCTTCATAGTCCAGTATTCATAATGACATGATTTACTGTAGCCAGAAGAAAGAAGAAAGTGGAATGTTATTTGGTGAATGAACACAAAATGTAGTGTACATATGCAGTGGACTACTATTTAGCTTTCAAAAAGGATTAAGGGATGGGGAGATTGCTCAGTGGTTAAGGCACTTGCCTGCAAAGCCTAAGGGCTAGAGTTTCTGAGTTCGATTCCCCAGTACCCTAGTATAGCCAGATGCAGAAAGTGGTGCATGCCTTGGGAGTCCATTTGCAGAGACTGAAGGCCCTGGTGTGCCCCTTCTCTCTGTCTGTCTCCTATCTTCTCTCTGCTTGCAAATAAATAATAAACAAATAAACATTTTAAAAATTAATTAATTTATTTTCACAATTTTTATTAACATTTTCCATAATTATAAAAAATATCCCATGGTAATGCCTCCCCCCACACACTTTCCCCTTTTAAACAAACATTTTTACAGAAGAATATAATTCTAATACATAGCACAATATGAAGATTCCCAGAAGACATTATGCCATGTAAATAAACCTAGAAGACAGTACTATCTAATCCCACTTATGTGAGGGGTCCTAGAGCTAGTCCAATTCAGAGACTATATTTAAAATTAAAGATTGTAACTTTAATGTAACATATTTTACCACAGGAATAAATAAAAGCAAATCTCGGCTGGGGAGATGGTTCAGCAGTTAAGACACTTGCCTACAAAGCCTAATGACCCCAGTTTAATTCCTCAGTACCCATGTAACGTCAAATGCACAAAGTGGTGCATTCATATGGAGTCTGTTTGCAGTGGCTGGAGGCCCTGGCATGTCCATTCTGTTTCTCTTCTGTCTCTCTTTGTTTGCAAATAAATAACTAAGTAAAAATATTTTTTTTCTTTTTAAATTTTTTAATTTTTATTAACATTTTCCATGATTATAAAAAAAAATCTCATGGTAATTCCCTCCCTCCCCCCCCCGACACTTTCCCCTTTGAAATTCCATTCTCCATCATATTACCTCCCCATCTCAATCATTGTATTTACATATATGCAATATCAACCTATTAAGTATCCTCCTCCCTTCCTTTCTCTTCCCTTTATGTCTCCTTTTTAACTTACTGGCCTCTGCTACTAAGTATTTTCCTTCTCACACAGAAGCCCAATCATATGTAGCTAGAATCCACATATGAGAGAGAACATGTGGCGCTTGGCTTTCTGGGCCAAAAATATTTTTTGTAATTGAAACACCGTCTGTCCAGCAGTTAAGGTGCTTGTACACAAAAAGTGATATGTGGAGAGTCATTGAATGATAAAGGCCGCCTGATAGAGCTCTTACCATAGCATGCCCATGCTTTTTACTTTCTCGGCCCTAATTAACTGCTCAGCCTCATCCATCATGGATCTTTTCCTCACAAATTACAAGTCAGCATTCTGAACAATTTCCCCTTGCCTCTGTGCATTTTACACAGGCTTATCTCCCTGCAGAGAATGTTCTCTTCTCTTTTTTCCACTTTGCCTCAAGATTCACCTCAAATATTATCTTCTCTGAATTTCCCTTTTTGAGTTAAATGCGCTTAGTTTATGATCCCAGGGGAGCCTCTTAATATGGCTCTTTTCACCCGAGTTTCATTATTTACTCATGGCCAGCTCATGCCAAGACATAAAACCACACCGTATTCCTAATGCCATCTCCAGCACCCAACTTGCTCCTCTGAACACAGCTGCTACTGAGCTCACACTCATTTCTGCTCTGAAGCCGTTGGTGCAGAAGCAGAGAAGGGAGACAAACCTAGACCCACAGGGCTGCGGTGGCTTGTCGCCTCCCTCTTCCTCCCAGTCACCCCAGGTTATTTCACCGGAGAGAAAGGTTGCTTGTCAAGGAAGTCAGCCTGTGAATGGGTGAACTGGGATCAGAGCTAAGACCGTTTCTCCAAATGATGCAACACACATGTCTTCTCCCGTGCTTCCCAGTCAAACAACAACTGAAGTTTGCAGAGGACGGAGCCACACCCTCCTGCGAGGAGAGTCTCACAGAGATGCTGACTAGGACCCACTCAATAATAGATAATTCATGGACAAGCAAAAGCAGCAGAAAGCTAAGCTCGCCTACTGCAGAGGTGCCACACAGTCCTGGTCCTTAAGGCAAACATGCTTGTCATGATATTGCCATGCCATGTTACCCCACCCTCAAACCCTAGTTACAGCTGCTGGCAGGAGTGTCTCTGGGTACTTGCCTCCAGGGCTACCATACTGCACAGCACTCAGTGTGTGCTAACAAACAGCAGTTTTCTACGCACACATACTCTTAGGTGGGAAAGGGTGCAACGTTCTGCGAGATGTGCTCTAAAAGGAATCCAGCCCCCAAGTCAGAAAACAGGATACAGATGGTCTTGAGCAAGGACTATGGAGTGGGCTGCAGATGGGAAGGAGCATGGAGAACATGCCAGACCAATAGGGTAGAAGCTGTCTCGACAGGCTCTTAGCAAGGGAAAAGGAAGGTGTAAGGTAAGTAAGGTAAGTAAGACCGGAAGCCAAGGAGGGGCCAGATCACCCGGGAGTGCCCGACCAGCCTACCGCCAGAACTTAGGCTCTTCTGCTGAGATAGAAGTCGGAGGGCTTTGGAGCAGAGAATCACATGGTCTGTTGCTTGTGAAGAGTACCACTCAGAATGCGATGAAGGGAATAGAGCATGGGTGATGGGGGAAGAAGCAGGGACTCTGCCAGGAAACCATTTCAATAACCCAGCTGAGAAACACTGAGGCTCGGACCAGAGTGGGAGCTTTGAAAGTAGTTCGGATGACTCGAATGTAGAAACGTTTTAAAGTTAAAGCCAGCAAGGTCTGTTGGGAGATAATAATAATAGAGTGGGAGAGAAACAGAAGCGTCTAGAAGTATTTCAGGTTTTTACAAGGAAGGTCAGAAAAGGAGGAGGGGTTCAAAGGAAATGGTGGAAAGGAAAGAATTGGTATGAAATGTAAGAATAGTACTCATGCAAGTTTTGGAGCAGGAAGATGTCTAAGACCAGGGCCAGAGAAATAAAAGTGATGGCATGAGAAAGTCAAGAAAGTTAGGAACACATAGAAGACTTAACAAGCAGAGTGAGTGGACTCAAAGCCCAAGTGGTGCCCCAGTTTAATCTCTACTCAGGGAATTTGGAAGTAACTGGCTTCCTGTGCCTGAGAACAGTTGATTCCGAGGCAGTGAAAAACAGTGACAGTCTCCTGGATGTAAAACTCAAACGTTTCCAGCCACTAAAATGGGATAGTTACACAGTGCAATGAGAATGAATGACCTACAACATCATAAAACAAGGAAGGGGGCAGGTCTCACAAATATAATACTGGATTTTAAAAAAAATCAGAAAAATAACCTAGTCTATAATTCCATTTCTCAGTGTTCCTAACTAACCCGTGAGAAGACAGAGCAAGTGGGACTCGAAGAAGTGGGGTTCCGGGGCTGCTGGTAATCTTCGAGGTTTGTCTGGATGCTGGTTACACAGCTGACTTCAGTTAGTCAAAATTCGCCAAGTTGTACTTTTAAATAGGATATTTTACTTGCATGAAAAATTTTTAAAATGCCATTATACCAGGCCATATTTCCTGTGTCCTGGGAAGGCCAGAGCTATCTACTTAGAGTTCTTGTTACAGATCAGTATTTATCCTAAGCAAGAGCAGGAAAACACAAGGTGCCTACAGGATTTGGCAAGTCAACTCCTTGGGATCCATGTACCTTTGGCTAAGAGGACAGGGAAAAGCCCTGAATTCAGACAACGATGGAAAGAACTTCAATGGCTGTGCAGTTCAAGTACACAGATGTTTCTAGAGGGGACAGAAACTTTTCTGTGCTGTTTTCTTCAACTCTTGGGAAGAGGCATGATGCTGGACTTCACACAGAGCCGCAAAGTGGATGGGGCTGTTTTTTTGTAGACAGGCCAGCAGTGCCTTTAGTGGCATAAAATGAGGAACAAGTGACTTCTTCTGAGTGGAGGACAGAGTACCACAGGGAGGTGGGAACTGTGCATCCAACAAAAACCGCCAGCCATTTGTCTGTATCTGACCACTTTAATGATTTAAGAGCTCTGTGCCCTGTTGTCGTCCATTCATTACAATGACAGGGCAGCCTCTCAGAACCAGAGTTTTTAAAATGCAACTATCTGTGACCTGAATTTCCTGCTGGTACTATTGGCCCCAGGTTAGGCCTGCTTGTCTATCATCTAGGGAACCGGTATAAATAATAAAAACAGGTCAGTGCTAGGTTTTCTACGCCCTCATCAGTAAAAGACTTCTTCAGTCCGTGGTAACTCAGCACACCCGCTCCTCCCTTGAACCATTGGTAGATTCTGTCCCCATTACAAACTGTCCCGTCAAATGAGTACATCATCTTAATACCTGCTTTGTTTTAGTTTCTTCTTTCCTCCCTTCCTCGCTTGCTTTTTTGATTTGGCCAAGCAACAGCTTCGCAACTCTTACCAGGAACAGAAATGATATCATTTTGCTGACTTGAGAAAGGGAGTTCCATTTGGCAAATTAGGAGATCTATGCGACCATGAAAGCATAAGCTAAGCTATTTTGCTGGAGACCGTGATGCGGCATTCCCTCAAAGGCTGGGGGAGGCGGGAGAAAAGCCCAGTAGCAGAGGCCTGTGGAAGCCAGGCGAGGTGGCCCGCGCTGTAATCCCAGCACTCAGGAGGCTGATTCATGGTCAGCCTAGACTACAGCAAGACCCCATCTCAAAAAAGAAAAAAAAAATAGCCAGTGTAAAAGCTCTCCAGAAACTCTTATCTTAAGAGCTGCTGCCACACATTTCATAGCTCTTGTCAGAGGAAAGGAGGGCGTGTGGATGGCCAGCGGCTCCAACTCCCTTCGAAGAGTAACGGGCGCCACAGAGACTGCAAAGCGCAGCACCGCTTCACGCTCCTCACCTGCCTGCACACGGCTGCAGGCCCAGTGGAGCCGGTGCCTTCTAGCAGCCCCCCACCCGCAACTCTTCAGGCTGGACCAAATGTTCTCCGATCCAGAGATGCCTAAACAAGCGCCAATAAAAGGCCCGAATAATGGGGCTGGAGAGATGGCCTAGCGGTTAAGGTGCTTTCCTGAAAAACCAAAAGACCCAGGTTAATCCTCTAGGACCCTTGTAAGCAGCTGGAGGACCTAGCACAACCATTCTCTTTCTCTCTCTCAAATAAATGAATAAAAATGAATTTTTTAAAGGCCTGAATAATAGAATGGAGGTCAAAGGCAAATCGTAAGTCAGCAGACTTGCCTTAATGGCCTCTGCTTTCCATCTTGTGATTTGGGTATTCCATTGTCTCCTCCCAGGACTCACTGGCGGGTTTTCTTCATACCAGCCAAGGAAGCCATTCCTCCTCCAAGACACACTGTGCGGGTGTGTCCAGCCTATAGCCTGTGCACCACATGCCTCACAGGACAGCTATGAATGCAGTCCACACGTGTACATGCCAACAGCATGTCACAGCGTCAAAGGCCAGACAACCCTTAGGTGGCCAAATTCTTTCAAGAGAAGTTGACGCTTAAAACGATGAGAGTTAAAAAGATGGTGGCACATGCCTTTAATTCCAGCACTTGGGAAGCAGAAATAGGAGGATCTCTGTGAGTTCTAGGCCAGCCTGGGACTATAGAGTGAGTTCCAGGTTAGCCTGGCCTAGAGTGAGAAAACGCCCAGCAGGAAGGAAAGAAAGAAAGAAAGGACAAAAGAAAGAAAGAAAATAAAAGGAAAAAGAAAAAGGAGAAGCAGAGCAGGAGCTAGAGAGATTGTTCAGAGGTTAAAGCACTTAAAGTACTTGCCTGCAAAGCCTAATGACCTGGATTCAATTCCCCATGCCCACGAAAGCCAGATGCACAAAGAGGTGCATGCATCTGGAGTTCATTTGCAGCACCTAGATGCCCTAGCATGCCCATTCTCTCTGTGCGACTCTCTCCTTTTTCTCTGCTTGCAAATGAATAAATAAAAATACTTATAGCTGGAGAAATGAGTTAGCAGTTAAGACATCTGCCTGTGAAGCCTAAGGACCCGGATTCAGTTCCCCAGTGCCTACGTAAGCCAGATGAAGAAGGTGGCACATGCATCTGGAGTTTGCTTGCAGTGGCTAAAGACCTTGGGGTGCCCATTTTCTCTCTATTGCTTTCTCTCTTTCAAATAAATAAATAAATTTAAAAATAAAAGAGGAGAGATAGAACCTGAGAGAAGAGAGATGACTCTTTAGTGGTTAGGTGATTAGATTCACTTCTGGTAGTGAATTGTCAAATTAATGGTGACACCAAAACCAACCTTCAGTGGCTCAAGTAGGATTGCTCATTTCACTTTCATGCTGCAGTCTGGACTGCTTGAGTGGTCTGGTCCAAATGCCACCCAAACAATATGGTCCTCGGACCAACAGCATTGACATCAACCTGAAAACTTGGCAGAAATGCAGAATCATTGGTCTGTGTCCTCACACCTGGCAAACTTAGCCAGAATACCACGTGCTTTATATGCACTTTACATTTTGGGAAGCTATGGCCAGGTGTGGCGGCACACTCCTTTAATCCCAGCACTGGGGAAGCAGAGGTAGAAGGATTGCCTGGGTACAGAGTGCGTTCCAGGTCAGCCTGGGCTAGAGTGAGACTACCTTGAAAACAACAACAACAAAATCAAGCTAATTCAAGTATGTGTACACACATGTTCATAGGAACAATATTCACAATAGTCAAAAGGAGAAAACAGCCCAAATGTCTGCAGCTGAGAACTGGATCAATGCGTGAAGTTTCATGCCTACAATGGAACACGACTCAGCCACTAAGAACGAACCTCAGGTCCTCAGATCCAGGGCACCTGTCTCCCTTTATCTCGAGACAATAGCCTCATCCTTCCTCGCTGAAAACTGTGTTGAAGTTGGTTTACCTTCACTCTGTCTGCATTTCAGCTGTGGGACAGCGAACAGTATAGAAAATGATGAAGTTTCTTCTTTGAAAGTGATACCTTTGAAGTATTAAATGTACTTACTATTAGGAATTAAAACAATTTAAAATTTTCGGTTACCCTTCTAAAATTAGTAAGTCCATTAAATGTTAATGTAAAAAAGGTATTTTATGAAAAGCGACTTTATTTTCCAAACTGAAAATGAGTGAGAGAATGGTATTGGTTAATATTTTTAAAAATCTTGTTAATATCTCATTGATAGAAAACAGTGGGACGCTCATATTTGCTTTTTCATCAGTGTGTTGCCATATGTTGCTTTGGTGGACGTGTATGAAGAAAATGCAGATTTATGCAAATATGTTGTTGGAATAAGAAGGAATATTTTGATAGCTTTTTTAGATGCTGGTAGATAATCTCTTCTGATATCGTATTTAAGCTTTATGCTGTATTTAAGGCTGTAATGTGGAATTGAACGGCATGTCAAGGAGCGTTTTTATTTCTTCACATTAAATCCACTGGTCTTCTTTATTTTAATCAGTTCTGTTTCCTAGGCCAGATTTTCTTACATCATGCATTGGTCATTTGAAAAGCTTTGGCTCACTAACATTTACAGATCTTCCAAATGTTGATGCTTTTTATGATGCAAATAAAACATTCACATTTAAATGTATCTCATCAGATGGCAGTGGCAGAGACTTTCTCCAAAATTCTAAGCTTTGCCAAAAAGCCAAGGTTTTGTTACTGACAATAAATATAACAGATTTTTCCTTGAAGGAATAAGCTCATTTTGCCAATTTTTTTTTTTTTTTTGAGACATTGTCTTGTTATCTAGTCTAGGCTGACCTATATTCACGATGTAATCCAGCCTTGAATTCCTCCTGCCTGAGTGCTGGAATTATGTGTGTGCCACCACACCTGACACTTCACTTGATTTTTTTTTTTTTCTTTTTCGAGGTAGGGTCTCACTGTAGCTCAGGCTGACCTGGAATTCACTATGTAGTTTCAGGGTGGCCTTGAACTCATGGTGATCCTCCTACCTCTGCCTCCCAAGTGCTGGGATTAAAGGTATGTGCCACCATGTCTAGCCACTTCACTTGATTTTTATAAAATATTTGCCAAATAGCCAAGTCTTAATAATGGCAATTTATTTGTCATTATTTCAATAACAATGGGATTGCATGAGATAACCAATTAGTTCAGTTCCCAAATCAAACAATTGCAAAGTGCATTGTCTAGAGATAACCATTGTATAGCAGGCTTTATAACCTCATTTTCATTCTGTCAGTGTACTGCAAAAGAGATGATTAATGTTTTATTTCTCTCTCCCTTGTCATGGTCTTAGTATGTAGCTCAGACTGGCCTGGAGCTTAGTCTTCCTGCCTCAGCCTCTTGAGGTCTGAAAATACAGGCATTTACTATTAGTTCCAGCTTCTTGAAGGGAATCCTTTTTTTAAAAATTTTTTATTAACATTTTCCATGATTAACATGAAGGGAATTCTTAAATGAAGCTCCTTTCTTCTCGTCTCGACTCCTCTGTTTCCTTTCCTCTTTCTCCTGTCTTCCCTTCCCTTCACCTCTCCTCCCCTCCTTCTCGTCTCCCCCTCCTGTGTAGCAGGCCTATTGCAAGTGTTTTGGGGGTACAGAGGTCCTTGGGCACTTTCTTGGTCCCCCACTGGAATAGCTTACCAGCCTATGAACACTGGCTGAGAGGATTTCAGAGATAGGCTTCCCAGCAGTGGCTTGAAGTTCCACCGGGTGTCTGCAGGTCTGCCTTTCAGTGGCGCAGGTGTGGGGCCAGCCTGGGCCACCCTGATGCCACACAGCGTACACTCCTGATGTCAACCTTTGCAGAGATATTTTGATTCAACTGAAAGGTCAGTTCTAAGGACAACATGTCTTTACAGAGGGCCATTGTGTGAGGTTACCAGGGATGAATTCAAGAATAACATGGGCCCCAGACTGCAGATAAACAGAAAGCTTTGCCATTCTAGACAGCTCTAGTCCTCTACCTCCTGCTAGTAGGTCCACTTATGTAAAAGCGAATGAGAAACTTAATCCCTGCTACTTTACAAAGAAGCCTTTAAAACTTTTTTTTTTGTAGTTAAAAAAAAAAATCTCTCTCTTTGGTGGGTTCTGGCTTGCAGGTTCTTCTCCCATGGTAGCATTAGTAATGTTTATATTTCATTTGACTTTTTACTAACCTGTTGTGAAATCTGCGATGTGGTTTTAAACTCAGTATTTGTAGGCTGCCCACCTTATTTGAGACTACCAACTTCCTGTTCCTAGAAGGTGTGCCATTCCCATACCACCTGTCTTAGCTAGTTCTACTGGTTAGGAAAGGGCCTTGTGGGGCACTAGGAGCTTGTGGGGCAGTAACTTTAAACGTATTGGAGAACGCATGCCAGGCACAGCAGCGTGATTAGCATAGTAACCTATAGGTCACTACTGTATATTCCTAAATAAATGAAAATGTTTTCTGCAAGATTAGCCCTCAGAAAAGAGGGAGCCATCTTATGTTTGAGTCCTTTCAGAACCTGCTTTATTGCTGGCATTATTCTATTTTAAATCACAAAGTAGTTTGTGCCTATGTTATGTTAATGGGTGCCTATGAAATGGGGTTACCAAATATTCAGACATTTATAGTATTATTTTTGTTTTATACAGGCAGAAGTTGAGACTTGGGGGAAGTTAAGTAATTTTCCCCAGGTCATACAGCTAATAGTACAGGCCCTCTTTTAAAAAAAAATATTTTTTATTTTTTGAGTGAGAAGGTGGGGGGGGAGAGAATGCATATGGGCACACCAGGGCCTTTTGCTACAGCTGCAAATGAACTCCACATGCATGAACCACTTTGTGCATCTAGCTTTACATAGGTACTGGGGAATCAAAACCAGGTTGCTAGGCTTTGCAGGCAAGTGTCTTAACCACTGAGCAGTCTCTCCCAGCCCTGGAGATCGGGCTTTTGCAAATATCATCTTACTCCCCATCTTCAGTATTAATGTGGTTGGGCTTTTTTATTTCTTTTAGTGCTCACAAGTTTATATTTTTAGGT
The DNA here is from genome assembly GCF_020740685.1 of Jaculus jaculus. NCBI lineage: Eukaryota > Metazoa > Chordata > Mammalia > Rodentia > Dipodidae > Jaculus > Jaculus jaculus. Next base: position 15,723,015 of record NC_059112.1, read on the forward strand.
TTCATAAAGATTCTAATGTGTTTTCTAAATAAACAGACAAAACAGCTTTGGAGGTTTACATACATGTCTTAGGACACTTATATTAGGTAGGCAAATTGCATTTAAAAAATTGGCCTCTGTAAGAGAGCTTCCCAGAGAGCTTTTATAAACAGCAGGCAGAGGAAAGTGTATTGTTATGTTTACAGTGTTTAAAATGCTGATTCTCCCATTTCATAATGGCCTCAACCACCATCACCTTCCTGAACCCAAAATTTTTTTCTCAATAGCTAGTGCACTCCACATTTAAGTACCTTACACAATCACAAAATATACGATAAGACTCAGGGCTAGGAAACACCTTTGAAAGTGTGCTTATCCCGAATACATTGTAAACATCCCTGCACTGCTCAGCCTCACTTGAAAGCAGGGATACAACCGGAAGGAAAACAAAACCAAAAACAACTTTAAATCTTAAAGTGACTAGAAAAACACCCGTTAGTTCTAAGTGTGTTCATTAGGTACCATCGTCAAGTTTAAGGATCTGAGTGACTGGCACAAAAATAGGGGCTTGTGTCTAGTTCTTCAGATTAAAACAATGTTCTTTTGAAGAGTGAAAATAACCACAGCCCACTAACAGCATCTGCTACACTGAGGTGTGTCTTATTTAAGTCAAAGTGACAAAAACAACCACTTCATTAGAAGAAAATAGAAAGGGTGTCTACTAGGGAGGGGAGAAAGTATGCTCACAAAATTCCTAATGTACCTGTTTTATAGGGAAAATATAAATTTACAAAAATGTTATTTAAGAGGCACCAGCAAAGCCTCCTAGAGAGCAGGCTTCACCCTGACATGCCCATTCTCTCTACTTGCCTATTTCTGTATCTCTCTCTCAAATAAATCATTAAAAATAAAATATTTTAAAAAGTCAAAAAAAAAGAAAAAGAAAAAGAAAGAGCGGGCTTCAGAATGAGGCCTGGCCAAACCCGCTGCAGCACAGGTGTGGGCAGCAGGCAAGTTTCTGAATTTCCCTGAGCATTTCCGTACCTATAAGAGGGAGGGAACAGCACCTCCCTTATAGGATTGGAAGGAACAGTGCCCACAACACAGTGGGCAGTGTGGGCAGGCAAAAGTGGGAGCTTGTGGAGTTGGAAAAATGAATATCTTAATTTCTTTCATCACTTTCCCTTATAACACGTCAGTCATCGTTAGCCATTTTCAAGGTGCAATCTTTTCATTTCCTGTTTTCTCATACCATTTTTTCATTTCTTCTTTCCCATTTGGCACATCTGTTATTAGACAATTAACATGCACTATGTATGTAGTATATACCAGTGTTTTACAAACTGCAGTGAGTTAATCCCATTCACTTGTCTTCAGCAGGATGGCTTATACTTAAACCAACTAGTATTTTTTTTTTTTTTGCTCCAAATTTTCAAAGCCATTGGTTCATGTCCAGTATCCTTTTCCAATGTTTTCTCTCCTAAACTTTCAACTGACAGGGTGCTAAAATTTAGAAAATTACTAGTAAATAAGAAAGCAATGAGGCTCGAGAGCCACGATAGAAGAACCATAACAAAGTACTGTCTTGAAGAACCCAAAGACTCAACGCATGATACCTTGATTAATGAAAGGGGATAGTTACTACCGTTCATATATGAAACTTTATGTTTTCCCCATCATTAAAATTAAAAACTCGGGCTGGAGAGATGGCTTGGTGGTTAAGTGCTTGCCTATGAAGCCTAAGGACCCCTGTTGGAGGCTCGATTCCCCAGGACCCACGTTAGCCAGATGCACAAGGGGGCGCACGCGTCTGGAGTTTGTTTGTAGTGGCTGGACCACACCCATTCTCTCTCTCTCTACCTCTTTCTCTCTATACCTGTTGCTCTCAAATAAATAAATAAAAATAAACAAAAATATAAAAAATAAAAAACTCTAAAATATTTTTTCATTTAATATAAATTGCAAAAGAAAGCTTCACCAAATGTGCAACGTAATCCTGCCAGACACATAGACAAAATTATGAGTATTCATTCCATGACGTTATTGAGACCAATCAAAACTTCTTAGACATCTATCCAACTTCCTGGAGTTGTTGTACTAGCAGAAAAAAGGAATCTACTTTAAAAAATAGCAATGTACGGTAGTATATCTTAGTACTGAAATTAAAGATCTAGAGGGAAAAAGGCAGTCCCTTAAGACCATGAAACAAAGTAAAGTAGGCAGTCAGCAAGTAGAAAGAAAAATCTGTCAATTCTGTTTCTGGCAAAACGTTTACTTCAAAGAAATTTTTATATAGGCTGAGGCTAATATATATTCAAGATAATAAACATTTTCCTTTGGGTTAGAGTTAGAAACAAGTTGGGAAATCCCTGACCTTTCCCTTCATCCTTATGAGGAAGTCCCGCTGTAAAAGCAGGGCTCAGAGATGGAGAACATCTCTGCGGGCGCCGTGCGTTTATGGGCAGCACAAGGAAAGTCTAGTTTGCCTTCCAAACCAAGGTGGCACGGGCACCTATCTATCTCCTTTTGCCAGTGGAGCAATGCCCGCTGCTCCCTGTGTCAGCCCCTGATCTTGGCAGACGGTTCTGATGGTGAGGAGCTCTTCCTTACACTGAGTTGCAGAAGTCTGCTATAGTTTTTTCAGTCTGCCATAAAGGAGATCCCAGTGTGCCAGGAGCTGAATCTTAGCAGTCTGTTTGGCTTTGCCTTGCCAATAAACATTGTTTGAAATATTCTTATTTATTTGCAAGAGGAGACATAGAGGGAGGGAAGGAGAAGAGAGAAGAAGAGAAAAGAGGAGAGGTGAGGAGAGGAGAGGAGAAGAGAGGAGAGGAGAGGAGAGGAGAGGGGAGGGGAGAATAACAAACTCCAGATACATGTGCCACTTTGTGCATCTGGCTTTATGTGGATACTGAGGAATTGAACCTGTGTCATCAGGCTTTGCAAGCAAGCACCTTTAACTGCCGAGCCATCTCCCCAGCCCCAATAAAGATGTTTGAAGAATAGTATGATTTACAGAAAAGTCTCAAAGAGAATACAATGAATTTTTATGTAACCCTCACTTTGCTTTACAATATTATTGTAACCCATTTATAAAAACCAAGTAGCATAGCATATCGATTGCTTTCTTATTGCTGGGGCAAAATACCCAACTAGAAGTAACTTAAGGAAGGATTTTTTTTTTTTTTTAAGCTTAGAGTTTTGAGGGGAAGGCTAGCACGGCAGGAAAAGTTTGACAGGAGCAAAAATCTGGTGTCACATTGCCACATCAGCAGAGAGGAAGTAGAGATGAATGCTCAATGGTCAGCTAGCTTTCCCTTTTTCATACAGCTCAGGAACCCAGGCTGTGGGATAGTGTCACCCACTCTTAGGGTGGGTCCTCCTACCTCCACTGACCTAACCCAGAAAAATCCCTCATTAACATGACCAGAGATTTGTTTCCACAGTGATTCAAAATCATGTCAAATTGAAGTCCAGAAATTAACCATCACACTTGGGCATGTTTCTGTTAACCATAAACTCCACACTTGGCTCAGTTTTCTTTAGTTTCTTCCTGGAGTCCTTTCTGTGTTGCAGCATCACGTTCAGGATAATGTTATATTTGGTGCTGGTGGTTTTTTTGGGCTCATCTGCCATGTGAGTTTTCTAGTGTTGTTTTTCATGGCCTTCATAATTTTGGGGAATAATAGACAAGCATTTTATAAAATGCCCCTCAAATGGGATTTATTTGATGTTTTGGGGTTCTACACTTGGGAGAAGAATACTGAAAAAGTGAAGTGTCATTCTCAGTGTACATATGACTTCTGACTGATTATGGAAGCCTTGATTTCCTAGATTAGGTAGGCTTATTTCTCCTTTCCTTTGCATAGTGTACTTTTTAGAGCTGAGTCATTATATAAAGCCTATGTGTAGAGGGTGAGGAGAATATCTGAATGATTTATTGATGTAAATTAATGTACTTTACAATATGTTTACGTATTGCTGCTTCCCTACACTTATATATATTCAGTGGTTAATTTCATCAATGGGAACTAATGAACATTTATTAATTGCTTTGAGCTATGAGCAAATGCTACTTTATTTTTTGTTATTGGTCCGCGTTTGGTCATTGGGAAGGCTTGCAGTTGGTTCCTGAGTCCTTTTGACACATCCCATTCTTTTGTTCGTTTGAGCCTTTCCTTAATCTTCACATACTTTTTGGCATTCCAGTGTCATCCAGGTGGTTCATCTGGTATTTTTCCTGTCATATCCTTGGAATCAGTCATTTCTTTGGAAGTCCCAGATATATTTTATGAAAGATTAGGTATTATAAACTCCTAAGTTGTGGCAAGCAGATGTCCTTGCTCCTGAGGTGTCATGACTTTTCAGTCATCTCAGAGGACACACAGTTGGATATACACAAATACAGGGCAAACCATGCTACACACATACCTCTAATTATTTCTGGTTTTGTGTGTCTGCCTTCAGTAAAGCTGTCCTTTTGTGAATATTCCATACTTTGCTGAATAACCAACAGTAAGAGTAAGAATTGTTTCCTTCTACTACCAATCTTAAAATAAAAGCGTTGGGGGAAGAGAAAATGAAACAAAGACCTTGGGATATGCATCATTTCCCAGGTGAAGATATCCTAAGATGTTAGGGAACTCCTTAGTAGAAAGGTCAACATTGGAATCAGGCTTCATAATGGAATCTTGTTATTTTCCCATGACTCATGCACTTTTCTGTCTGGTCAGTATTCTCTGCTTTGTATTGAAGTCATTTATGAACTTACTGAGATGCTTTGAGCATAGTTAGAAGATAATTTTGTTGCTGTATACAAGAGAAGTCGTGCTAGAGAGTCACTAATAGCTGCTTTTCTCCTGCTTGTATAAGACCACACAAGAAGGTGACACCCTGAAGAGCACATGTTCGTGGGTGAGCATTTACCAGTGACTACCTTACCCCAGTTTACTTTTTAAAACATTTTAAAGATATTTGTTTATTTATCTACTTGCAAGCAGAAGAGTGACAGACAGAATGGGTGTCCCAGGGCCTCTAGCCACCGCAAACAAATTCCAGATGTATGCGTCACTTTGTACATTTGGCTTTACGTGGGTTTTTTACTTTTACTTGGGTTGCTAGGCTTTGTAGGCAAGCACCTTAAGTACTGAGCAATCTCTCCAACACCTGATTTACTTTTTTAAAAAAAATATTTTTTATTTTACTTATTTATTTGACAGAGACAAAGAGGGAGAGAGAGAGAGGGCGGGGGGGGAGAGAGAGAGAGAATGGGCACCAGGGCTTCCAGCTACTGCAAATGAACTCCAGATGCATGTGCCACTTTGTACATCTGGCTAATGTGGGTCTTGGGGAATTGAACCTGAGTCCTTTGGCTTTGCAGGCAAATGCCTTAACTGCTAAGCCATCTCTCCAGCCCCTGATTTACTTTTTTATAACTATTTTTCTAAAAATCCTTCTGCTCTGAGGAGAGATGCAAAGGGCTTCTCTAGGGTGGACACTTTATGTGTATGCCTGCTTTTTAGAAATGGGTTGTGACACATTGAAAGAACCTGTTTCTTATCATCCAAGCAGCTGGAGAGGAACTCAGGAGCAACTGTGCCAGTTTCCGCTTCTGTGGCCCTCCCTTGACAAGCCAACCTCATGGCTCCTTTCTTTTAAAATTACTTTTGGCAGCCAGTAAAGCAAAGAACCATTGAGAGTTCCAGTCCTGAGCCTGTGGGACAGTCCTAGGATGTCTTCAAACCTTTTGGACCCTGTTACTCCTGAGGACTGTATATTTATACTTCATGAATCACGTCTCATCGCCATGTGCCAGTGAAATCTCTGTCCTTTCTCATTCTTACCTTAACCAGTCCAAAGCTTAGCATTTTATTTCTGTGCATGAACACCATGAGCATCTAATACTTTTATTGGAAATAAATGGTAACAGCTGCTTTTGTGTGTACAGCATAGAATTATGAATCTTAACCTTGACACGATCTCTCTGAATTTGTCCAGGTGTGGAAATAACTAGATCTTCTTGTTTGGCATGGTCATCACAGTTTGCAATAGTATTCAGCTGTTTGCTATTATCATCCTGTTTAGAGAGTCTCCGTAGGTCTTTCTTTCCCAGTACTCCTTTCCTAACGTGACTTCTCCCACATCAAAATGTGTATATCTACACACACAGATATGTACTCCACCTCACCCTCAGCATTACTTTCCTCTGCAGTGCTCGCCATTGTCTGTGGCCCACACAGGGCATTTCTACAGCTCTCCTCTGTGTAGCCGCTCACGGAAAGTGAATGTGGGAGCAAGGAGTTTGTCTTGTTCACTCTCTATCCCCAGACCAGGAAGGGTAGCTGGGACAGAGACACTCCTGCACGAATGGTTCCAGATTCTGATTATTGACCCCTGTCGTGAATATAAATACAAATAGTACAGTTTCATTTCATGGATTATTTTATGTTATAGGTGAGGATAAATCAAAATATTTGTTAATACTTCGTTTTATCTGTTTATTTGAGAGAGAAAAAAGGCAGATAGAGAAAGAATGGGCTCACGAGGACCTCCAGCCGCTGCAATTGAACTCCAGACGCACGTGCCACCTTGTGCTTCCGGCTTTATGTGGGTCCTAGGGAAACAAACCTGGCTCCTTTGGCTTTGCAGGCAAACACCTTAACCACCGAGCCTTCTCTCTAACCCAAACCACATTGCTTAAAAGGAAGATTTATCTTATAACTTATATGAGAGATCATTCCTTGGGAGTTTACAGTTTCTCTGATAATGCATTGCTATTACACAAAGAATCTTGAAATTTTCTACATTATCTTTTATCATTTCTACATTTAAGAAGTTGGTGGAAGATCTGAAAACATTTTTAATGAATGAATTAATTTATTTGAGAGAGATAGAGAAAGAGAAAAACAGGCAAAGAGAGAGAGAGGGAGAGAACGAGAGAGAGGCAGATAAAGAATGGACATACTAGGGCCTGTAGTTACTGCAAACAAACTCCAGATGCCTGTACCATCTTGTGCATCTGGCTTAGGTGGGTCCTGAAGAATCAAACCTGGGTCCTTAGGCTTTTCAGGCAAGCATCTTAACCTCTAACCATATCTTCAGCTTGAAAACTTTTTTTTTTCTAGTAGTTAGACAAATTTTCCTCCGAGTCCCCCAAGAAGTGGATTTTTATTGAAAACCTTGAGTGTCTGAAGTACTTACCTTTTTTCTTTTTTTGGTTTATCAAGGTAGGGTCTCACTCTAGTCCAGGCTGACCTGGAATTCTTCACTATGTACTGTCAGGGTGGCCTTGAACTTATAACGATCCTCCTATCTGTGCCTCCTGAGTGTTGGGATTAAAGGCATGTGCCACCACGCCTGGCTGCATTTTCTTATATAAGGTTAGTGATCAAACTCAGGGCCTTGCTCATGCTACCATTGAGCTATATCCCCAGTTCTTTGAAATAATTATTTTCTTAAAATTCATAGGGTTGTATTTGTTTAAGTAATAGTGAGATTGTATCAAAGGGTTGCAGGGGCTGGGCATATAGCTCAGTGATAAACCCTGGCCTGGGATGTGTAAGGTTGTAGGTTTATTGCCCAATACCACCAATAAATAAATAAATAAATAAATAAATAAATATTAATTTTTTTTTAAGAAAGAGCTTGGTGGCTGGGTGTGGTGGCGCACACCTTTAATCCCAGCACTGGGGAGGCAGAGGTAGGAGGATTGCTGTGAGTTCAAGGCCACCCTGAGACCACAGAGTGAATTCCAGGTTAGCCTGGGCTAGAATGAGACCCTACCTTGAAAAATCATAAAAAAGGAAGGGGACCTGCTATTTGACTAGTTAGTTCATAAAATAACGCCAAAGTTCTTATTAACATTCTCTCCAGGACAGCTAAACATAGAGGTGAAAGGTAATGTGGTCAGTGAACATCACGGGCTTGTTTGTGAGCTGTCTTTGGACTACCGTGGGGCTTAAGTTATGTCTTCATACCAGGCTGACCTGTCTCCCTCTGCCACCTTGTGCCTCAGAGCCTTGGGGATTCGGCCGTGGCTGTGGTGGTGAAGCAGCTGCTGCCGATGATCAAGCCTTCCGCGCAGAGGAGCGACGTTGACTACAGCCCCGAGGAGCTGCTCGTCCTCCTCGTGTACATCTATTCTGTCGCCGGGCAGCTCCCAGTGGACGAAGACCTGCAAGAAGCTGAAAGCAAGGTGAAGAGGGCCCTGGCTCAGGCCTTCTGCGAGGAGTCGGAGCTGTCACCTCTGCTGCAGAGAATCACAGGTGAGTGAGGAACTGAGTTCTGGAACAAAGTGCTGGTGATCCTGAAGCCAGGCTTAGAAACAAAGGCTGTCCTAGGAAGAGGCTGTAACTATCTCCCGGGGAGCACTTCTTAGGAATTTCATGGGATTGTAGAATGGCACTTGCTGAAGTATTTTTTTTTTCCCCAGTAGTGGCAATGGGCTGACCTTCCTAAGTGCTTATCATCATCCTTGGGCTCAAACCCTTGTTAAAATAACAAAATACTCGTAGTAAATATAAAATGTAGTGTGCAAACATCTGAGATAAAAGGCCTCTATTCACAAAGTCTCTTTGAAAGTTTGAATTGTCATTTCAAACTTTATCACTTTTTTTTTTTTTTGTGTGTGTGTGTGTGTGTGTAATGTTACACAATGCCATAGGATTAGAACTTGCCATTTTCAGGAATAGTTTTCTATTTTGATATTCATTTAAACTTGGTTTAATTAGTAATAAGCTAATTACCTCAAGTCCTTAAGAAAAGCAGGCCCTGCTAGTTTGGGGAAGATACATAATTCTAAAAACCTCCGTCTTTTCACTTAGTAAGATCTGTGATGTAACTCACGAAGGCATCCATCCATCTGTAATATATTGGGTCAAACTCAACAGTTTCATGCATTTTATATAAAGCTAATTTCCACTGGTATAAGTCACACTGCTGTCTGGAAGTTAGAAGTTATTAAAACTTATTCATGAAATATGAATGCTTGAAAACATGTCAACTGTTCATTCAGTCATTCAGTAAGTCACTCGTGTGTGTGAGTTTAGGTGTACGTAGACCTCTCCACTCAGAAAAGCTCAACTGAGGTCGTTTATGCACCCTCCAGCCCAGCCCATGGTACGGGGCTGCTTACTTTACCCCTCACGGATGCTTCATTCGATGCCCACTGTTACTGTTGACCTTTCCTCCTGTAGGGCATGGAAAGTAGAACCCTGGTGGGATAGAAACCAGGTGAAGTTTTCACCGAAGGGAAACTCTTCCTTGCTTAGCATAGAGCCTGTTTGCTGGCCTAAAATTTACTTAAGCAAAACTGTGGAACGTTCCTGTTTCACTGACGACAGTACTGTATGTGATTAAATGTGCTTGTTTGACTCTAACTAAATATCGACTTAGCTTTAATATGTTTTATGTGATGCTTAGATTTAAAGTTTTAATGCTAGGAGAATTTAATGAGAAATTACACTTGAAATGTATACTTTTAGAGATCTCAGGGATAGTGTGAATGTTTTAACTGATGTTATTAGTGTTGATTTGTATGGTGTCTGCACACTGCCATGTTACTTTTGGAACTAAGGCCATACATGAACAGTCATTCTCCCAAGGTGTTCATTGACTTATTTTTATTACTTTCTTTACTTATGGTTGCTCAGAATATTGCACTTTCTTGCTTTTAAAACACTTCTGTGAATTCATACTTATATTAAGAAAATTTTCATAACCTCAGACTGTGAAGATTCAAAAACCAAGAAGTTGCGGAAATTTTGGTGTATCTTCAAACTTTAGCAGTGTCTTATTTTATGATATTAAGCATAATTCTTGCCTATACTAACTTTGGATATGTAGCTTAAATGGGTGTTATTTTGGCATATGTGAACCGATCACTAGAGAAAACACATATGAACACACACATGTACTCAGCAGCCTCTATAGACACCACAAGGATGTTACTGTTGAAGATAGACTTGTACTTGGCCGCTATGGATACCTTTAGTGTGTAGGTTGAGAACTCAAGTGTTCTAAAAGGAAGGGCTCATATTTATAGTCAGCTGCTAAAGAGAATATGTAATCTACAATTTAGGCAAAAATTAATTACACAGTATTGGGGCAGCTGTGACCCATTGTGGTGAAAATAGGAGGAATTTCTCAGTGTGTATTGATGGAATTGGCTTATCTCCCAAGTGTGCCTAGTATCTAGTATCCTGGAATGAGGTTAAGCTGGCTTTTTCACTGAACTCTTTCCAGTGTTGTGCATAAGTTATCCCAGGGATAGTTGTGGCTTTCTTGTCACTGAGTGTCGGAATTTATTGATGCCTGATGTATATTTGTGCTCAATGAAAATTTTATTAAAAAAGAATTATCAAGGGCTGGAGAGATGACTCAGCAGATAAGACCCTTGTCTGCATGGCCCGAGTTTGATTCCCCAGTGCCCATGTAAATCCAGATGCACAAAGTGGCACATGCATCTGAAGTTCATTTGCAGTGTCTAGTGGCCCTGGTGCGCCCATTCTGTCTCTCTCTGCTTGCAAATAAATAAGTAAACTATGTGTAAAAAAGAATTATTGAAAATGATCAATCAGCCTAACAATTTTATCTTAACTGTTGATAGAATAAGAAAGCCACTCTTTCTCTGTATGCATGACCTACCCATCTCTGAATTGCTAGGTGATAGAACCAGGGTTTGAGTCCAGGTGCTGTGGATGTGGATCCCATGTCTTTACTTTTTCATTTATTTTTGACAATTTCATACTTCCATAATGTATTTTGATCATATTCACTTATTATCTTCTCTTGTCCCCTTCCCACCTAGCCCCTTCTCCACTAATCTCTCTTCTATTTTATGTCTTTTTTATGTTAGGGATGTTTGCATGAATGTGGGTGGAAGGGTAATTACTACACCAAAGGCAGTTTTCTCGAAGTTATATCAATGAAGAAAATGTCTCTACCTCCCCCCAGTAGCTATTAATTGCCAATGGCTCCTCCCACGAAGAAATGTTGACAGGCCCAGTCTTGTGCAGGGGAACCTAGCTGCTGTGAGTTCATGAGTGTAACGGGCATGCCATGTGCAGCAGCATTCCATAGCGTTCTTTCCTATCGGCCATTGCTCTGCCCCCTCTTCCAGGATGTTCCTTGATCCTGGGAGCCAGTGGTATAGGTGTCCTGTTTAGGGATAAAACACTCAACAGTCGCTTATCCTTAACACTTTGACCATTTATGAATCTCTGAAGTAACCACTTCCCAATACCAAGAGGTTTCTCTGCCCAAGGCTGAGAGCAGCGCTAGTCTGTGGGTGTATACTTTAGAGCCCATGACTTGAAACAGGAGATTCAAAGCCTGCTGTAAGCCCATTGGAACACTGTATTTCTTTCATGTCATAGCTCATGTTAGGTTACATAGATGGCTTCATAACATGCATGCTCAACTGCTCTGTCTTAACAGGCAATTCATGTTGAAGTTAGTATTTTAGATTTGCTTTTCATGTGTTTGTATTAGCTATTTTTAGATGTTTCCCATGCCTTCCTAGTTTTATGCACCCATCTTCTTGGCTTCTGCATTTATAACAAGAGTTAAAATATATCTAGCCACAGAATTCTACTGGTTGTCTAGCTGTATTAGGAAGGAGTAACAAGCTTTAATTCTGCTTATGTCAATAACATCTCTTGGATGTGAGGGTGATCTGGCTGTGACATCTGTCACCCCACTGATCACCAGGGTTGGTTTGGCGAATCTGGCTGGCTAGACGCATGTCCCCTTCCTCCCGCACCGCCCCATGTGTGTCCCTCTGGAAGCTGTACGCTGGTCGGAAAGTACACCCTTCCCGAAGAGAGGAGGGAGGGTCTTCAGTCAAGGGCATACGAGCAGCTGTGCTCCCCTGCTCCCCTCCAAACAAGCTCTCAGTGACATCTCTTGACAGTAATTGTGTGTGTTTAAAATCCATATTTCCTCTTATCTATTCAGTGTGTAATTTATTTCTAACAGTTTCTTTCATGTCCCTCTATTCTTTCTTTGCTTGGGAAGGATAATAAGAAACTGGTAAACCAACAAAAACTTATGCACGTTGGTCAATGGCGGCACACTATTTTCTTTTTAATCTTCTCTCTTTTTAATAAATATGTTGTGTGTGGAGGGGGGGGTTTCTAGGGTGGTGGACAACTCTCTCTTATTCTGGCAGAAGAGCTGGGATTGGCCCTCTGGGGCTGGCTGGGGAGCTGGCCTGGCCACGGTCTACTTCCTTCATCCTGCTAAGTTCAAAGAGAGTGTCAGCTTCTGTGCACTTGAGCATTTGCATGCCCGGCCCAAGAACAACACAGGAAAGCCATTTGAGCCGTCTTCAGAGGACACAATCAAATGTGAATTCCTAAGATCTGTGTCAGCTTGGAATGCCATCCTACAGAGAGGAGTATCAAGAAAAGCATGGGATTTGGAGGCAGAAATCCTTGATTCAAAAGTCCTAGTTCAGCCGTTTCCTAGCAGTGTGCTGTGTTCATGGGCAGATCTGCATCTTGAGCCTTGATATTGGACATAACTGGCCTATTAAACACTTGTGATATTGTTGAGCATAAAATGTTCTTAGTGTGAACTAATTTGGTCCATAGGCATCATAAATAAATAATTATCACTTTATAGCACCTAACTGCCATGTAGGGTTGAGCTCCTCAGGCCTTTTCACCTGGTGGTGGGCACAGGCAACGAGAGGAGACGTTTGCAAGGAACGCTGAGGCGGGTGGGCAACACTGCCGTGGTCTGAGGCACCAGTCCTGGGGGCACTGGCCACTGTGGCCCAGCAGTTGACCCTTGGGCTGAGGTGGAGTAGTGGTTTGTCACGTCTGCAAGGCTGTTAGAAGCTAAACAGTGCTGTCAGGGAGGCTCATCAGAAAGCTGTGACTCGGGCTGGAGAGATGGCTCAGCAGGTAAGGGTCTTCTTGCACAAGCATGAAGGCCTGAAGCTGCCCGAGCTGGAATCTGCAGAGCCTAGGTCAGCAGCTGGATGTGGTCGTGTGTGGCTGTCAGCTGGCTCGAGGAAAAATAACCAGCTCCAGCAGCAGTAAGAGTCTCTGACTCAAAATAAGACAGGGCAGGGGGGCGATGGAGCAGGGGCCCCCGACTTTCTGTTCCACACCACAGGAGTGCATGGGCACTACAGGAACACACAAATATTCATTCAAACAAGCAAAATGAAAGGAAGTTCTGAATCAGGAAGCGAAGAAAAAAAGAAAACCTCTTATATTCTCAAGTCCACTGTATCTCTAAAGAAATAATGATCCATGCATATTACTGAGTTTCGCTTTGCTGTATGTCCACCTTCCTTCCACCCTTTCTACCCTTTCTTATACCACCTTCACTGTTTGCCCACTAAATTCTGAATCTCTTCTAAGACCCTTGTTTCTTCCTGTACATTTGCAAAAAATATATAAATCCAGGTACACTTTTGGGATGTCTTGTAGTTGCCCAAATTTTTATGTTAGATAAAAGGACTCATAAGGAAAGGCATTACTATGTTTTATTTTTAAAATTTATTAATTAATTTATTTATTTGAGAGAGAGAGGGAGAGAGGCAGATAGAATGGGAGCACCAGGGCCTCCATCACTGCAAATGAACTCCAGAAGCATGCACCACCTTGTGCATTTGGCTTGCGTGGATACTGGAGAATTGATCCTGGGTCCTTAGACTTCCCAGGCAACCTTAACCTTAACCACTAGGAAATCTCTCAGCCCACTGTTTTATTAATAGAACAATTCTTGGAAGTTATCTATTCACTTTGCTCTTAAGTGTGAGGAAATCAAGGCTACCCATGTTAACTGTCTTGCCTCCAGCCACCAACAAAATATCCTATTCAGTGCAGGAATGGGACTAGAGTCTGTATCTTGACTTCCAGCCCAGAGTTCATTTTACTAGACCAGTGATTTCCAACCATTGGTTCATGTATTCTTACGAAAATGCAGGACTTGGAGACAAGGATCATCATAGAGGGTGCCATATGAATCATCTAAAAACTAAGGCCTACTCCTGTGGATAGACAGCTATATGTTGCAAGTGTATTGTGATTTATAATAACAAATTCACTTAAAATATTGCTGGATTTATAGGATATCTCCTTTGTTTCTTTTAATTATTAGATTCTATAATTTTAATTATATGGTATCTTCACACTTTGAAAATATTTGAGGGCTAGAGTGATGGCTTAGTGGTTAAGATGTTTGCTTGAGAAGCCTAAGGACCCATGATTGATTCCCCAGTACCCAGGTAAGCCAGATGTACCAGGTGGTACATGCATCTGTAGTTTGTTTGCAGTGGCTGGAGGCCCAGGTATGCCCATTTTCTCCCCACTTTGCCTCTTTCTTACTCTCTTGTTCTTAAATAAATAAAACATTTTTACAAAAAAAAAATTGAAACCATAGGTCACAATATGGCAATAAGAATCTCAAATTCAAGTGCTTTTAGGACCCAGAACTTAATATAAGTAAGTAAATTAGGTTAGGTTTTGAAAAAACCCAAATGTTATGATAAATGGCACTTGGGAGGAAGAGTGAGGAGGATCTTGTGAGTTCAAGGCCAGCCTGAGACTACAGAGTAAGTTCCAGATTAATCTGAGCTAGAGTGAAACTCTACCTCAAAACTCTCACTCACCCCCCAAAAAATTATATTGTGGTATGAATACTGAGCATGAGATATATCCTCTTAACAGTTTTCTTTTCAAAACAGGGCCTTATTCTTAGCTCAGGCTGGCCCAAAACTCAGGTTGTAGGTCTAGCCTCCAGCCATCCTCTTGACTAACTTAACCATACAGTCTGATGTTGCTGCCACGGGGACAGCGTTGTCACAGATCTCTAGAGCGTGCCATTCTGCAAACAGGAACTTAGGTCATTGATGGTTGATTGGCAGCTCCCTGTTTCTTTGTCCCCTTCCACTCTGTCCCAAAGCCCTGGCCGTCCCTGTTTCACTCACTCGCTCTGAGAATCCCCTTAGTGTGACCCCTGGCTGACTGGAGTCCCACAGTGAGTTGTCTTCTGTGATTGGCTTCTTTCATTAGGGCTGACATTCTCAGGGCTGGGTCGTGTGGACACACACCGCACACTTTCCTTCTCCCTAGAGGTGGGGTAATACTGTCATTCTCTTGAAGAGATATTGGCATCTGGCGCTTACTGCAGCATTTCTCACAACCACCGACATGTACAAGTCTTGAAAATGTGTTTTTTAAAATATTTTATTTTTATTTATTGATTTATTTGACAGAGAAACAGGGAGAGAGAGAGAGACAGAGAGAGAGGAAAGAGAAAGGAGACGGGCAGAGAGAGAATGGGTGCACCAGGGCTTCTAGCCACTGCAAATGAACTCCAGATGCTGCACCCCCTTGTGCATCTGGCTAACGTGGGTTCTGGGGAATCGAACCTGGGTCCTTTGGCTTTGCAGGCAAACACCCTAACCACTCCACTAACCCATCCCTCCAGCCCTGAAAGTGTGTTTTAATTGGAGTAGTATCCATAGGGACAGAAATGTGTGTTCTGAAATTTGATTCATTATTGCAAGAAAACCTATGGGATGAGGGAAGGACGAATGAGAAAGTCCTGTCCATAAGGACGCTGGCAGGAGGCCAGTCTGTGTGCTCTGCACTGGGTTTCTCCTTCAGCCCCCGGAGAAACCACTGTCAGCTGTGAAAGAGGAGGGAGCTGGACATTGTTTTCTTTTGGGTTGTGGAAAGCAGTTTATGACATTTTAAGGTCTACTTTCCAGAGGAGAATGTATGTGTGCTCTTACCCCGAGTGAAACAAAACCACGTTCTATAGCCAGCAGCAAAAATGTGCTTGCAGTCACTTCTTCGTAACCATTTTCCTTCGATTTTGACAAGTTCAGGTAAATGTAGGTAGTATAGAAATGATCATCGCTGTGTATGGCTGCCGGTCAATTATAAAAGCTTTTTCGCTTCCATTAGCCAAAGGCATTGGTGCACATGGAGCGTGTCAGAGGAAGCACGCTTTTAAATAAAGCGTTTTTCATTCTTGTCCAGGTGCAAAATTATTCTTCTTAGTAAAATATGGAGCATTTCCAAACAGAGAATTGTCTAAAAGAACGAGGAGCTAATTAGAGTTCCTCAGCTAATATTTCCTTAACTATCTCTTCTGCACCCTACCTTCTGCGTATTTCTGCCCTGGTGGACGTGTTACAATTGAAAAATGCTTTTCAAGTCTTCAAAAATCGTTCCCTTGAGCATACCTTCTGGCTTGGCAGTAACACCTGATTGCTATGGTAACGCAGAGTGAACCTGAAAGTTCATCATCAGCCTTCATGAATGAAAACTTTAACTTCTTACAGTAGGTGACAATGTACCACTCATGACAGTGGAGTGCTCCCATTCAGCTAAAGGAACATAGCATATTAGGGAAAAATTTGTTTCAGCATTAAAAAAATTATTTACTTATTTGCAAGGAGGGAGGAAGAGAGGAACAATGGGTACACCAAGACCTCCAGCCACTGCAAAAAAAACTCCAGATGCATGCACCACTTTGTGCATCTGGTTTATGTGGGTCCTGGGGGATCAAAGTCAGGTCGTTACACTTCGCAGGCAAATGCTTTCACACCGGAGCCATCTTTCCAGACCCGGTTTCAGCATTCTGCCCCGTGTATTGGTTCTACTTTCTGCATTCTCACGCATTATGCATGCCAAGACTGGATGCTTCCAGAAAGAAGTATGCCTTCATTTCTGTTGTTCCAGATTTCTTGTTTCAGACATGCCAAAGCAAAGCAAATGACAGCTTGAGAAGTAGTTGTTTTCCGTCATGGTTTACAACACTGTTTGGTAAAAGAATGCCTATTTTTTTTTTCTCTTGATTTCTAAGATTTCTGCTGGAAACTCTGATGAGGAACATATGTCTGCTCTCCAATCACTCCCCTGAGAATTGTTGGAACTGTTACATTTAGTTTTACTGTCCAACATATTAAAATAGTTAACCACAGCACACATTACTAAATAGCCATATCAAGTGAAGCCTAGAATGTTTACTATGTTTTAAATGCATCATAAGCTATACAGAAAGGTACTTAGAGCTCTACTGAGGTAGCTAACTAGTAAAGCAATCATGCTAACGTACTAAGGGATCCCTACAAATTACTTTCTCAACTATTGAATTCTTTCACACCACATCACAAGAATCAGCCATGATTAACTAAGGCACTGGAACTGATCTTCTTGTAGTGGTATTTATACATGTATAAATGCATAAGGCAAAATGTCCACGACATTGATTTTGCATTAACACACAGTACAGTCATGCACCAAATAATGACATTTCAATTAGCTTTGGATCCCATACAGGACAGAGGTCTTATAAGACTATGACTTGGTTTCACTGTATCTCTCTCTGTCCCATGCATGTGTCTGCACACACACAGGAGCCATGGCACACATGTGGAGGTCAATGGATGACTTTTAGGTATCTGGCTTCATCTTTGTATGAGACAGTTTCTTGGTGCCACAAACTGCCAGACTGCCGAGGAATGTCAGACTAGCTGGCCTGTGGGCTACAGGTGCTCCTGGCTCCGCCTTCCATTGTTGTTTGCTTGTTGGGGTCACAGATGCACGTACCACCCAGCATTATGTGGGTGCTGAGGGATTGGAGCTGGGCCACCAGGCTTTGCAAGCCTTGCTGTATCTCTTGATTGAAGCAAGAGCCCGTATAAAGTGGTTGACATATATCATCTGGAGTTGTGTGAATACACTCCGTGATGTTCACAGTACAGTGGCATCACCTAATGGTGTGTTTCCCAGAACATCGTGTCATCGTTAAGGAGCACTTAAGTATGCATTCATCTGTACCATCATTTAAAATATTAGTCATTGTGACTGGGGAGGTGGTGTAGTGGTTGATGCACAAGCGTGAGTGCATGGGTTCAGACTCCCAGGTCCCCTGGAAAGCCGGACGCTGGCTGCTAGCACCCGTTACCCCACTGCGCCTGTGACTGCCCCTCCAACACTCAAGTGGCTGCAATCACGGCTGTTGTGTAACTAGAGCTCTCTGAGTACTGGAAAGTCAAGAGCGGTTGTTTGGATAACATTTAAGCTTCCATGCTTTTATGTTTCTTAAGGATACTCATTATTGGATGTTTTCTGATTACTGAAATAATATTTATTCATTTTAAATGGTTAAGAGACATTTTGCTTCTTAATAATCACAAAATGAAAGTTAAATTTACCTGTGAAGTTACGATCCAGAGAGGATGTTAGTATTTTGGCCTGTATTTGATGCAAAAATCAGTTGGTGAATTGACACATGCAGGAAATGAGATGTGAAGGTTTCAGTAAGATACTGTTGACTTGTGTCTTGAAGTTGATCTTTGAAGGGCACGGTGCCTAGGATGGATAAGGCCCAGGCACATTCAAAGTCAACTTGAAGACACTAAGACTAACGTCTCAGAGAAGTTCATGAGAATGCGGACGTCCTAATGTTTATGTCACAATGTTAGTAGGTATTACTCCTACAAAGTAAAACTACCTCTGGTCCTAAAAGGGAGATACTAGGATCTTGAGCGTGAGGAGAAATATCTCAACATTTCAACCTAAAATTACAATGAAACAATTTAAAAAAGACACATCAAATTCTCAATTTAGACTTATTTTATGATGTGAAAGATTAACATTTTTTATAACTTTTGTTTATTTGTTTGCAAGCACAGAGAGATAGAACAAAGACAGACACAGAGGGAATGGGCACACCAGGACCTCTTGCCACTGCACAGGAACTCCAGATGCATGCCCCACTTTGTGCATCTGGCTTTACATGGGTACAATGTGGGTACTAGGGAATTGAACCTAGGTCGTTAGGCTTGGCAGGCAAGAGCCTTAACTGTTAAGCTATCTCTCTAGCCCAAGATTAACATTTTAAGAAATGTTTTTTAATTAATTTATTTGCGACACTGAGAAAGAGAGAGAGAACCGAGAAAGAGAGAGAGAGAGAGAGAGAGAGAGAGAGAATGGGCACCCCAGGGCCTCTGGCCACTGTATAGGACAGGAACTTTAGATGCATGTGCCGCTTTGCATCTGGCTTTCTGACAGGCTTTGCAAGCAAGCCGCTTTAACTTCTAAGCCATCTCTCCAGCCCAAGATTAGCAGTTTTTTTGTTTTTTGTTTTTTGAGGTGAGGTCTCACTCCAGTCCAGGCTGACCTGGAATTCACTATGTAGTCTTAGGCTGGCCTTGAACTCACAGCAATCCTCCTACCTCTGCTTCCCGAGTGCTGGGATTAAAGGTGTGCACTACCACGCCCGGCGCAAGATTGGCATTTAAAAAACCCAAAGGAGAATATATGTTTGCAGATCCAGTGATACTGATTTGTGTTTTAAAATTTAGTTTTAAAATTTTTTTGTTTATTTTTATTTATTTATTTGAGAGTGACAGACAGAGAGAAAGAGGCAGAGAGAGAGAGAGAGAGAGAGAGAGAGCGCGCAGAGTGGGTGCGCCAGGGCTTCTAGCCACTGCAAATGAACTCCAGAAGCATGCGCCCCCTTGTGCATCTGGCTAACATGGGTCCTGGGGAATTGAACCTTGAACTGGGGCCCTTAGGCTTTACAGGCAAGCACTTAACCACTAAGCCATCTCTCTAGCCCTAAAATTTAGTTTTAAAGATAACCAAACCTGCAATTCTTCTAGAAGCCTGCTGTTTTCTGTTTTTGTGTGATGTCTGTCTATTCTGTTTTGAGCACCTGCACTGAATTGGTTCTTAACTAAATGGTAATTTTTACTGAAGTGTGTATAAAATGAAGCCCCTTCTTTCCTTTCTCTCTCTTTTTGATTCCTTTCATTTTTTTTAAACACAAAACATACACTACTCCTCCTCTTCTGTGCCTTGATTTGTTGCCGGCCTGATAGAGAGCCAGCTGGAACAGGAAGCCGATCTGGTGCAGTGCTCATTAACAATTCACATTTTCTAAATGCAACGAGGATGAGAGCTTTCACTGTAGAAGCGGTGGTTTTATCCACATTACACTCTAAAATGACTAGACTCTGTTTCCTTATTTTTGTTGTGGTGGTTAAAAAAAAAAAAAAAAGACCATCTGACCTGGACTGTTCTTTTCACATAGCAGTGTGGGATTCAGGATTTTTTTTTTTTCCTGTGCATATCACCACCTGGCAAAGAACTCAGCCCTTAGCCAAGAGCGGATTCTCCATAATTAAAATGTGTTTGGGAAGTTGCTGGCTGGGGATGCACACCCTCCCTATGAGGGCGTAGAGGCCACGTAGCAAGTAAATAACAGTGCACTTGCTGCAGCTTATAGTGTTCTGCCTCCATTTATGAGAGTGAAGCACATTCATTATACAGAATACACACAGAAGGCTTTACATTTTGTTTCCAGAAACTAATTTCAATATAGTCTGTAATTATAGCTCCCTTTTTTTTAAATTGTGTTTTAACTTTATCTCTTTCCTGCCATTCCCCTTACCCTTTTTTGTTTCTATTTTCATGCCTTTCTGAGAAAAATCTGAAAACATGCACAGTCCATAGTTTTACTAACTGAATAGTTTTGGAGTTTGCACAATTTTCTTGGATTTTTTTTTTTCAAGTTGTTCTCCTTGGGAACATAGGAACAAGGTGACATCATCAGAGATCAGTAGAAGACTTGTTTTAGAAATGAACGTTTTAAATAACTTTTGACTTCAGGGTGATTATGGCTCTTCAGAGCCGCAGCCGCGCCAGTTACTGGGTCGGAGCTGTGGACGCTGTGGTGTGTCGGGGAAGGACAGCCATACTCTAAGTTTTTAGACAGCACGTGTAGAAAGAAAACTAGAACTGTTCAAAATATCCTTATTGTTATCATCTTTGTAGCCCTTGCTTGAGTGAAGTCGTGCCTGACTCTGTTGTAAAGTCAGATTTGAGATGTGTGTGTGTGTGTGTGTGTGTGTGTGTGTGTGTGTCCCTCCACACTATACATAGCTCTCACCTCCAGTGTGAGGGATCCAGCCTTCTGCTTGTTCATGCTGGCAAATATTGTAATACTGAGACATTGAGCCTTTTGCTCAGCCCATATCTTGGGGTTTTAATTGACTTTTGTTGTTTTTCAATTTGTCAGTGAAAAAATATCTACATTTTACACTTGGCAGAAATGCACATGATCAGGCAGAAAAAATAAATCTGGGACATTGTTCTCTAGGGTAGAGAGAAGCCAAAACAGTTACTAAATAGTCTGGCACTCCCACCAAGTCCTGTGTGTCTGGATTACGGGGGCACACCCTCAGGGCTGGGCTCTGCGGAGTGTCAGCTGTTTGTGACCACCTCACTCTACAGGCCCTTTTCTTCTTTCACTCCTTTTGTACCAACCGCAAGTCTTTTACATCCTTAAATATATTAGACTCCCTTTAGCCTGGAGTTCACCCGACTAGTTCTTCAGTGCAGCCCATTTAACCCTTCAGAGCTCAGTCCAAACCACTGCTCCTGAGGCTAGCCTCTGCTGGCACCCCACACTAGCTCAGTGCCCCCCAACACCATTGTGTGTTTTAAATGAACACACTTTATTACATAGTTGTGTAATAAACAACTAGTTTTGGCCTTCCCTCCCAGACCACAAACGCCATCTGTCTTGCTCACCACTGTACCTCAGGTGCTGCTCATGCATGGAGGCACACAGCAGGATCTTACTGAGCGTTCAATGAATGAGAAGGAGGAAGATCCAACAGGGTTTCCTGTAACACTTTGCTAAAGGGCAGATAGGTCATAAATTCACCAGCAGACCTCTGCTTTGGAGAAAAGAAAGGTTGGGTCAAGAATAAAATAGAGCCGGGCGTGGTGGCACACGCCTTTAATCCCAGCACTCGGGAGGCAGAGGTAGGAGGATTGCCAGGAGTTCAAGGCACCCTGAGACTACATAGCGAATTCCAGGTCAGCCTGGGCTAGAGTGAGACCCTACCTCAAAAAAAAAAAAAATAAATAAAAATAAAATAAAATAAAAAGTAAACTAGAACATCGAAGGAAAGCATGAACTGTCAAGGCATTTTGAAATCCCATTGCTTGAAATACAGTCAGGAAAATAGTTCATATAGCAAAAACAAATAACAGAGGTTGTTACTGGACATGTTGCTTTGTGTTTTAGTACTTTTATGCAACCAAATTTTAAATCCTAGAGACTTTTGTTTAGATTAACTGCTTCTTCCCTTCCCTTCTCTTCATTGTCTTCATTTTCCTGCTTGTTCTTGCCTTCCGTCCCCTTCTCTAGAGTTTCTACTCAGGCAGTGAACACACCACTCAGCAATGTTTCTCATCAAAACCTTTTAAAATCGTCTTCTAACCCCCTGCTCTCCTGGAAACTCTTTTTCCTCATGACAAAACAGGAGGAAGAGCTGAGGAAGGTGATGACTGACCCGAACGCGGTCCTCTGACCTCCACTAGCACAGCCTGGCATGCGCACATGCACACATCTACACACAATAAGTAAAGAAACAAAACTGCATATACCTACCATTTATTGGGCACCTATAAAGTGCTCTGCATACTTCCCTGCACCTGGTCCTCACTGCAACCCTGGGGGGTAGCTGTTACTACCCACTTCCGCAGAAGAGGAAGATGGGCTCCGAGAGGCCCAGAGGTGAAGGAGCAAGAATTCAAGCATAGGCCCGTGTGGGGCCAAAGCTGGGGTTCTTCATCTCTGGGCAATATTACTTACTAATTCTGGACTGAGCTGCTCCAGCACTTCCTCCCACCTACCTGCTGTCTATTCTCACTGTTGATCGGGACACAGCTGTCCCCTTTAGTGGTTGACATTTTTGCCCCAACAGGAACTCAAACTAGGTGCTAGAGCTGGTCAGGCTCAGAGTTCAGAGCCCAGGAGCCTTTTCCTTTGGCTCTTTCATTTAGCACCAGAGTAGGAAAAGTGTAGGAAATTGCTTCTTTTTTTTTTTTTTAATTTTTATTTATTTGACAGAGAAAGAGGGAGGGAGAGATAGATAGAGAGAATGAACACGCCAGGGCCTCCAGCCACTGCAAATGAACTCCAGACGTGTGCACCTCTTTGTGCATCTGGCTAATGTGGGTCCTGGGGAATTGAACCGAGGTCCTTTGGCTTTACAGGCAAATGCCTTAACTGCTAACCCATCTCTCCAGCCCTAGGAACTTACTTCTTAGGCATGATCTCTGTAGGCCAGCTTGGTTTACGTGGACAATGTCATATGATGGACCTGAAGGTAAGAGCAATGAGATTGGTCTTGGTAGGTACTTCGGTTAGTGTCTTTGATGGATGTCTGCTTTTAAAACTTACACTGGGGATGCAGCTCTAATCATGTGCAGCAGAAACCGTGAATGAAGTTTGTGTCGTGTGAGTCACCATGCAGGCAGGCTGCCTGGAATGTCGCTTTCCCCCTCTACAGGTCAAGACCACTTGTCTTGCACCTTCTCCCCTGGTCTTGTCTTTTCAACACACCCCTGTGACCCTCAGGGGACCCTTCCAGCAATTCACAGGGTCGCTTCCACAGAGCTGGAAGGGACTAGAAGTAATTGTCCGTAGCAGCACTCTTCTGATCTCTCCCCGTTCTTGCCTTCTGCCTCTCAGAAGCAGCCTGCATCGCAGGTGCTCTCTGTGGAGCCTTTGCAGCGCTGCGTTCTCTCTTTGGTTCGGCCTGCTCAGTATTTATGATAAAGCTGGATTGAGTTTGAAACTAGAACGCAGACTTCACGTGAATAGCTGGATTGATTGATAGGCTGATTGATTTCATTTTGCCTTTGAAAAAGTAAATACCCTAAGAAATGGTCATAACTGATTGGTGACTTCTTCGAAGAGGCCTGTACCTCCAAGACTCTGTCCTTTGCTTCACTTTCTGGCATTACCTGTGGCCCCACCTCTCCATCACTGTTGTGATCACGCACCACTTCCTTGTTCATGGAATGAAGGAGTAGCAAGCAGCGATTCCGAGCCACTTGGAAATGGCTCACTCATCACCCACTTTACTGTAAATGGAAGTGGATTCACATGACATCGATGTCCCTGGAGTCCAGAAGTGTTCAGTGACAGGATGAAGCACGTGGTAACCACTTGACAAACATCTGTTAAATGGATGAATGTACCACTGAAATCCTGGGTGCTTGGGGACTTGGGGTCATTTATTTGGCTGGAAGAAGAGACACAAAAGGGCAGTTTGGGAATATTAATAGCCTCTTAAATACATGCAGACTGGATGACAACTAATAATTTTTCTACTTCCATGAAATACAGGATTTTATTTTTATTTTGTGATAGTTTTTGGGCACCGGAAGTCAAAAATCCTTTCGGGGATGTTGAACTTCGACAACCTTACAAATTTTAACAAATTATCTTTCTTCCATCCAAACAAATGTCTCTCGGGTTTTGTCGGGCCTGAGAGCCTCTAACCTGGTACTCTGTCTGCCAGAGTAGGCTATTGAATGGGACCTATGTGTCTCTGGTGTTGACCAGCAATAAGTCTTCTGTTAGGAACACCCAGGCTCTGCCCCGAGCAGACAGACCTGTTACAAGTAGGAAACGTTCTTACTATGGTGGCTTAGTAACATGGAGCCACAGTTCACATGGCTTTGAGTACTGATTCTATTTGTGACATGGTCCTAAGCAAGTTAGAACATTTTTGTGTTGCCTTTTCTCATCCACAACATTGGCACGTTGTGCCGTGAACCCCCGTTTTCAGAGCAGTACCTGGTTCTTGCGGTCTCTACCTCGACAGCTGCTGCTCTGGGGTGCTGGGCACAGCTCTCACGTTTGCCTCAAGTGTGGCAGTGCAGCCACTAAGAACCCTGGGGGTACAGTTTGTCTCTGTTTTGTCAGCTTCATGGAGGCACTATTGATGATTGTGTATATGGTGTTAATTTTCCTTAAATGCACTTACTGCTTTGGGAATGACCACATCCTCTTGTTACCAAACTGTAAAAATGTTGAATATTATTTCTCCTCCTCCTCTTCTTTTTTCTTCTTCTCCTTATGTTCTTTCTCTTCCTCCTTCTTCCTCCTTGTCATCTTCCTCCTCCCCCTTCTTTTATTGTTCTTTCTTTCTCTCACCATGCCCAGTGCTGGGGATCAAAGCCAGGGCCTCACGTGGTGCACTAGGCAATCACTCTACCCCTGATTTACATCTCGAGCCCATTCCCCCTGATGTCGAATCAAAGCAAGAACCTTTCAGGTACATGCCCAGGTTCCATGGCTTTCCTGGTTACACACGGCAGAAGAGGCTGTTTGAGGGAAGACTCACTGCAGTTATTCCTTTTTAATGATCCCAGGCTCGCTTACCCCACAGATGTTTGAAGGAAAATGAGGCTCTGGTCCTCTGTGAGCTAGCTTTGGAATGCGCCATGAGCTCATGCTGATCAGCCAGGGTTCTGGGTTTCTTCTGTGTGATGGAATACCTCTGTGTATCTGTTTTCCCCAGAAGATTACAGCTTCTCTAAGGGCTTGGAAAGTTCTGATAGGAAAATCTGCCATGCCTGTCCCATACACAGGCCGTCTTCACTAGCTGAGCCGTGTGTGCTAACCTTAAAGAGATTTGACTTTTTCATAGCCATCCAACCATGAGAAACTTTAGCAGACCTTTTCCTACGTCTATTTTTTATCCACTGCTGGCTAATTTTGAGCAGAAACTTGATTTTAGGGGCAACAATGTAAAGAAAATATTTATGTTGTGCTCCTTCTTTCCAGCTGCTTAAAACTCCTTTCAGGTTTATCCCAAGAAGCAGTGAGTTCACCGAGAGTTAGACTTGGTGCCCACAATGGCTTTTGTAACCCTTTGTGTACAGATACCATTAAAACAAAAGCCTTCCGTTTATTTTTTAAAATGTGAACGCTTTTCTTTTTCTGACCTGCATCCCCAGTGAGCAGCGCCCCATTGGAAAAGGGGCAGGGAGGAGGGAAAGGATGGTGCCAGCATGTGTTGTTTATATACTAAGTACGTCCATGACTAATAAAAATAAATTTAAATAGAAAAGTGAATGCTTTGCACACTATATGAGAACATGTGTGGTTTGAAAGGCATAACAAGGGGAGGGCCTTCTAGGAAGTCTTCTGCAGGCAGATTAGGATATACCCCTGCCAAGTCTGCCTGTGACCTGTTAGTTTTATGGCCCATCTATCAGGGATGAACTTGAAAGCAAGCGCTGCTGTCCCAGTGGCTGGCCGGCCGGTCAGCAGTAGCCGCTGTGGGTGTGGGAGAGCGCTCTGCTGCAGCTGCGACTTCTTGGGTCCTCAAAGCTCTTCCTCAGCACTTTTTCTTCTGATCGGAATGTTTGAGTTAGCTTTTTATGATCACAACAAATATTACTGCCCAGCGGTCACTACTGCTCATCGGTGGCAAAGTGCAGTCAGCAGTATGACCGATAACTGCCAGGAGACCATGAGCCGCTTTTCTTTTTTTATTGTTTGTTTGTTTGTTTGTTTTTGAGGTAGGTCTCACTGTAGCCCAGGCCAGCCTGCAGCTCCCTGTGTCATCTCAGGGTGGCCTCGACGCCATGCGCTTCTTGAGCCGGCCTTTTCACTAGCTCTCTCACTGACTGAGCACCCACTGTGTGTCAGGCAGATTCTGGGCATGCAGCTGCCCTCAGAAAGCTCCTGCCCCCAATTAGCTTTTGCTTTAATGACAGCATTTCTTCTTCCTTGTATGTATAACTTTTCACAGGGCAGAATGCTTGGCTTGTAGGAAATGCTCCAGTACTGTGTGTGGGCTTGGGTGACCTGGGTGTAACTTAACTGAAGTGGAAATCCCATGTGCCCTTTTTGGGTCTGGCCCCTTGGACCGCTTGGTCACCCTGACATGCACCCTTTTGGGGACCTGTCCTTTAAGGAAGAAGAATCTAAGGTTTTCTACCCAAGGTCCACCTCATCTTGATGTTTTATGTTTTACAATCCACACCAGTCTGACTAGATAAAAATACAAATTTAGCTGACTGCTGTGTTCTTATTGTGAAGTTCTTTGCTGTGATCCTATATATGTAGTTTTTTTCCCCCTATGATATTTGAGTATATCAAAAGATTTGTCAAAGAGTTAATAAAAATACAAAACAGGTTGAAAAATCTGCTCTTAATCTTTGCAGTTGAAAGAGTCTTTTTTTTAACTGTGTACGAAGCTCCAGGCCTGCCTGCATGCCAGCAGCCCCCCCCCCCCAGATAAAGAAGGGTGCTAGTGGGTGGGGGAGGGAGG
Source organism: Jaculus jaculus (assembly GCF_020740685.1). Lineage (NCBI taxonomy): Eukaryota > Metazoa > Chordata > Mammalia > Rodentia > Dipodidae > Jaculus > Jaculus jaculus. The sequence continues at coordinate 15,750,121 of NC_059112.1, forward strand.
GTGGCAAGAGGAAGACCTGCTTGCTGCTTAGGCTTGTATTCCATGCTTTAGCTTCCAGAAAACTCACCTCTGAGGTGATCCTAATAGCCCCACGGTACATAGGAAGACCCCGAGGCTCAGAAGTTAAGACTGTTCCTAAGAACAGCCGTCAAGTGGGAACACAGGTTTGGAGCCCAGATTCCTGGATCCAGAGCCTCTGTGTGCGGGCATGAGGATGTGCCCGTGTCTCCCCTGTTGATATTCACAAAAGTTGTATATTGACTTAATGAGAAAAAAGACGCGTTGATGCTGTGGGGGCATCCTGAGAACTAGAGATGTTACTCGTCTGATTAAGCCCACAGGCTATGATTCTTTGCTCATGTAAGTAGAAATATTTTATGTTAATTTGTAAGAATTAGCTCTTTTTCCATTGAGATTGCAAGGTTTTTTTTTTCTCCCTACTATTGCAATTGTTTACATTTTCAGTTAGAATCTGTTTAGATACTGTTGTGGGCTTTTTTGGTTTTGTTTTGTTTTGAGGTAAAGTCTCATTTTAGTCCAAGCTGACCTGGAATTCACTGTATAGTCTCAGGGTAGCCTTGAACTCCCAGTGATCCGCTTACCTCTGCCACCCCAGTGCTGGGATTGAAGGTGTGCACCACCACACCTGGCTGCATTTTTGCTTTTGTTTCATTCTCTGCATAGCTAGCCTGTTAAAAATATTCCTCTCTCTCTATCTTTCTCTCTCTCTCTGGTCTTGCTCTAGCCCAGGCTGACCTGGAATTCACTATGTAGGCTCAGGGTGGCCCAAACTCACAGTCATCCTCCTACTTCTGTCTCCTGAGTGCTGGGATTAAAGGCGTGCGCCACCACGCCCGGCTGATGTTTCTTTCATAAGTTACTTCCTCTGTGACAGTAGATTAGTATGAAACCTCACACGTGTCCTGTGAACCGGAGTCAGGTAGCACCGTCTGTCATCTAGAATTTACAAGATTCACTGTCATCAAGTGAGGCTGTCATCTGGAAGCTCTGGGTCAAAGAGAAGACAAGGACTAAAGCACGGCCCGGGGTCCTTATGGTACATCAGCATTGGGAAGTGTGGCTCTTCAACAACGGACGCGTGCCCAGGCCACCTTGTGAAGCCACTGGCCGCGAGTTCCGTAGCCCTCGTTGTTACAATGCCGAGTGGCGAGCGCTAAGCACTTTGTCGTATGGAAAGCATGATGGCACTTTCTTCCTGTTCACGGAGCCGTGGTGCTTCCGCGTGATCTTTGCGTTTGACATTTTCTGTCTCCATCGAGGCATTTCAAGTGATGTCAGAAATGGGGACTTTTCTTTTCTGTACTTCATTTCACAGCGTGGGTTTGCATGATTTCTTCTGAAACACAACTTAGGGTGGTGATTATTCAAGTAAAAATTATGAATAGTCATAGGAGTCTTACACAAACTCCCATTTTTTGTTTTACAATTCACTTTAAATTTTGGTACATGTATGTATCGACAAAGATAGGTACTCAAAAATGCCAAAAAGAAAGTCAAATTTTAGAACCCAGAAAAAATGTTTAAGCCCAGAAATTTTTTGTTTTTTAACTCTTTATTGACAGCCTCCATACACATACACAATATACCATGATCATAATCCCTTTCTACCACCTAAGAAACTCATTCTTGGTACTTGGGTTTGGCCTGGAGTTACATGTGATTCCTTAAAAACCATCGCGAATTTGCTCATTTACCCTCCTCCATTCATCCTTCATCCTGGTTTTAGTCTCATAAGACACTTTACTGGGATCCTTATAAGAAGACCATTCCTTAAAGATAGGAATCCGTAATGGAGTCCCAATAACCTTTCAACATCTAATTGGTTGAAGGCAATTAAATTTGCAATTTAGCATGTATAGAAAATGGCGTTCTTACTAATTAATCACATTTTAAAACTTAGTCTTTCACCACACATACATGCACATTTATTGTATTCTTTAGTCCTTTCATAACTATGATAGTGCTTCTGATTGAGACTATGGGACCATCACTAGGACTGTTGGTATTTTTTAATTTGATAAATAACAGTAGACAGTATTTATTGTATACTTCTGTATCAGGTATTATTTCAAAGGATGTATTAGTCTTGTTTTTTATGAGATTCTTTTTTTAAATTTAATTTTTATTAACATTTTTCATGGGATGTATTATTCTTTATAGAAACCCTAGTAAACAGTTACTGTTACCCTGCATTGAATAGAAGAGGGACATGAAACAAATAACTTGCCCAAGCTCACCCACTTATAAACATTGGAAATTAAATTCTGGATTTCTTTTTTTTGTTTTGTTTTGTTTTTTTGTTTTTTTGTTTTCTGGATGTAGGGTCTCACTCTAGCCCAGGCTGACCTCGAATTCACTATGTAGTCTCAGGATGACTTTGAACTCATGGCGATCCTCCTGCCTCTGCCTCCTGAGTGCTGGGATGAAAGGCATATGCCACCACGCCTGGCTCTAATTCTGGATTTTTAATGATAACAGAAGTGAAATCGAAGAGGTTTGTGTTATTAAAGTGACAAGTATCAGAGTCGCGCTATTATTATTTTCTTCATTAGCTCCCTGGTACTCATTCTGGTCTCCTTTTAATATATTTGTTCTATCATGTGTTGGTATTTCTGGAACTTCTAAACTACTTTTTCCCTTATACTTTCCACTGAACTGGAATGAAAATTATCTCAGTGTCTTTTAAAACATTTTATTTACTTATTTATTTGAGAGAGAGAGAGAGAAGCAGGCAGATAGAGAGAATGGGTGCAGCAGGGCCTCTAGCCACAGCAAACAGACTCCAGACACATGTGCCATCTTGTACCTCTGGCTTATGTGGGTTCTGGGGAATTGAACCTGGGTCCTTTGACTTTGTAGGCAAGCATCTTAACTGCTAAGCAATCTCTCCAGCCCATTTTGGTGTCTTGTCTAGTGTGTTATAAATATTTCATTCCATACATATTATTCATAAACACTTAAAAATAAATATAATAGTTACTTCTTTTAGTTATGGTTACCTAAATACCTTATAAAAACAACTGAAGGGGGTGTGGACTTATGTGGCTCACAGTTTCAGAGGGCTCTGTCCATATTCACCTATTCCCAAATATGGTCAGGACGTTGTGGCAGTAGGAGATACGGTGGAAGAGATTTGTTCACCTCATGGCTAATCTGAGAGGAGTGAGGAAAAGATGGTGGCGGCGGGGGGGGGGCGATGGAGAGAAAGAACAAGGAAAGGAGGGAGGGAGGGGTCAGGTATAATATGCTCCTAAGAACCTGCTCCCATTTCCTACATCCTCCAGCTAGACCCGCCTCCCTAAGTTTTCAGGACCCTAAAATAATACCATCAGCTGGAGACCAAGTATTTCAAACCTGCCTTCAGGGGGCATTCCAGATTTGGAAGACTAGACCTACCAGGGAGACTAAGTGACGACATGAGCTAACAATTATGATTGGTGGGCACAGGGTAAGAAGAGTGTAATGATAATTTACTTTCTTCTATTTCAACTTTCTGCTTTGTGAAATTTTGCGAAAGCACATGGAAAAAAAATAGAATTAGAACTTGTCCGATATATGACTTTGTGATTTGGAAGGCTCACGAAGACTAGCAATTATTTATTGTTTGTATTTGTGTGAGGGGCATGACTTTGAACTTGCTTTGTAGCCCTAGTGTGATGGTAAATCTTGTCAGCTTGGCCAGATTGGGAAGTATCTGGGGGATTAGTAAAGCACTCTTCTGGGTGTCTGTGAGTACAATTTCCAGAGATGATGGACATGTAGGGAAATAACCAAGGAGCAAAGTGGTATGATTAGCACCATTCGTTACGCTAGGAGACCAGATGGGATAAAAGCAGGCAAAAAAAACCTGCCAATATTACAGATCTGTTCTTCTCTTCGTGTCTTTCTCTCTCTCTTCCCTCCCTCTTTCTTCTTTCACCACCTCCTCTTCCTCTCCCTTTCTACTTCCTGACCGCCGACCGCCGTGATGTGAGTTCCATGGCTCTGTGACACCTAAAGCTCATAAATCTTTCCTTCCTTAAGTTGTTTCTGTCAGGTATTTTGTCACAGTGATAAGAAGAGTAACTAATACACCAAAACTGTCCTTAAAATCATGACATCTACCTCAGTTTCAAGTTCTTGGGTTACAGGCATGCACCCCATGCATGGCTGTTCGTGTATTTCTAAACATTAGAGGTGGTGGACATGACAGAAACAAAGTAGTGCTTGTTTTCACGAGCAGGGTTTGGTCTGATGTGTTTACAGCTGTGCTCTTTGTGCCCAAGAGAATCCTCATTGTGTATTACCAAATGTTTGTTGAGTAAATTCATGAATGGTTTCTAAAACCCTCACTGTAAAAAATAAACAAAAAAATGCCCCACTCTAGGACCCTAGTGCTGACCTATAAGACTAAACAAACTAGAAATTTTCCTTTAAACCTGTTTCTTTCCTGCAAGGCTCTTATAACTTTGTTGCTGGGTGCTCCTTTCACATGCCTATTACACAACAGGGAATCTCAGAATATGGGATGAAGAAGGTTTAGTCTGCCCTCAAATAGCTTCCAACTTCTGAGGCAAAATAAGCCAGTTGCTCCTGGTGAGGTGGCCCCTCTGGTGACTTCATTTTTCCCGCTCAGCATTTTCAGTGAGTTGGATTCCTGTCTTTTCTAAAGAGCATTGCCACGTATGATTTGAATCCAGTGGAAAGTCCAACTGTTTGTGGGAAGATGTTTGTTTTGTGTTTATTTTTGTTTGGTTGCCAAAATGTTTCTACTTGTCATCTTTTTTTTTTTTTTTTGAATGCCTTCCAGAAGAATTGTAGATACAAAGCAACAGATGGCCACAAAGATGGTTTCGCAATGTCCCTTGGGTCTAGTGAAATCCCACTTGCCACCCAGACATGACAGTTTCTGACAGACCTTCAAAGCTTCTACAGCTTGTTTTCTGCCGCTAAACTATACAGTGCTTGAGCGTCACCAGAGCGCACTTACTGTGAGCAAGCAGAGCAGCGTCCTGGCTGCTGGAAGTCTCCACAGAAGCTAAGGCATCATGCATTTGGCCCAGATGTCGCACAATGAATTTTAACGGTTGTGCATGTTTTGAGATGTCACAGGGGAAATACGTTTCTAACTTTACAACTTTAGAAATGGTGGCAAACAAAGATTTTCCAGGAATTCATATCAGGATTCAGTTCAGATGCAGATTCTAAAAGTAATTTTAAAGTGTGGGAACTCTGTAAACAGAGAGGCCATCTTTTTTATTTATTTATTTTTATTTGAGAGTGACAGACAAAGAGAGAATGAGGCCGATAGAGAGAGAGAGAGAGAGAGAGAGAGAGGGAGAGAGATTGAGAGAGAGAGAGAAAATGGGCACGCCAGGGCCTGCAGCCACTGCAAACAAACTCCAGACGCATGTGCCCCCTTGTGCATCTGGCTAACATGGGTCCTGGTGAATCGAGCATTGAACCGGGGTCCTTAGGCTTCATAGGCAAGTGCTGAACTGCTAAGCCATTTCTCCAGCCCCAGATAGGCCATCTTAAGGTGGCCCTCACATCTCCATCAGCAAAGAAACTGGTCCGATGTGGGCTGCAGAGATGGCTTAGCAGTAAGTGCACGGAGGGCCATGGGGTCCTGGAGCCACCTGTGTTTCAATCTCCAGATCCCGCCTAACAGCTGGGCATGGCCATATGCACCAGTAACCCCAGTTCCACAAAGGGGAGCAGAGACCATGGACTCGCCTGGGCTCATGAAAACAGCAAGCCCTGGCATCCTTTGAGACTCTGGCTCAAATAAGAACGAGCAGAAGAGTGATAGAGCAAGACACCCTATGGTCTGCTCAGACCACCTCAGGTGAGTGCCCCCACCCACAGGCAAGCACATGGGACCCTGTAAGGGCACATTCATATGCGTACACCACACATATCATGCCACACAGGCCCCAAATTAGATACACACAAGCAAAATAAAATTGGTTAGATTTATTTTTATTTTTATTTTTTATTTTATTTTATTATTTATTTTTATTTGACAGAGAAAGAAAGGGGGGGGGGAATGGGCACCATTGCAAACAAACTCCAGACACGTGTGCCCCCTTGTGCATGTGGTTTACGTGGCTCCTGGGGAATTGAACCTGGGTCCTTTGGCTTTGCAGGCAAATGCCTTAACTGCTAAGCCATCCCTCTAGCCCAGTCAGATTTATTTTAATGCCTAAGTTTTACTTAATTGAAAAACTTATAAAATGTATTAAAAATAATTGTTGTAAATGTATTATGACAAAGTAAATTTATATCTTCTGTGACCTTTTTAATTCACTCACTTCATAGATATACATTCCTACTATAGACATAGAATTGAGCATAGAAAACTTAACTTTTGTGCCTGTAGAGGAGTTACAAGCTGCTTAAATGATATGTGTCAAATGAATACATATAAAATTCCATTCATTTTCATTTTAGTTGTTTCATAATGATAAGTTTCATCAAGGATTTTGTGGCTACAAAAGAACAATTTGACCTTATCAAAATCAAAATTAAAACTTTTACTTTAAAGGACACTAACAGTATCAAACAAAGAATCAGAGAACACATTTCAGATCATGTGTCTGGTGATCTAGTGTTCAGAATATGCATAACAATCTCTTGAGCTAAATGCAAGCATACATTAGAAATATTGCAGGTTCACTTCACTTCCAGACAACCATAGTAAAATGAACATCACAATCAAGCGAGTCACATGTTTTAGTTTTTCACATTTTTAGTTTCCCATGTGTATAAAAATTATGTATTTACTACATAGTACTCTATTAGGCCTCATATAGCATCATGCCTTTGAAAAAACATGCACATCTTAATTAAACAAGCCATGATTACAAAACAGTGCTGAGAGTCTTCGACCACTCAGCTTCAGAGTCCCGATGCTCCCAGAGAGCCTGCTGACTGACCAGAGCGCCATGGCTGGAGGCTGGGCTGCTAACTTCTTAAAGCAGTAAAGTGTGCTGCAGGCACTGGCGTTGCCTTTCATGAAAGATGTCCCCTGTCATGAATGCCATTCCATAGCATGTGCATGCAGTAGAACTTTCTTTCAGAATTGGGGAAAGTCCTTTGAAACCCTGCCGTTGCCTAAGTGTACATACTGTTGTTCTAGGTTCGCTGGTTCCATTTCAGTAATACTGACAGCATCTTCACCAGAAGGAGAGCCTACCTTAGGGAATCATCTTTGCTCCCACACAAGAAGCAGCTCTGTGTCTCTGGGCTCCACTGCTAATCCAAGCTCTTTGGTTATTCCTGGCACATCTATCAAAGTCCTTCACAACATGTGAAGTCAGCTCGTTTTAAATTACTGTTAAAGGTGATATATTTTGACATCCCCCAGTGAATTATTGATGTTCTTAATGGTGTCTAGAATGAAGAATACCCTTCTAGATGATATTCACTTCAGTCTACTTATGTCCATCAAAGGAATCATCACCCATGGTAGCTACAGCCTTATGAAGTGTATGTCTTTAAAGTCAAACGTGCTCCTTGATCCACAAATTGTACTATGAAAACAACATGAGCCTTGTTGGATGTCTCCAGTAGAACTCCTGGATGGCTAGATGCTTTGGCAATGCACAGTAACATTTGGAACAAAAATTCTTACTTCTCCCTGAGCAGCAGGGGCTTAAACTGTCACATAGGCCTTGTTGTAAGCAGATGTGCTCCTGCCACACAGGTGAGATGTCCCAGGCCCACAGCACAGAGTGCATTCCATGTGGTCCTTAAGGGCCCTAGGATTTATTAGGCCAGAATAACAGAGCCAGGCTGTCCTTTGAAGCTTTAAATCAAGGCGTTGATCTCTCCCCTCCAGCTATCAAACCCTTAGGTGGCATCTTCAAAGGTAAGGCTATGGGGTGGAAAATCTGTTAAGTATAGTCATCATCATCACCTATCTTGCTGCAGCTTTCACATGGCACTTCCTTTCCGACTTGCACTTCTATGTTATGGAGACAGCTGCTTTCTTTGAATCTTGTGTGTCAACTTTGCTGGCTTAGAACCGCCTCACTTCTCTAGCCTTCTTTGATTATTTTTAAAGAGTAAAGGTTCTGCTCTGGGTAAGACTTGGGCTTGAGGGAATGTTGTGACTGGTTTGGTTGCATGTCTGTATCATTGAAACTTTCTCCAGACCAGCACTAAGGATGCTTCATTTCTTTATCACTCCTGTGTTCATTTGCATTTCCTACAAGAACCTTTCTTTATCTTCACAACTCAGCAAGACCTCTAGCACTAGAGGCCTAGCTTTCAGCCCAAAGGATTTACCCTCCTGCTTCCAGTTCTAAAGGACCTCCACGCTACTTCACGTTCCCAGAGGACCTCCATGCTACTTCACATTCCCAGAGGGCCTCCACGCTACTTCACGTTCCCAGAGGACCTCCACGCTACTTCACGTTCCCAGAGGGCCTCCCCTCCTACTTCCAGTTCCCAAAGGACCTCCCTTCCTACTTCACGTTCCCATCAAACTTACCATTCTACTTGAAGTGACCATAGGACCTCTAATTCTAGTTGAAACTATTAACCTAGAAATTTGACTCCTATACCCAATATCATTGAGGATGTATGTTGACACAAACCTGGTTTATGAATAATCAATTATTACTGATTACAATAACCTCCAATTAGAAGCAATACAAATGTCATCAAGCAATAACTGACTTAATGACACATTATTCAGTCATGAAAACAGATGAAGTCCTGAGGCCTGCTCCCACACAAATGAGCCTTCACAATGAAGCTAAATGAAAGAAGCGAGACACAAAAGACCGTGTATTGTATGATTTCATTTATCTTAAGTGTCCAGTACGGGCAAATCTAAAGAGACAGAAAGATGAGTGCTTGCCAGCAGCTAGCAGAAGAAGAGAAGGAGGTGGGGGAGGAGGAATGGTGCTGAGTAGCTCTGGGTTTCTTTCAGGGTGATTTAAGTGTTCTGGAATTGGGTAGTGCTGACAGTTGTACAACTTTGTGATTATGAAAAAAATCCCCCGAATCAAAGAGTTTATTAGTAGACTTTACTGTGTGAAGTATCTGAGTCTTTAAAAGTCAGCATGGATCAGAGAAAAAATAAATACAATAAAAACATTTAAAAAAGTAAAACGGGGCCAGAGAGATGGATCAGTGGTTAAAGGCACTTGCTTGTAAAGCCTGACTACCTGGGTTCATTTCCCCAGTACCCACGTAAAGCCAGGCACACAAAGTGGTGCATGCATTTAGAGTTTGTTTGCAGTGGCAGGAGGCCCTGACACACCTGCTCTCTTTCTCTCTCTTCTTCTCTCTCCCCCCTGTTTATATCAAATAAATAAATGAAATATATATATATATATAAAAGAAAAAAGTCAGCACAGCTAACACATGAAAATCACTTCCTTTATAGTCATTCAGACTTAGCAACGTAATGATCGCCTAGAGTTCTCCTCTGTTCCCTAAGGTCATATTAGGAGGTAAAATGCTTAAGGATATGAGTTATGCGTGACAAAAAATATTCCTCTCAGAATACAAAGGAATATTATGTTAAGATCACATAGACTTTGTTAGCCCATACCAGAACATAATTGTCTGAAATTTGCTTTAGGTATGTTCAAGTGGAGATATAATCATGTGTTAAATTTGTGGGATATTTGGAATTAGATTGTAATTTGCAGCAAGTAATTGAAATAGTGTGCTAGATCACACTGCAAGTTATAATTGTCACATTTCATGTACATTGCATCCACTCTAAGGTACACTACTCCCCCAACCTTAATATCTTTTGGGCATAATTTACAGTTGAATGGTATCTTGGGTGTGATGAAATGTGACAGTTATATATTGTGAGTGTTGTTTTAAGTGCCTCTGCAGGGTAGTTAGCTACGTAAGATTAACTTTGTATTCCCTGAAGGGCTATTTGTATTAACATAGACCACCAGTGCACCCCCATTGGTTTATTTATTTTGAAGCTTTAAAACCAGTTGTTGACATATCTCCTAATTACATAAAGATGGTTCTCAGAGGTTAAATAAAGGCTTCCCTCACTCTTGCCCTGTGCTTTTCCATTATGAATATTAAAAATGTTAGCCTTCTTTCATTCCTTTGTTGAACCAAGAAAGGCCTATCAAAGTGTCCTACCTGAAATTGGAAGAGTAAGTGGAACTCTAATCAGATGAATCCGGTCCATAATTCAGGCCCATAGTCTCAGGATTCAAGAGGCCAGAGCAGGAGGATCTGGAATTCAAGGCCATACTGGGGTTATATAGAAAGTTTGAGGTCATTCTTGGCTATTTAACAATTTCATGGTCAGCCTGGGCTACGTAGAAAGTTTGGGGCCATTCTTGCCTACTTAACATGTTCAAGATCAACCTGGGCTACATAGGAAGCTCTTGTCTTGGGAAAAAATTGCCTATGCATATGTTATTTTCATTTGAAAGTTTGAGTTTATTCATATTCATGGAGTATATTTTAATAGCTTTTTTTTTATTGCTACAACATTGTAATTATACTAAAACATCCTATAATGTTCCAAACTTAAAATTTTGCCTGCCTCTTCTATAAGGCCTTTTAAGTCAGAAAGTTTTAGGTTCCTGGGTGGAGACTAGAAATGTATTATTATTAATTGTGGTTTACAAGATTTTTGTTTTATTCTTAGACAAAAACTGAACCTAGTTATTACAAGTGGTCATGCTTCTTAGAAAATTAACATGAGATGAGAACTCTGCAAACATAGGCCGGGTGGCAATTGTTAAGAGAACTAGAGAGGGAGGAGATGTTATTGTCCTTAGAACACTTGGTCTATGTGATGATCCCTTCCCAAAGCACAGCATCACTCACAATACCATTAAACAAATACATTAATCCTTACCATCTGTTCACTTGTGTTGTACAACAGAAATACGTAATTATTCTCATGTGAAGAAAGGAGTTTATTCATGTATATCCTAGAATGTATAGTGATGCATATCAATCTTATACAGTGGATATGCCATGTAGTCATTAAACATCCCCTGAGGTTTTTAGCTCAATGATGATCTGTAATAAGAGAGAAGAGGGAAAGCAAAAGAGCACCCATAAAGATCTAGGTCCCCACTAAGCACTCAGGTAACCTGGGCTTGCCCAGTCTCTCTCTCTCTCTGATTTGAAACTGGATAGTTAATCACGTGACAAAGCACCAGGTAAACAATCAGGAAACACCCAATACTCACTACCAGAAGCAAAGTGATAATTCTCAAGTGCTTTGAAAATCCTGACTTTGTTTGCATGTGGCTTCATATTCTAATTTCACTGTTTATTAGCTTTGTGACCTGGGCAAGTTATTTAACCTATTTGTATTCTGGGATTTTTTTTTTTTTGGTGGTTTTTTTTTTTTTTTTTTTTTGAGGTAGGGTCTCACTCTGGTCCAGGCTGACCTGGAATTAACTCTGTAGTCTCAGGGTGGCCTTGAACTCACGGCGATCCTCCTACCTCTGCCTCCCGAGTGCTGGGATTAAAGGTGTGCACCACCATGCCTGGCTGTTTTTTTTTTTTTTTTTTTTTTGAGGTAGTGTCTCACTCTAGCTCAGGCTGACCTGGAATTTACTCTGTAATCTCAGAGTAGCCTCGAACTCTCGGCGATCCTCCTACCTCTGCCTCCCGAGTGCTGGGATTAAAGGCGTGCGCCACCACGCCTGGCAAGGGATTTTTACCTATAATGTAGAGCTAACCATCATATCTCATTATGTTATTATTCTCAGAATTATATAAAATTTTATATATGCACTACTTCGAATATTAACTAAGGCCTGGAATAAGTGTCCCAGGAAATGTTTAGAATTTTTTTTTTATAAAACATACACCTTCTAATTTAGACTCTATTGTTTAAAATGTCCAAAATAGGGCTGGAGAGATGGCTTAGTGGTTAAACACTTGCCTGTGAAGCCTATAGACCCGGGTTCGAGGCTCGATTCCCCAGTGCCCCCGAAAGCCAGATGTGCAATGTGGCGCAGGAATCTGGAGTTCATTCACAGTAGCTGGAAGCCCTGGTGTGCCCATTCTCTCTCTCTTTCTCTCCCTCTCTCAAATAAATAAATAAATAAAAATAAAGTGTTTTTAAAAATGTACAAAATAGGGCTGGAGAGATGGCTTAGTGGTTAAGCGCTTGCCTGTGAAGCCTAAGGACTCCGGTTCGAGGCTCGGTTCCCCAGGTCCCACGTTAGCCAGATGCACAAGGGGGCGCATGCGTCTGGAGTTCGTTTGCAGAGGCTGGAAGCCCTGGCACGCCCATTCTCTCTCTCTCCCCCTCTATCTGTCTTTCTCTCTGTGTCTGTCGCTCTCAAATAAATAAATAAATAATTTTTTTAAAAAATTGAATATTGAGACGATTTTTTTCAGTCAAGAGACTGTAATAACTTTTTGAATTGTGTGATATTTGTCTGTCAGTGGAGCCTTACAGTCATTAGTTAATTAATTCTGACTGCTTCTTTTCCACTATTAGAACTAACATGGATTACTCACCTGTGAATGATTTCCCTTTGAACTATTTGATATAAGAACAAGAAATTCAGCTTAAAAGCAATAGAGCAGAGAGCCATGAGTTTGAGTTATAAAAACGTGGTTTTAAATTTTCATTCTAGGGGGCTGAAGATTTGGCTCTGTGGTTTAGTGCTTGCCAGCAAAGCCAGAGGACCCAGGTTCTATTCCCCAGTACCCATGTAAAGCCAGATGCACAAGGTGGTGTGTGTGTGGGAGTCTGTTTGCAGTGGTTGGAGGCCCTGGTGTGCCCATTCTCCCTATCTGAATTAAATTAAATAAATTTTCAATTTATCATTTGCTGCTGTGTGATCCCAGACAAGTAGTTACTCTATTTGAGTCTCAGTTCCCTGGGTATAAAATGATGCTTAAATGCCAATTATCCTGTCTTGGTATAAAGCAAGTGATGGTGCTCAGAACTGACTCCTATCATTTACCAGTGACTACTTCATATTAACCATGAAAAAGAGTTAGAAAAATCAATACAAGCTGTGTTCACCAACTTGGCATCAAGGTAAGAAAATACCTGATCTAAATAACTTAAAGAAAAACAGGGCTTATTTGGGCTCACAGTTGGTGGGTTTTGGTCAAGATTGGCTGGCTCCATTGTTTTGGGTTGCAGCAGACAAGAGAATCCTATGGTAGAGGATGGTCGCTTTAGAGCAGCCATGGAGGAGAGAAAGAGGAAGAGTGTAGGGACAAGTCACGTCTACCTGTCCAGGTAATGCCCGTGGCCCAGGACTTACTTCTCCAACTACAGTCAACCTTTCACCACCTCCCTATAATGCCCCGTACCTTGAATCCATCACCAGATTAATCCATCGATTAGATCAAAACCCTTTAACCCAAGCACATCCCAAAAGTCCATCAGCTGGCAGCCACATCTTTACCACATGAGCCTTTTGGGAAAACAGCCTGTACCCAAACCATAACAGACTCAGAGGTCCCAGTGGTTTTGATGCTATGACACTCCTAAAGCCGATGAGGCCTGAGGAGGATCGTGACGCTCAGCTCTTCTGCAGGACTTTGGCCTCAAGAACAAGCCTCAGCAGCTTATCGCAAAGGAAAGTAGCATGTGTTTTAATGTAAAGCCCAGGGAGCTCGGAACAACAGCGTACTGTGTCCTATCAGTTACATAACTTTCCTGTGTCTCATTCTTAGTAGGGGAGGATTGGTTGGGATGGCCAAATAAATGTTCATTTATCATGGAAAAGAAATGTTCACGAGTCCAAGAATGATAAAATAGGCTTTTAATGCCATGGGGACAATTGAGCATTTATCATACTAGGGTATAAATATTACTGAACTTTCTCATGATTTGTTGAGAAAACTTGTGGAGATGAGAAATGGAGAGGTAAAAATGAGACCCCAGAGCGACTGTCAAACAGTCAGGCACTTAAGAAAATCACTAGTGACAGTCTTGAAAACACTGAGCCAGTGTTGAAATAACTGCATGTAGAAAACTTCCACTTGTACTTTTCTATCATACTCTGAGATTCTAAACCTAAATGTGGTCACACATAGGCTGGTTACCTTTATATGTGTCCCCACCCTGAAGTTCGATTCTTTCCTGCAGGCAGAAACAGCGCAAGTTCTATGATGATGGCGTTGGGTGCTCTGGTAGCCATGCACGTACAGTGGGCCTGTATTCCTAGACCCTTTCCCGGTGTACGTGGATCAAGAATTAAGATGCCTGTCTGATGCACACTTACCAAGCCTACAGTCTCCAGGTCAGACTCTACTGCTGAATGAAGAAATAATTTGTTCTCCAAATTAAAAACAGACAGAAAAGAAAAACAAGGCAGCCAGGGCAAAGCCCATTGGAGAGACTGAAATGTGGCCGGCTACCTCCTCTGGACCTGTGTAGAAACAGGCTGCGCAGAGCCCCAGTCCATTGCTCATCACCACTGAGAGGTTGATTAAGTTTGATGGGAAATCATATTTAAGTGCTCTGATTTGGCCAGCCCTCTCTGCCTCACAGCTTTTGAAATTCCTTCTCCTGCCCCCGATTGGTCATTCCACCACATTTTCCTCTTTAGATGTCACTAGCGCCCCTGCTCCTGACAGTTCTGAGGACACGAGGCCAGGCAGATATCAGCGCACTGCTCAGCCCAGCAGCGGCTCGGGAAAGAGTCTGACAAGAGCCAGGGAGCAGAGGCCCTTCGTAAATAATGGTGTGTTCTTGTCAGTGGTTTTGGATGGTAACTTGTTTCCAGGCAGATGGGTCAGCTCTTGCCTGCCATTCTGTCTTTTGAACTTCCTGTTCAAGGGTATGGTTTTCATCAACCGTGGTGCTGTAGAGAACACCTACTTTATAAGATAGGAATTTTTTTTTAAAGCCAAAAGAAAATAGTGGAATGTTTTTTGTATATTAAAGGTTCCTTTTAGAAAAAAGACTTAAAAGGGGGTGGAGTACTCCAGATGTCCAAGTGCAAAGTTGTGAGTTCAATAGCTTTCTCTTGTAATGCATGAAAATTGAGATGGGGGAGAGCAATGTTCTGCAGGCCCAGGCTTCATTCAATGTCATTAGGAAATTTTGCCTTTTGCTCTAAAGCTGCTTTTCTGTCTCTCTCTCTCCCTCTCTGTCTGTCTGTCTGTCCCTCTCCCTCAACTTTGCAAGGATGGAGAAATGCCTCAGCGAGTGTTTGCTGTGTGGCTTGATGACCTGAGTTCATCCCCCAGTTATGGGGGGGGGGGAATCCCAGAACGCTATGTCATCTTGTCAACTTGAAGCCTACAAATCTGTTGGCAGGAAAGACCGTATCTTCTCCCTGGGCTTTGCAGCATCTTGATTTCATCCCGGTTTCAGAGGGACAGCCCAGCGGCAGAGACGCAGTGTGTAGGGTGCGCAGGGTGATGGCGGCCTCGCTCAGACTCTCTGCACTGCAGGATGCAAAACATGGCAGAGTAAATTATAGGGACTCTGAGATCCATGAGGCTGGCTGTATCCAAGCAAAAATGAATATTTTCCAAATACTTGTGCATTTCCAGAGGCGAAAGCAACACATGTATTTCTGCCATGTTTGTTTAGTGGAAACGCAAGCTTGCGCGACTTTACAGACTCCTAGCATGCACACCATGCAAGCATAGAAACAGTGAGGACACAGAAAGCCATCCATGAGCATATTCTTCAGACCTTCACATTCAGGTCCTGTTGCTTGGCAGCGAGGAGAACTGGACAGCTGTGAAAAGGCCAGTGGGAATGACTCTGCTTTTATCTGTGGTTTAAGTACATGCGGGCTGGAGACATGGATCAGCGCTTAAGGTGCTTGCCTGCAAAGCCTAACGACCCAAGTTTGATTTTCCAGGACCCATGTGAAGCCAGATGCAGAAAGTGGTGCACACATCTGGAGTTTGTTTGTGGTGGATAAATGCCCTGGTGTGTGCGCGCGCTCTCTCTCTTCTTGCTGTCTCTTTTTGCTTGCAAATAAATAAATAGAAAGCTCATGCAGTAAGAACAGAAAGCATCACTAGAAAGCAGCTGTCTCAGAGATGTTAAGATAAGCAAATGGAGGGGGATATAACCCCATTTGTTAAAGCATGATTCATGTGTCATTTCTTTTTTTTTTTTTAATTTTTTTATTTATTTATTTGAGAGCAACAGACACAGAGAGAAAGACAGATAGAGGGAGAGAGAGAGAATGGGCGCGCCAGGGCCTCCAGCCTCTGCAAACGAACTCCAGACGCGTGCGCCCCCTTGTGCATCTGGCTAACGTGGGACCTGGGGAACCGAGCCTCGAATCGGGGTCCTTAGGCTTCACAGGCAAGCACTTAACCGCTAAGCCATCTCTCCAGCCCTCATGTGTCATTTCTTAAGCAGAGAATTGTCCTTCTACTCTGGTGTTCTGAGAGACAACAGAAAATCCAGCCTGCATTGCTCTACATCACTAATCTTAGGGCCCCCAGGTGGCAAAGGTTTTGTCCATGAAGCACTAGAGGAGGCACTGATAGTCGCCTGCAAAGTGAATTTTGCTTTCTTCTGTGTTTAAGTACTTACCAGAGGGAATAAGAAACCTAAGTCCTGAGCAGGCCCTTACCAAGAATGGTCTGTGCTTGGTTAGGACCACACTAACCAGTGGCACAGAGGAGCCACAGTAAAATGACTAGTAATGAGAGAAGAAAGAATCAGTCCCAAGAATCAGAAACCTATCCAACTAGAGCAAGTGAAAGGGCATTAGTGGTAAGGAAGAATGGAGTCTGTCTGGAATCAGCTCAGCAAGTCCCGTAAGCTGCCTCATCCACACAGCCTCCCTCCAGAGCAGTCTCCTGACTTGCCTGTCCGTGTGCGCGTCTGCCCGTTCTTTTCCCTTCAGACCATCTTCTCCTTCCTGGGCTCTTTCTAGTCTACAAGCTGAGTTAGCACCGAGCTTTGAAGTGTCATGTAGTGTTGTTCTCTGTTTCCACAGGGCTTTGGGGTGAAATGCGGACTTCTCTTTGTGTTTCTGTGCCATCTTACCCCATCTCCCCATAGCCAACCAAGGCAGTTTTTGCATCCTAATTTCAAATTCCCAAGAAAGAAAACCTGAATAACTCAGCCCAAGCTATATGCTAATTGATCTTAGATCTACTGAGCACAAAATAATCACTATTTATATAGAGTTTGTTTTGTACCATCTACGGTTAAGCTCTACATGCACTATCTCCTGTCATTCTCAAGCATCTCACTGCGACATCTTCCTTCACTTTCTTTGTCCTCTCAGAGAGCCCTCTCAAGCCTCTTGAACGAATAAGATGAGATAATATATGATCACGGCATATCTGACAAAACCTGGCCTGTACTGTGAGCTTCATTAACGTGAGCTCCAACCAAAGCAGTGTGAAGGATTGAGCCTTTGCGGGAGCAAAGGAAAAAGTGCATCTGGGATCTTACTGTGGTTTTCTAAGCAACCATCTGAACTTAGTACGTTTCTACTTTAGCCAGTTATAAAAAATTCTTGTTAATTTGTTTTGGTATGATAGTATTAAAGTTTTGTTTGTAAAAGCCCTTATCTTTCTTTAAAGTCCTTATCTTTTAGGGACATGTACTGAAATATTTGGGTTTTTCTTTAGATAACTTCAAAGAGGGTGATAGAGTTTGAGAGAGATTGGCTATGAGTCACAACTACTAAAGCTGTGTCAGGAATTATGCTGCACTCGACTGTTATACTGTACGTTACACTCTGACACGCCACACCACACCACACCACACCAGACTATACTTACTACACTGTAGTATACTATTCTATCCAGCTTTATTTAGATTGGAAATGTCCTGTAACATGAAAAAGACATCAACAATGGGAATATGATCATAGAACTCTAATAATTTTATTATGCTATGTTAAACCTATAACAGCTCTCATCTTTAGCTTACATAACTGATTTTGGGTTTCATGTGACTGATATTTTTAATTATAAAAGTAATATGAAATCAGAGATGCAGTAATTTATTATTGCTTCTACCAGCTCCTTCCCCCAATTTCTAGTTTTTCCAATAATCTTGGTGTAGTATTTCCTATGGTCATATAAAAATTTGTATGCATATATAGGCTTTGGGATTATTTTCAAAATTTGTGTTAGTTGGCTGGATGAGGTGATGCACACCTTTAGTCCCAGCACTCAGGAGGCAGAGGTAGGAGGATCACTGTGAGTTCAAGGACAGCCTGAGACTCCATAGTGAATTCCAGGTCAGCCTGGGCTAGAGTGAGACCCTACCACGTGAAAAAAAAAAAAAAAAAAAAAAAAGGTGTGTTACCTGTTTGTTACTATTTTTTGTTATTTAAAAACCATTCCCCCAGGAAATTCTTAAAAATAGCTGCAATATATTCTGTTGTTTATGTATTAATGAAGACACAGGTTTAACTTCTCTAACAATGGCTTAAACTATTGTAGAAACTTCTTCCAAAGTAACATTTCAGGTGAGAGAAATTAAGGGATATAGTATACTATTAGTGTGTTAGAGACTTAGGGCTCTGTCAGTTTATTGTCTGTTCTTGGGATGTTGCGTTCACCCTCGTGGGCTAGGCGATCTCACCATCACATCACACCCTAGCCTGTGCTGTGGGGCTGTGGAAGGCTTCTGGGAAAGCATGACTTTCTTTTCCTGTTGCCATAGCCAGACATTATAAACACTGCCTTCGTTCTCCCATGCCCCCATGTTCCAGAGAGAGAGAGAGATTCAAGTCAGTCCACTTATTTTTTTTCCTATTACAAATGCGGCTATATTTACATTTTTGGTGCATAGAGTCCATGGAGTTGCACTGTTATTTCTTCTGTAAGGTAGATCCCCAAAAGTGGATTGCTGTAAGACTGAAATATTTCCACATCATGAACTGAAATTCTTCTAGAGAATTTTGTAGTTTGATTCATTTGTTTAGTTGGTAGAGAGTTCTAACTTGATCTTTTTTAAAAATAATTTTATTTGACAATGATAGAAGAAAGGCAGACAGAGAAAATGGGCATGCCAGAGCCTCCGTCTACTGCAAACAGACGCCAGATGCATGTGTCACTTTGTGCATCTGGCTCTACATGGGTACTAGGAAATCAGACTCAGGTTGTTGGCTCTGCCGGCAAGTGCCTTAACTGCTAAGCCATCTCGCCAGCTCCTCTGACTTGATCTTGGCAGTGTCTCATGGTCAGGAATCCCATTTTACGATGGCACCATGTTTGTTCAGCCATATTTCGACAGTAATTTGAGGATTTTATTGTATTTCATTCCTATTTATAAATTGGGATAAAAGAACCATTGCAATTATATGATTGCTACTAGAACTTAATAGAATGTAAAATCTTTAAGAACTGAAAATTTTGTCTCTTCTGTGTCCAACTCTATTGTAACCACCTAAAAAGTTATGACATAACTGACTGAACAAAATTGAAAATTGAAGTGATTAAGAACACCGGACAAACCTTTGAACAGAAGTAGGCACTATATTTTAAAAAAGAAAATTGAATAGTTCTACAAGATACTACAAAGGCATCACTGAAGATTTCGTAATACGCAATTCTGCAGTTAAGACAGCTCGAAAATTATGAATTGAAAATATCACAAAGTAACACTCATAGAGCCATGGAATGCTGGTAGGCTACAATCTGCCAATGACGTATGTCTTTAAAATGAAAGTGGCAGCTGGGCGTGGTGGCACATACCTTTAATCCCAGCACTTGGGAGGCAGAGGTAGGAGGATTGCCATGTGTTCGAGGCCTTCCTGAGACTACATAGTTAATTCCAGGTCAGCCTGGACCAGAGTGAGACCCTACCTTGAAAGAACAAAAGTAAATAAAAAATAAAATAAAATAAAATAAAATGAAGGTGGGTCCATTTCTTCCATGACAAAATTATTTGAGGTTAAGGTCATCAGAGAAATCACCCCAAATTCCTATGAGTTCATCACAAGTCTCAATGCTAATGTCTCTCCTTTGTTAGTTTGGACATATTTTACTCTTAAGGCTGTTCATCTCCATAAGGTGGGACTGGACCAGGTCTATTTGGTTAACTCCAGCTCATAGACTTATACTTAACACATAGTGAATGACTAATAATGTTGAATCAGTGTCAGAATGAATGTTTAGAAATTTAAATTTACATTATTATGTTTGATATCAATATTAGTAATCTTTAGATAACAAGTAACAGAAGTGCAACTTGGGCCAACTTCATAAAAATGGTTTTATTTGAAGAAGACTCTGTTGAATCAAAGGGTATAGAGGCCAGAGCACACCTGGGCATCTCTAGGACTAAAACCAGGGCCTGGGTTACCTGTGGAATACTTCACTTCTGCCTCTCTGTCTCTTGGACGTGTGCATGGTGATTATTGGCCATGAGATTTTCTTTAAGTCTCCATGACTCAGGATTTATTTCCTGATATTTCACCCACCAGAGCAGGAATAGTATACCACCAGCTTCAGTTAAAGAGTGGTTATGGAATTATGTGGATTTTTCTGCAATGGCTTACACACCCTGAGGGTAAGCTGTGTCACCAAAGGAAGGGTGGTGGTCATGGTAGTGAAACATCGCCCAATAAACAAATAGCTTTCTGCTTTTAATAATGACTGTTTACACATCATAAGCCAGCGACTTCTTTTTCATGCACTCTACTTATGATCTTAAAAGATTCTTACATAAGTTAGAAGCTTATCTCCACCCTTTTCTTCTTCCATCACTTTGGATGCTACTCAAGCTTTCTTTTGAGAATTAATTGACTTTCACTTCCCATAATTTAATTTCAAATTAATAAAGTCTAGTAAATGTCTTTCTAAGTTTAATTAAATTTTTGCTTTTAGTGCTTTACTTTGTACAAATCATCTGATGTTTTTATTTTCACATGCTAAGTAACACATGTTGAGCAACACATAAAATGTTAAAAATTCTAATTTAATTCATTTTGAAGGTAAACAACTGATAGACCAGCTCTAAGAGCAAACTTTCTTGGATGCTTTAATGGTTTTGTTTTTGTTTTTATTGTGCATAGTCTTCTTTGCTTAGTCAGAACCTTGTAGCTATAAATGGCTATTATCTAATTAATGTCTACTAAGAAGTTTCACTCTAGAAAATAGCCAAATGTCAACATTGAAACACATGATTTCCCTCAAATGGTCTTACTAATTTATGTTAGACATTAAAGTATTAAAAACAGTTAATTATTCAGCTATGAAAACAATACTAATTGACACAGAAAGATATTTATGTGTGTCATTCAAGTAGAAGAGTGAAAAAGCAAGTGTATCCAGTATATTTGTACATGTATTTATGTGTCAGGGAGAACATGGTCTCTAACAATATATACCACATACCCAACTTTTAGGAACACCTACCACTGGATAGTGGGCTTAAAGGAGTTTTTTTTTTTTTTTTTTTTTTTTTTTTTTCGAGGTAGGGTCTCACTCTAGCCCAGGCTGACCTGGAATTCACTATGGAGTTTCAGGGTGGCCTTGAACTCACGGCGATCTTCCTCTGCCTCCCGAGTGCTGGGATTAAAGGCATGTGACACCATGCCCAGCAAGATTGTTTTTTTTTTTCATTGCTTTAAACTTTCTTTTCTATATTCTATGGATTTTTATAGCATTGTATTATATTTCTTTTATTGTTAGGGGAGGAAGACCTACCAGCAAACTTTTCCTATTTTGAGAAAAGTTAAATAATAAGAAAATCAATCAAAGAATGCTTTTTTCCACCACACATCTCTAGCTGGCAAAAATAAAATTTACTAACAGGGTGAGATTCTGTACACAAGTACTGTGACTGAGAAGTATAGCATGGGGAAACGTGACGCAGTGAGGTTCTGTACCCGAGCACTGTAACTCTGCAGTGTAGCGTGGGAAACGTGACGCAGTGAGGTTCTGTACCCGAGCACCGGGACTCTGCAGTGTTGCGTGGGAAACGTGACGCAGTGAGGTTCTGTACCCGAGCCCCGGGACTCTGCAGTGTTGCGTGGGAAACGTGACGCAGTGAGGTTCTGTACCCGAGCACCGGGAATCTGCAGTGTAGTGTGGGGAAACGTGATGCAGTGAGGTTCTGTACCCGAGCACCGGGAATCTGCAGTGTAGTGTGGGGAAACGTGACGCAGTGAGGTTCTGTACCCGAGCACCGGGAATCTGCAGTGTAGTGTGGGGAAACGTGACGCAGTGAGGTTCTGTACCCGAGCACCGGGACTCTGCAGTGTTGCGTGGGAAACGTGACGCAGTGAGGTTCTGTACCCGAGCACTGTAACTCTGCAGTGTAGCGTGGGAAATGTGACGCAGTGAGGTTCTGTACCCGAGCACCGGGACTCTGCAGTGTAGCGTGGGAAACGTGACGCAGTGAGGTTCTGTACCCGAGCACCGGGACTCTGCAGTGTTGCGTGGGAAACGTGACGCAGTGAGGTTCTGTACCCGAGTACTGTGACTCTGCAGTGTAGCATGGGAAACGTGACGCAGTGAGGTTCTGTACCCAAGCACCGGGACTCTGCAGTGTTGCGTGGGAAACGTGACGCAGTGAGGTTCTGTACCCGAGCACCGGGACTCTGCAGTGTTGCGTGGGAAACGTGACACAGTGAGGTTCTGTACCCGAGCCCCGGGACTCTGCAGTGTTGCGTGGGAAATGTGACGCAGTGAGGTTCTGTACCCGAGCACTGGGAATCTGCAGTGTAGTGTGGGGAAACGTGACGCAGTGAGGTTCTGTACCCGAGCACCGGGACTCTGCAGTGTTGCGTGGGAAACGTGACGCAGTGAGGTTCTGTACCCGAGCACTGGGACTCTGCAGTGTAGCGTGGGAAACGTGACGCAGTGAGGTTCTGTACCCGAGCACCGGGACTCTGCAGTGTAGCATGGGAAATGTGACGCAGTGAGGTTCTGTACCCGAGCACCGGGAATCTGCAGTGTAGTGTGGGAAAAGTGATGCAGTGAGGTTCTGTACCCGAGCACTGTGACTCTGCAGTGTAGCATGGGAAACGTGACGCAGTGAGGTTCTGTACCCGAGCACCGGGACTCTGCAGTGTAGCGTGGGAAACGTGACGCAGTGAGGTTCTGTACCCGAGCACTGGGACTCTGCAGTGTAGCGTGGGAAACGTGACGCAGTGAGGTTCTGTACCCGAGCACCGGGACTCTGCAGTGTTGCGTGGGAAACGTGACGCAGTGAGGTTCTGTACCCGAGCACCGGGACTACTCTGCAGTGTTGCGTGGGAAACGTGACGCAGTGAGGTTCTGTACCCGAGCACCGGGACTCTGCAGTGTAGCGTGGGAAACGTGACGCAGTGAGGTTCTGTACCCGAGCACCGGGACTCTGCAGTGTAGCGTGGGAAACGTGACGCAGTGAGGTTCTGTACCCGAGCACCGGGACTCTGCAGTGTTGCGTGGGAAACGTGACGCAGTGAGGTTCTGTACCCGAGCACTGTGACTCTGCAGTGTAGCGTGGGAAACGTGACGCAGTGAGGTTCTGTACCCGAGCACCGGGACTCTGCAGTGTAGCGTGGGAAACGTGACGCAGTGAGGTTCTGTACCCGAGCACCGGGACTCTGCAGTGTAGCGTGGGAAACGTGACGCAGTGAGGTTCTGTACCCGAGCACCGGGACTCTGCAGTGTTGCGTGGGAAACGTGACGCAGTGAGGTTCTGTACCCGAGCACTGTGACTCTGCAGTGTAGCGTGGGAAACGTGATGCAGTGAGGTTCTGTACCCAAGCACCGGGACTCTGCAGTGTTGCGTGGGAAACGTGACGCAGTGAGGTTCTGTACCCGAGCACCGGGACTCTGCAGTGTTGCGTGGGAAACGTGACGCAGTGAGGTTCTGTACCCGAGCACCGGGACTCTGCAGTGTAGCGTGGGAAACGTGACGCAGTGAGGTTCTGTACCCGAGCACCGGGACTCTGCAGTGTAGCGTGGGGAAATGTGATGCAGTGAGGTTCTGTACCCGAGCACCGGGACTCTGCATTATAGTGTGGGGGAACATGATACAAAGGCTGCTCTCCTTGGTGATGCTGCTGGGCTTTGCCAATGGCGTGCTGAACTGCAATAAGATGGGAACATACAATGTGGATTTAAAAAGCCAGTCTCTTGAATATCCCTCCCATCAGAGGGGAAGACTCAATTTTAATAAGGATATATGTGTTAATTATCCTAAGGTGTGAGATTAGCAGGTGATTTGAGCAAGTCAGTAAAGCTTTTGTGCACTTTGAAAACTGAATAAATTAGCTATTTTAACCCGAGCCCAGGCATTCTGTTTGCAAGATTCCCTGTGAATCTCTCAACTGAATCTGAGCCTTATAAATAAAGCTACTTTCTGTGCTTCTCTGTGCCTACTGAGAATCCTGCCAAAGCCTTCTATGAGGTATCTGTGAACTTACCCTGGGAGAGCACCACACAGTGTCCCTGGCTTCCTGTTCTAAATGAGGCGCTCCAGGGACACACTGTAACACTACTCAAGGTAGGGAGGGTGAGCTGCCAAAGCCCATTTACCACTTTGCTGTCCTTGGCCCGCGCACATCCGTCCCAAGTTAAATCAGGGTCACAGGCAACGCTGCTCCTCCCTCCTTGCCAACACTAGGGTCCTGTGTGAGGATTAAAATAAATTATCTAGCGTTTCACTGCATTCATTTTCCTACCCTACAAAGTGCCCTTCTTTAAAGATGTGTAGAAGAATGAATTGGGGAAAACAGACACTTGCAATCTCACAAATAAATCCTGAATGTCCCAAGCCAGGAGATACTATTTTAACTAGGTTATAGTTTTCCATAAAATGGGAATATTTACTAAAGTGCAAAGGTGACCAGGACATTCCATTATGTGGATAATTATCACCTATTTAACCAACATAAATAGATAATATTGCCTTAGGCTTTATTTTTAAAATGTAGAGTATACATCCAAAGGAAAATATTGAAAATATGCTCAACACATTTTATAGTTAGCTTTCATAAGAAAGATTACATTTGACCTTCTTTTCTCCTTTTCTATCAGTATTTATTAAATTTTCTACTTTCAAATTAAATTGAAATTGAAACAATTTAAAATAATTAGAACTGAAGCTTCACTAAAATAGAAAATTTGCCAATTGTTTGCAAACAAAAGGATTTCATTTTGCTTCTGGCAGTTAAGAAGGTACTGCTGACATTATGGAGGGGAGCAGGGAAACCGTGTGCAAGAACTCTGTCCTCTCTGTTGATATACATATATTTATATATATACATATATATAAATATATATATATGTATATTGCATATATATATAAATATATATATAAATATATATATTGTAAACCGAAACTCTCTAAATAGTGTATTAATGAAAATTTCAAAGGACCTTTGCAGTTACACTGCTTAGCCGTCTTCCGTTTTCCCGTGGCCCCAGGGAGCACACAGAAGCACTCAAGCTCTAAGGAGCCACATGGACAGTGCTCCTGAGCAGGATGGTTCTGCTGTCATCTGGAAAGGAGTCAGGGCTCACTGAGTGCTCGGAAAGCTGTTACCTCCCAGGGCTTCTCTCCTCGTGGCCTCTTGAACCTCAGAATTGGTCCCCCTCATCCCTCTTCTGGCCCCAGTCCAAGCAAACTGTGCCTCCTGGATGCCTGTGTTGGTGTGCTCCCGGGCGCCCCGGAGGCACGCTGTGTTTCAGGCACAGGCTTATTCTGAACAACTGACCCGGTTCCATGACTTCAACACTTCTGCTTATAGCTCTACACACAGAGGGTCCTCATTTAAATATAAGTGTGAATACCAAGCATATTGTCCCAAAGCAAGGTGTGAGGTCCAGTGTGAAATAAGTGCAGGAGCTAGAGGGTCAGCTGTCCAGGATGGCGGTCTTCATGCTATTCCTCCATACCTCACCCCACCCACATGCCCTGCAACAAGAGGCTAAAGGGAGAAGGAAGAGACAAGAAGGAAAAATCAACTCAGTATGGGCGCATGGGTTATACTCTGCTGTCCTTGGTCTGGGGTAGAAATCTGACCGTCTTTGTCTAGTCATAGCTAATCAGTTACCACTCATCATTTCACTCTTTCCTCTCCCCTTTTGTCTTCCCATAAGCACGTGTTAATTGTGTGTCTCGCTTTACTTTCAGGGCTGGGACTACAATTATGAAAGACATCCATGACCCCTTGCCCTCAGAGATTTGCAGTCTATTGGGAGAGA
The DNA here is from genome assembly GCF_020740685.1 of Jaculus jaculus. Classification (NCBI taxonomy): domain Eukaryota; kingdom Metazoa; phylum Chordata; class Mammalia; order Rodentia; family Dipodidae; genus Jaculus; species Jaculus jaculus. The sequence goes on from NC_059112.1 coordinate 15,776,203, forward strand.
GCTAATCATATAACCACATATAATAATGTAAAATTACAGCTGCAACAGGTGCTCTGGAGGAAAGGTATACAAACACTGGGAGGTTTGAATCTGGCAGTCAGGACAGACATCCTTAAGAAATTAACACTTTAGGGCTAGAGAAATGGCGTAGTGGTTAAGGCACTTGCCTGTAAAGCAAAAGGTCCCAGGTTCGATTCCCCAGGACCCACGTAAGCCAGATGCACAAGGGGGCGCACACATCTGGAGTTAGTTTGCAGCAGCTGGAGGCCCTAGCGTGCCCATTCTTTCTCTCTCGCTCCCCCTGCCTATTTCTCTTTCTCTCTCTCTCTCAAATAAATAAAGAAAAATAAAATTTTTTTAAAAAAGAAATTAACATGTTAGCTAAATCCCAAAGGGTAAATTGGAGTGAACTAGGCAAGGAGAGACAAAGCAAGCTTAGGTAGAAAGAATGGAATAGGGGCTGGAGTGATGGCCAAATGGTTAAGTGCTTGCCTGTGAAGCCTAAGGACCCTGATTCAAGGCTTGATTCCCCAGTACTCATGTTAGGCAGATGCACAGGGTGGTGCATGCATCTGGAGTTTGCAGTGGCTGGAGGCCCTGGTATATACAAACTCTCTCTTTGCCTATTTCTTTCTCTCCAAATAAATAAATAAAAATATTCTTAAAAGAACAGAATATGCTAACGCTGTCTAATATTGTTGGTTTGGTGGGAGTTCCTACATTACAGAAATAAGCCTTCCGTCTTCAATTTTACAACCTCCAAACACCACACATGACCCATCCAGGTGTAACCATCTTGTGAGGAACTGAAGATATCCTAGAGATACTTATAACCTGACCTTCAGCTATCAGACTATTGAACATTGGGTTCCAAGGAGTTAGGATTTCCTCAAGAGTCTCATATTGGGAGGAGGAATAGGCTGAGGCCATGGTGCCATCCAGAGGAGACACTTGCTTCCTGGAAAGAGTTCACACAGCTGACAACTTGTCAAACCACTTTGAAGGTGAAACTGGAGCCCAGTCCCGGTCAGCAATGGATGCACCCACACCTTGACCAGGGCTTCTTGGTTTGCACACCTCTTGTCTGCTGTTTAAGCCTAAACCTCCTGACAGGGCCCTGAAGAAGAACCAAGGGTGTCATCGGACCTCCTTATTTCTTCCTCTTCCCAGTGTGGCCACGCTGGAGGACTCTTCTTTCTCCTGACCAGCCTATTGGGGCTGGGTGGTGCTGCCAGGGCCTAGTAAGTGAGCCTGTTATATTCACTTCCTGTGTTTCTTTGGCGACACAATTTGTTTTTGCAGCTGTACCTTTTGGTACAGAACTTGAACGTGGATCATAAAACACAAGGAAGGAACACCCACAATGACTATTCTGGTTTGATTACTAAATACCTACTGTCACCCAGGAGCGAGTTCATCACTTTGATAACTTTAAATAAGGACAAAAGGTCATACTTTCAAATTAGGCTGTCTTAACAACATGATTCTTATATGCTTTTTAATTATGCTTAAGGTTACAACTCTGATTTTCTGATAGAAGCCAAAAAGGCTTGGGTCTTGCCCACGGGTTGTTTTCTTTGTAAGTTTTTGATAAGGTAAAGATTTGTCAAGCCCTGTTTTTAATGCTTGAACTTAGAGAACTTCAAAGACAATTAGTCCTGGTTAGAACATTCATCTGTGATTATTTTCATGGCAAAATAGCAGCATTAACTCTCCTGACAGTAAGGGAATGATTTTACTTCAAAGCATAGTTCCAGAATATTCTGTCTGGTCTTGCCACAAATTCATATTCCTCAAAGTTTTATTCTTGTAAAAGTGTTCAATGAATACAGTAGCAAGAAAATGGATGAAAAACACATGGTGTTCTTATTCAAAAGCTCAGCTAATCATTTTCTTCGAAAGCCTTCAGTTAGAAATTCTATGTATTTCTCCAGAATATGGGATTAGACTGTGCATGGGTTAAGGTGGCTGGAAAATTATAACGGGTAGTGTGATAGTGGAATGGCAACAGGAGCATTATCTTCACTTATTTTATTTTTAATATATGTATTTATTTATTAGAGAGAGCGAGGAGGCAGATAGAGGGAGAGAGAATAGGCACACCAGTGCCTCTAGCCATACAAATGAACTCCAGACGCATTATGCTACCATGTGCATCTGGCTTGTGTGGGTGCTGGGTAATCAAACCTGGATCCTTAGGCTTTCCAGGCAAGTATCTTAACTGCTAAGCCATTTCTCCAGCCTTCTATTTATTTATTTTTGTTCAGTTTTATTTATTTATTTGAGAGTGGCAGAGAGAGAGAGAGAGAGAGAGAGAGAGAGAGAGAGAGAGAGAGAGAATGGGTGTGCCAGGGCTTCCAGCCACTGCAAATGAACTCCAGACTCGTGCGTCCCCTTGTGCATCTGGCTAATGTGGGTCCTGGGGACTCAAGCCTCGAACTGGGTCCTTAGGCTTCACAGGCAAGCGCTTAACCGCTAAGCCATCTCTCCAGCCCTCTATTTTTTAAGTTAAAAAGAAACCAAATTATTTCTTTGATGTAATATGTAAACAGAAACCAAGTAGAAAGAAAATTATTATAATTTTTCCTTTTAAGATAATTTTTTGGGGAATAGTATACCAACGTTATTGAATAATATCAACCCAAAAGATACTATGACATACTTTGAAGTGTGATGGTATTAATATGCAAACAGCATGGTGTTTAAGTCTTTGAATACAACTGTAGCTTAAGAAAAATAATAAATTCATGAAATGAGTCAGAGTGTTATTGACTTTGCTACAATAGTCTCAGCAGGATTGGAGAGTTTTTCCCTGTTTTCCTAATCTGATATCTGACATTTGTAGTGTAAGTGTTCTTACAGCAAAAATATTCATTTTCTTTTTAGATTTCCTTTTAAATTTATACCATAGTTTATCTCTGTTATCCTTTCCCCCAGGTAACTTTCCTGGTCTATATCTTTAAAGTAATTTATATACAATGTAAATATTGTTCATGTACATTGAATTCAGTGTGGTAACTGATCTAAGTGATCTATCTGTTAATATACCTTTTGCTTATATATAGTAATCTACCAAGATGAGCTGCTCTTAAAGGTTTCCTTGACACTCTTACAGTATTTTGTACATTTTTTTTAGTTAAATCTTTCTTTTTTCTCTCTTGTAGCTATTGAAAATCTAGCTGGCTCCTTTCTAAGAAGACACATACTTTCATAACTAAACTTCTATTATACATTCTATTGGGAAATTATAGATGTCCCAAAAGAAAATGTTAAGAACGCTGTTAATTATAAATCATGAATGAACCTTATCTATGTGGAAGGCGCAAAGCTGAGTCTTTTCTGTAGGTCACATCATCGAGCCCCATAAAATCCGTGCCTTGTTTATGCCTGTGTTTTCAGATGAGAAAGTTGAACTCCATTAAGATAAGAGATACATCCATGTCTCTTGAACAGTAAACGGTGAAGCTGGAATTCAAACTGCATAAGGCATTTTTAAACATACTTGTTTCTGTTTCCAGGTAAAGAATGCCACATTTTGTTGTGTTAAGTCGTCTTCTGGGGGGACTTTAGTCAGTAACAGAGCCTTCCCTCCCTACGTCCACTGTATGGCTTACTGTCCCTCTCCTCTTTCAAAAAGCTTTAAAGATATGGATGGCTCTGTTCAAGTAATTAACTCCTTCCTTCCATTTCCAATTTCCAAAAATATCATTTTATCATACCAGAATATTGTTAAAGGTTTCTTTAAATAGTGATTTATTTCCTATTGCACTCAAGGGTTTGATCAAAAACGTATGTGTCAGGAGCCATTACCAAAGAAGGCAGGTAAATTTGAGATAACACTGATACTTGTATGAAGAACAAAATTTTGTAAGAAGAGAGGGAAGGAAGAGAATGTACGAGATTATACTTTGCTTCAAAAGTACACCCACTATATGATAGCTGCCTAATGCTCTGGTCTTAGCTAGCATAAATTCTGACAAGCATTGAAACTGTTATTGGTATATATTTTTTTCCAAAAAGCTGGTTATGCTCATCTTCTTCTATCAAATGAATCTACTTTTAGTAATCAACAAGTTATTTGCAATGAAGATAACTTAAATTCTGGGCACCTTCATTGAAGCTATGCAGTGGTCTTTCATTTTCTCATTAATAAAAGGTTGGTGCCATTGCTGTAGAGCCAGATATATGGGATGCATGCTAGACCTCATTCCTCAAGTATAGCACTTGCCTTCTTATTATTGGTGCAAAACACACTACAAGAAGCAGCTTGTGAAAGGAAAGGGTTTATTTGGCTTATAGGGTTTTTGTTTGTTTGTTTGTTTTGTTTTGCTTTGCTTTTTAAAACATATTGTATGTACAGCCGGGCGTGGTGGTGCACACCTTTAATCCCAGAACTCAGGAGGAAGAGGTAGGAGGATTGCCATGAGTTCAAGGCTGCCCTGAGACTACATACTAAATTCCAGGTCAGCCTGAAATAGAGTGAGACCCTACCTTGAAAAACAAAAACAAACAAACAAAAAAATTGTATTTACTTATTTGCAAACAGAGAGACAGACAGAAAGAATGGATGTGCCAGGGCCTCTTGCCTCTTCAAACAAACTCCAAACATGTATGCCATTTTGTGCATCTAGCTTTATGTGGGTGGTAGGGAATCAAACCCAGGCCATCAGGATTTGCCAGTAGTGCCTTAACTGCTGAGCCATCTCTCCAGACCTGGCTTACAGTTTTTTGTTTTTTAATGGAAAGATTTTTTTTTTCCCCCTGTTTGAGGGGATATTTCAACATGGTAGGAAAAACATAGCAGGAGCAGACAGCTGGGCATCACATCTGCACAAGAGCAGGGAGGAAGTAGAGCAAGTGTGCTCACAAGCTCTGGCAAGAAGAGCTGGACTAGGGAGTGTGCACACCACTGTTGGCCAGGTGCGTCTCTCGTCTGGCAGGTTGCTCCCTTGCTTATTCGTGGTATTGGTGACTTTTGGTCCCCAGTGGCTGCCGTAGGTAGGGCTTTCCAGCGCTCTGAGGGCTAGCCAGGAGGGAGCTCATTTCCCTTTTGGTTCCAGCATGGTATTCTGATGTCCTATGACCACAGCCTGTGGTATCTTCAGCAGCAGGGTCTTTCCTGTTAGCCCTGGCTGGTAATCAGGTGTTTTGGCACTGACCTTTTTTGTTTTGAGGACATCATGGGTCTCCCTGGCCAATAGCTCACTGTGTGTGGCGGGGGTGGCGGGAAGCAAACCAATTCTGGGCCTGGGGTTTACCAGCCAAAGTCCATGGTTTTAAGGTCAAGCTTTTTCCTCTGCCCTCTGTCGGGACTGCCCCTCCCCCCCTTTATTGCTAGTTGTATCTTGTGGAGTGCTAGCTAGAAGGAGGGTTTCCATGGAACTGATTCATTCACTCGTGTATAATCCTCTCGCCACCTTCCCTACCCCTACCCCTCCAAACCCCTTCTGCCCCATATATTTGGTCCCTCCCCTCACCTGTCAAGTTCCTCTCCTCTCTCCTCATTTCTTCTGTCCTGGTCTCATTCTAGTTGATCCCCATGTTCCAGACGCTGGCTGCCATTTGCGCTCATCTTCAGTTGATCCCAGTTAGGAGCTGCAGACGAGAGAGCGCACGTGCTGTATGTCTTTCTGTGCCTGTGTGACCTCCCTCAAAGTAATTTCTTCCCACTCTACCCCTTCCCCTGCAAATTTCATTATTTTACTTTTCCTTACCACTGAGTAGAACTCCACTGTGTGTATCTGCCACAACATCCTTTCAGTATCCATTCATCAGTTAATGGGCATCTGGGCTGATTCCAGTTCCTAGCTGTTGTGAACAGAGCAGTGACAACATAGATGAACATGGCATACAGTTTTGAGGGGACCATTCATAATGACAGGGAAAGCATAGCATGAGCAGACAGCTAGGGTGTAATATCCTGTCATTTCAGCGGGAATGAAGGGTGAGCTCTGAACACCCAGTGGGGCTGGACTAATAACCCCCAAGGCCTACGCCCGTGACACACCTCCCCCAGCAAAACTCCCTCACCTCCCAAAGCCTCCACAGCTGGGAATGGAGTGTAAGGCTTATATTTAAGTACATGGGGCTATGGGGACACTTTCCAATCAAACCACCACATTCAGTTCAAGACACCGGGCAAGTCACATCACCTTTCTGGGCTTCATTTTTCTCATTTTAACGAAGGTAATAGTATCATTTGAATTTGTAAAAATGAAGTCAGGAACTTCTTCCTTCCCTTTTTATCCCTCTCTCAAACAGAAATTATTGCTTTGCATATATTTTATGATACTTCTTAAAGAAATATGTCATATATATATATATATGATTTCTCTATTTTTTCTAAGATAGAGAATGGATGCGCCAGGGCCTCCAGCCACTACAAACAAACTACAGATGCATGTGCCACCTTGTGTTGTATCTGTCTTATGTAGGTCCTGGGGAATTGAACCTGGGTCATTTAGCTTTGCAGACAAGCACCTTAAATGCTAAGCCATCTCTCTAGCCCTCTGACTTTTATTTTTGTTAGAATTTCTCTTTTTTTTTCTTTGAGGTGGGGTAACCCAGGCTGACCTGGAACTCACTCTGTAGCCACAGGCTGGCCTCAAACTCATAATACTTCCACCTCTGCCTCGCAAGTGCTGGGATCAAAGGTGTGCACCACCATACCTGGTCGTTAGGATTTCTAATATAAAGCTTGATTATAGCTTTTTCACATTTAAAGTTAGAAGTCATGAGATCAGTATTTATGAATAAATTAGGAAGAAAGTTTTATAAAGACATGTATCTTTCTTTTTAAAAAATATTTTATTTATTTGCAAGCAGAGAAATACAGGTAGAGAGAGACAGAGAAAGAATATGGGCACACCAGGGCCACTGCAAATGAACTCCAAATGTATGCACCACTTTGTACATCTGGCTTACGTGGGTACTAGGGAATCAAACCTGGGTCTTTGGATTTGCTGGTAGGCGCCTTAACCTTTAAGCAATCTGTCTAGTCTCTGAAGACATTTTTTCAAATATCATCTCTAACTGTAAAGAACACATATTTGCTAACTTAATCACTGTGTTGTTAACAAGCATATGTTAGTTGCAGTTGATATAGGCAGGACCTTATCTGAGGGATTCTAGGTATGAACATATAGTTTTATAATTGAAACTTCCACTTGGGCACCTCAGTGTGACAAGAACTCAGGAACCACATCCAGGGTAGGCCTTCCCTCCTGAGCTAACCCTCTTTAAAACGCCCTCCTAGACATGCCTAGAGATGGGTCTGCTATGTCCAATCAAATTGACAGTGAAGATCAACTATCACAATATGTAAGCCTATAATTCTTTGTTGGTTTTTCTGAAAAGTAGTGTATGAGTCTTTGAGTCTTAGCAGAAATGTGAAGGAAAATCTCTTTTTTTTTTTTTTTTTGGTTTTTTGAGGTGGGGTCTCACTCTAGCCTATGCTGACCTGGAATTCACTATGTAGTCTCAGGGTGACCTCCAAATCATGGCGATCCTCCTACCTCTGTGTCCCAAGTGCTGGGATTAAAGGCGTGCACCACCACACCCGGCTTTGAAGGAAAATTTCTAAATCGGCTATTGTTACGGGGAAGCAAGAGGCCAGCTCTAACTCTTCCATGACAGACTGTAGCAATTACTGTTGCTATCATTATTGTGGCTATCACAATGCCAAATAGAATCTCAAAATTGCGATTGTGATATATACATATACATGTGTATATAAGTGGTAACAGACCACATCTCTGGACTGAGGCTGGCAGCACACGTGTGGCAGCGTCACGGCGGTTGCCCTTCAGCCCTCTGTCCAGCTCTGGGTTTGGGACAAGCAACTTCATGTCCCTTTGGTAACAACTTGCTTACCATTATCACATTTCTGTGTAAGGTGATAAAGGAGGACCGAGTAGGGTGGCTGGATTTGCATAATGAAAATCAGGGGACATATTGCCTCTTATGAGAATTTCAGATGACATACCTCCCCAGGGAGAAAGCCCTTGAAAAGTGCCATCTGATTTCGTAGCCCTGGAGCAGTTCGCACAGAGGGAGTTATTTTAAATGGATGTCGGTACAACGGCAGCAAGCGGAACTCTGTCCCGGAGGAGCCGACTGCATCCGGGCAGCAGCAGGCAGAGCCAGGAACCCCATGCACATCATGGGCCTGTCACACGCTGCAGGACTTTCTGATGTGTGCTTTCTCCCTGCACATTTGCACTCGGGTCGTCCATTCTGTCTCGGAGGAGAGGAGGAGTCCTAAGGCTCCAGTGGGCTGGGTGAGTCTTTGCTGCTCACTGACAGATTTGGAAAGGAGCCTTGGAACAGACTGCCAGGGTCCAAATACTAGCTTTCCCAGTTCCCAGCATTCCTGCCTTCATCTGGTCACTCAGAGTTGTCTGGGCTTCAATGTATTCCCCGGGAATTACTGTGAGGCCTTAATGAGGATGGCACACAGAAAGCATCTAAAAACCGACCTCAGCCAGGTGTGGTGGCGCACACCTTTAATCCCAGCACTTGGGAGGCAGAGGTAGGATTGCCATGAGTTCAAGGCCACCCTGAGATTACGGAGTGAGTTCCATGTCAGCCTGAGCTAATGAGAGACCCGACATTGAAAAATAAAAAAGAAAAAAGAAAAAAGGAAAAAGAAAAAGAAAATCAGACCTGGTCCAGAACAAGACCTCTATTGTATCAACATTTGTATTGGCATGGACAAAACGTAGGGAATTAGTTTTGTGTTTCCCTTACTAACAGAGGTACCAAATTCAAGAAAGATCTAATTTTACATCTGTGTGTGTGTGCGTGCGTGTGCATGCGCTGTATATATTTGTATGTGAGTGTGGGCACATGGGGCCCTGCTGTGTTTTGGGTGTCGGTCCCTGCCTTCCCCTCTGTTGGAAGCAGGGTCTCTTAACCAGTGCTGCTGCATGCTCCAGCTAGCTGGCCCAGGAACTCCCAGTGATTCTCCTGTCTCCACCTCACACCTCACGGTAGACATACAAGAGTAGCAAACACGCTTTACATGTTTGTGCCTGGCTTTACATGGCTCAGGAGAGTAAAACCCAAGTCTTCACGTTTGCATGGCAAGAGCGTTACCCACTGAGCCATCTCTCAAGCCCCCACAAAAGACCTAACTAAAAAAGAAAATTCTTAGCACATTTCATTTTTTTGGTTTTTTTTTTGGGTAGGGTCTCACTCTAGCTCAGGCTGACCTGGAATTCACTCTGAAGTCTCAGGGTGGCATAGAACTCAGGGTGATCCTCCTACCTCTGCCTCCCAAGTGCTGGGATTAAAGGCGTGCATCACCACGTGCGGCCCTTTAGCATGTTTTAAATAATGGATTGCCAAAACAAATTTTATAAAATTAACGTATAAGCTGGGTGTGGTAGTGCATGCCTTTAGTCCTAGTACTTAGGAGGTAGAGGTAGGAGGATTGCAGTGAGTTCAAGGCCGCCCTGAGACTACATGGTGAATTCCAGGTCAGCCTGGGCTAAAGCAAGACCCTAGCTAGCATGAAAAACAAAAAACAAACAAAAAAATTAAGGTGTATTTTAAATATTTATATTTATAGTTTATAGAAGTACTCAGTTAATACTTTTAATCAAAAAAATAGGGCAGCATACTGTTTGGTAGCAAAGTTTTTTAAAGATAAGAATGTGCTCTAAAATGATTTAATAAATAGTATAGTCACTTATCATTATCCAATATGATACGTGCTATGCTTTTTAATATCCATGTTACTCTTTTGTGTTCATTAGCAGTGAACATCATGAGGCAAGAAAGTTTTAGCTCCATTGATGGTTGTGGGGCCACCATACTGTGGGGGTACGTGGTTGACTTAAGCTCCGCTGTGTGGCATGTGGCTGTAGTAGTACAGTTATGAAAGCGGCTTTGACCTGTGGGAAGCCAGAGCACACTTTGAAACCACTGAGTGAAAAGATCCAAGGTTCATGACTAGAGAGATGGCTCAGCAGGTAAGGCACTTGCCTACAAAGCCTGACGACCCAAGTTGAGTTCCCCAATACCCACATAAAACCAGGTGCACAAGGTGGCTCTTGAATCTTGAGTTAATTCAACAGCCTGGAGGCTGAGGTAGTAGGATTGCCGTGAGTTCGAAGCCAGCCTGAGACTACACAGTAAATTTCAGATCAGCCTCTGCCAGAGTGAGATCCTATCTCAAAAAAAAAAATCCAAGCGTGAAGTTATGCCATGAAAACTTTTCAAGCTCATGGAGACATCTGTGTCAGTTTACATGTAAGCCTCACTAGGAGGTCATGCCACTTGCTTACTTTTGAACATATATCAGAGAACTGGACAACTCCCTCCCACCCCTGTGATAACGTCACAGTAATAAATAGCACAATGCATTTTTCATAGAAGAACTCACAGGACTTGGCACTAGGACCTAATTTGACAACTTTTTTTCTTTTATTCCCATCTTTTCTTCACTCATTCCACATCTAATGAGCAGGACGTATAATGTTGGTTAAGTATTATAAAAATACCTCTTCATTTGAAGGAATAATTTCTCTAACCTTAGTGTTTTCATTAGTAAACTAGCAAGAAAGTTGAAACGATCAACTCAAGAACTTTCCTCCCATCAACTGCTTTTGGTTGAGTGGTTTGTCCCAGCAACAAGAAGGGAACTACAACAGAGCATAAGAACATAATTTTTTGTTCATTCAGTTTTCCATACTGAGCTGAGAGACCTCACTATTGTTTCTTAAACAGTTGATAAAGGCTGTAGTAGAATAAAGCACTTAAATTACCACTTCTGTCTTAGCTTTGGTATTTAAGGTAGAAGGTTATTTAAGGTCAAGTGTTACAATTACCAAAGCCCAAGATTTGGTGAGGGATAGGTGGCGTGGGGAGTATTGCTCACCCACATTTTCAGCTTTGACTGCAAGTTGGAAACATCTAAAATTCTTTACATTCTTCATGCCTGGTCTCACCTCCAGGGATGCTGGTGTCAGTGGCCAGGAGTGTGGCCTGGACAGATTTTTAAAGCCTTACAGGTGACGCTGTGTGCAGCCAGTCCACTGATATGAGGACTATGGACCCGAAATTCTGCATCTTTTTTAAAAAATTAAATTAAATTAATTAATTTGGGAGCAGAGAGAGAGAGAGAGACAGAGAGAGAAAATGGGTGCACCAGGGCCTCTAGCCATTGCGAACAAACTCCAGATGCGTGCACCCCCTTGTACGTTTAGCTTATGTGAGTACTGGGGAATTGAACTTGGGTCCTTTGACTTTGTAGGCAAGCACCTTAACTGCTAAGCCATCCCTCCAGTCCCCTGCATCTTCTTAAGATAACTATTTTACTGGGACACTGTGTGTATTTGAACCGAAGACATAGGTGTGTATTAAATTATCGAATTGATGTGTAAAAGTCCTGTTTTATTTTGTTTTGATAAACATAACATGAATTTAGATCTTTTCTTAGCATGAAGGAATCTCATGCTGTACCCCTCACAATTCTATGAAAATATACTAGTGGAGTGTAACTTATAAATAAAGTAAGATTCTTAAATAATCCCTGTAGTAGAGTAAAGCACTTAACTTACCACGTCTGACTTAGCTTTGTTCTTTAAGGTAAAGTGTTAAAATTAATCACATTCATAATTAGCTACATTAGAAATGAATTCAATGGTCTACTGGGGAGTCAGCTTTTATCTGGTAGCAAGACTTACCTGAGGAGTTATATGCAGAGGCTTAAGAGAAGATGCCCTTCTGTTGAACTTCTGAACTGGCTAAGGACGTTTCTTCCCTACAAGTAGCCTTTTGTCTGAAAGCAGACATCAGGTTCTTGCTAATCTCTGCATTGCTCTGTAGTTGTTCAGTGTTGGCATTGGTAACTGTACTTTTTACTACTACTAGCACAAGGCATGCATACGTTCTGGTGCATTTGGAAAACTAATGAGAGGGCTCTAGCGTCCTACCCTCCAAACCTTGAATGACACATCATAGCTCTGAGGAGCAAGCACCCAACCCCTGGTGTTGCTGGTTAGCTGTGCTTGACATTCCTCCTCCTTTCCTTGCCTTTTCTTCCATGTCCTCATTGCTCTTCCTTCTCCATCTCCTGTAACCTCTCACTCAGTGCGCCTTCTTTTTCTTTTATTACTGTGTGAGAACATATTTAAAAGTCACTACTTTGAGAAATGGCACAAAGTAGCATAAGTTTTTGGTGGTAAAAGCAGTTCTTTCCTTTTCTAAGAAAGCTCAATACTTAGAAACAAGCACAATGAATATATTATGAAAAACCCAATATAAGTCCTGTCCTAATAGTGCACATACTACTTTTGTGACAGATTCTCAGATTGTATGATTCTGTGGTCTGACTTTATAATACTTAGAAAAATGTTACATGTAAATCCCTTTGTTGTGAATAAAACATAATGAATACTTCTCTATACAATCTACCATTAAGTCCCAGCAACTATCCTTTCTTTGAGAGGAAAAACATATACATTTCACATTAACATTGTAGAGATGTTAACGGGGCCCAGTGTTAAACTATGGCTTAGCAGAACTGGAGGGATTTGTATAAGAGAGGACATCCCCTGGGTCCTCACCTGAGGTCATTAAATTGATTTAGTTTACGTCCGTTGGCTGTATTTTAATGCAGCATAGCTGTAAAAATACAAGGCCCCATTGTAGCATACAGGCAATGCATTGTTATTTTTTAGGCCTGTCAATGTAAAAAAAAAAAAAAATGTGTCTGTGTGCCTTCCCTTATGACTTGAAAAAAAATTAGTTACATTACAAAGCAGCAGGACACCCTGAAAATGTTGGTTTTGGAAAACATCATGGAATGACATTTTAAGAATCTGGCCATGTAATTTGGCTCAGTTGCCCAGCATACACATGTTATTTGGGGGCAGGGGCACGGCAGTACCCATCCTTTGCAGTGAAGCCCTAGAGCTAGGGAAAACCACATGAGCTATCTGTTGGCGTCTGGCGGTTCTCCTGATGGAGGTCTGCTGTAGCAGGAGAGGTGATTGTCACTATAGTCATTTCAGAAAGAAGCCAACATTTGGGCACATGTTCAAATCCCAGAACCTTAGGAAGCCACTAAATATACTGCACTCAAGATTTTCCCAACATACGCCCAAAGGCATTTGTTGTGCCAGGGTGTTTAAGGGCATGTTTGTTGTGGGTTACAGCAGGACCCTGTGTCTGTCAGAAGACTGGTAAGATCAGGGGTTTTCTCTCTTTTTCCTTCAGATCTGTTGGCCTGTGGGTTCCTCCAGGGTGGCTCTGTTTGATTCTAGTAGGTGCTGGGATAAGTACCTTACAGGAATTCACCACAGTGGCCACAGGCACCATCTGTGACTTTGTAACAGGCCTGCCTGCTTGGGAGCGACTGTCTAAAACTCCGAGGCTCCTCGGTCCCTTTTCCCAAGGCAGGAGCCCAGCAGCTGTGTGTGTTGAAGTGCTGAGGTGGACACAGGGAGACAGGCCAGACCTCTTTTCTGCCTCTTACCCACCGTGATGTGGATTTCCAAGGGATTCTTGGGAGTGTGGCTGGTCGCAGTACCACAGCTTCAGGCTCTGGGCTGTCACAGGCGTGGCTGGGAATCTAAACCTCAGCCTCATCCTGTGATGATCTCCAGCATGTGGTTTTGATTCTTCACCTATCTATTCATATAGTCTAAAAAATATATAGTTTCCTTACACTTGGCTAAAATGTTATCGTATTATGTTTTATGTCTTACTGTGTGTGTGTGTTTCAATTCAAATTCAACCAATATTTACCAGTCACTTGCTGTGTGCTGAGTACCATTGCCAGGAATGAAGGACACAATGCTGGCTAATATGAGATTCTACCTCTGAGCACCTTTATGCTTAAGCCAACATGTGAAAAGTCAACTAAATACAAAATTCCATTGGCCATAAATTAGAAGAGGATGGAAAACACACGTGACAAGGAGAAGGTGCCGCTGGCCCAGCCCCAGGGAAGCAGGGGCGTCTCACCAGGGGCAGTGATTGAGATAACTGTCCTAGAGGCCACGTGCTGAAGCCTTAGTCCTCAGCCTCTGGTACTATTGGGAAGTGGCAGAACCTTTGAGAGATGGGCCTATTGGAAGTCTTGTGTTCCTTGACGGGGTGCCCTTGGAAGGGATATCCCAATACTGTCTCTGCCTCCCCTCTTCTCTCTATGTCCCCTCTCTGCCTTCCTCCAACCTTCCTGCTTTCTAGCCTCCACAAGGGGTGTGGCTTCTTTTGTCACAGGCTTGCACCATGGTGACCCCCATGACGTTCTGTCTTGCTGCTGGCCCAAAAGCAGCTGGGCCAACCAGCCACGCTCTGCAAACAGAAACCTTGAGCCAAAATAAACCTTTCCTCCTCTGAAGTTATCTCAGGTTTGGTTATAGTGATATAAAGCTGACTACTACACCTATGGATTAGCTAGGAGGGTATCAGATGGCCAGCTGGCCTGTTACTGTCTAGGCAAAGAGAAGAATGGATGCAAAGGCATGAAAGTGAGGCTGGAGAGCTGCCTCGGCAGTTAAAGGCGCTAGCTTCCAAAGTCTGATGGCCTGGGTTTGATTCCCTAGTTCCCATGTAAAGCCAGATGCGCAAAGTGGCACAGGTCTGGAATTTTCAGTAGCAGGAGGCCCTGGCGTGCCCCTTCCCCTCAAACATATATATATTTTTACATTTATTTATTCATTTATTTATTTATTTGAGAGCGACAGACACAGAGAGAAAGACAGATAGAGAGAGAGAATGGGCGCGCCAGGGCTTCCAGCCTCTGCAAACGAACTCCAGACGCGTGCGCCCCCTTGTGCATCTGGCTAACGTGGGACCTGGGGAACCAAGCCTTGAACCGGGGTTCTTAGGCTTCACAGGCAAGTGCTTAACCACTAAGCCATCTCTCCAGCCCAAGCATTTTTTTTTTAAAGACACAGTCTTTTTTGTTTATTTTTATTAATTTATTTGAGAGTGACAGACAGAGAAAGAAGGAGGCAGAAAGGTAGCAAGAGACAGAATGGGTGTGCCAGGGCCTTCAGCCACTGCAAATGAACTCCAGATACATGCATCCCCTCGTGCATCTGGCTGACATGGGTCCTGGGGAGCTGAGCCTCGAACCAGGATCCTTAGACTTCACAGGCAAGCGCTTAACCGCTAAGCCAACTCTCCAGCCCTCAAACGTAATTTTTTTTAAAGCACGAAAGCAAGCGGTAAAGCAGCATGTCTGAGAAGTGTGAGGGAGGAGCCCATGCCCAGAGCCCAGTGGGCAGGTGTGGAGAACCGGGAGTCGCAAGCATCTGGAGGACTCAATTGTAATGAAACACGCCATATGCTTTGTCCTATCGACTGTGATAGAGCCATTGCAGGTCCTGTTTCCATACGGTGAGGTACGCACCCTGTCATCCGCAGCCTAGCAGACCTGACGCAAGTAAGCGTCCACATGTCTGTGCGCGTTGCCCATCGCAGCAGTGCCCCTCTACGTTTCCCGTCAGCCCTTCCTCACACACAGCTGTCACTCTGACCTCTCTCAGCATGCATCAGTTTTGCCACTCGTGTGCGTCAGGTAACTGAAAACATGCAGTTTCTTCTCTCTCTCTCTCTCTCTCTCTCTCTCTCTCGTGTGTGTGTGTGTGTGTGTGTGTGTGTGTGCGCGCGCGTGCGCACGCGTGTGCATGCGTATGTATGGGCCCTGCTAAGTAGTTAAGTGTACTTCCTACACAAGTCTGAGGGCTTGAGGGGGCCTGAGAACCCCAGAGTTTGAATCCCCAGAGCCCACACAAACACCTGAGTATGGCCCTCCATGCCTGTAACTCCGGTCCTGTGGGGAGCGGGGATCGGACAATCTCTGGGGCTCGTGAAACAGCCAGCTCTGGAGTCAGTAAGACACTATTGCAGGGGAAAGACATTAGATGACGACGCTTCTGAGGCGGCCAGAGCAGCGTGTTCTGACACCACTTGCTGTTTTCACAAGCCTGGGCGGCTCGCTGGCTTCTGCTCCCCCCTGCAGCCCCGGGATTCCTTGGGTTCTGGCGCTGTGGACTAGAGTGGTGTGAGGCGCGCTCAGGTCTCCATGCTTGTGCAGGAAGCACACTTAGGTGCCGGGCCGTCTGGCCAGCCCAGCATCTGCTGCCTTGCGTCTTGATCCTTTGGTTTAATATTTTGTGTATGAGGTCCATCCACGTGGCAGGTAGGAGTAACTTTGTCTCCTGTGTAGTATTGCATGAGACGAGGCCAGACGTGGTGCCGGCAGGCAGGTTCCTCACTGTGTGGCCCGTCCTGAGTTCAGTTCTTGCCTTGAGGTCTCCCGCCGCTGCATGGGAACTGTCAGGCTCCAATGGAAGGGTGTAATTTTCAGTTCCAGACATGGAGATGCTGTCTTTGTTATTGACATGGACTAATATAACCCGATTCTGAGTTCTTCGTCATCCTGAAATATTCCTCACGGCCTCTCTGCTATCTGTCTCGATTCAGTTAATCACGCTGGCCTTCGAGGCAGACTTGCTGGTGAAGTTGGCTGCCACTCCATCTGGCGCTAAGAGAACTGGCCTCTCGGCTGCCTCTTACACCATTCTGAAAACATCTAATCAGCACCTCATTCCTTCACCATTATTGGGGAAGATAAAATAGCTCTCCTACGATCCTGTAGCTCAGCAGTGGAGTGCTCACGTAACTGGTGCAGGGCCCTACCTCTGGTCCCCAGCTCTGAAAAACAGAAAGAAAAACCAGGATTCTCTTAATACTCAAAGATCCTTTTAAACTTTAAAAACTGTTTTCTTATAAGTGTTCATAGGAAGAATAAACAGAATTTTAAGGAGAAGCAGTTATTTACATCCATCATACAACTGAGTTTTGAAAAGAATATTTGTTTACATGTATACACATCAGAATATCTTCCTTTTTTCTTTTTATATCACTGTAACTTATAGCAGAAGTAAATAAATACTAAGTGAATGACTATTTGAATAAATTCATGTCATTTGAAGAAAACCTAAAAAAACATTAAATGCCTAAGGAAAAATGTAAATGACCTAAAAGTAAACTTAGCAACAAATTAACATTTAACTCCTCCACTAGGCAGGGCATTTGGCTATGCATTTTCCCAGAATTTGAATAAACCATTTTGTATGCTGCTTCTCTTTCTTTTAATTTTTTTTAAAAATTATGTGTTTATTTGTGAGAGAGAGTGGGAAAGAGGCAGAGAGAGAAAGAGAGAGAGAGATGGGTGTGCCAGGGCCTCTAGCCACTGCAGATCAACTCCAGACACATGTACAACCTTGTGCATCTGGCTTATATGGGTCCTGGCGAATCAAACCTGGGTCCTTAGGCTTTGCAGGCAAATGCCTTAACTGCTGAGCCATCTCTCCAGCCCTGTATGCTGCTTTTCAAACGAAACATTTTCTGATCAGAGCTATGGCAAGAGCCATGATTCTACCAGCGCCTTCATCCCTCCCACCGCACCTGCCGCCTCTCTGCTCCTCTTATGTCCATTGGAAACATAACGGGGAGGAAGACTGTGTGATGGCAGTGAAGAGTCCACAAGACGGGTTGGAGCACCAGGGGTCCAGGTTTCCCAGCTTGCCTCCCGGTTCTGCTGTGAGAGCTTGCATAAGTTTCTGAACCTCTGCAGTCCTGCCCTTAGGACTGCCATGAGATGAAATATGTCAGTTTTGGGTGGGAGACTGCACCCTATGAAGATGCATGTTTGTCGCAGCCCATGGTCTACACCCGGGGACTGCGCATTTGCTCTTCTCACCCTCCCGCCCGAGCGCCCGAGTGTGTCAGGCACGGTCCCCTTCACAGACTTCCAGTGGCAGTGCTGAACAGAATTTGCTATCATGTTCCTGGTGAATTATCAATTTTAAAGTTGTTTCCCAGAAGAAAATGCCTTCCCACGTGAAAAGCAACCAGTAGTACCTTTTGTGTTAAATTAAACACACCTGGCTTGAAGGTAGACCTACCACTCCATTGAGCTCAGTCTATGGGACATGATTTTTAATTTTCACTGTGTATCTGACTTACTCTGTAAATTTAAACAGATCCCCAAGATTAATATCTTAACAGTGTCTTTTTATCTTTTTTAAAAAGATCAAGATAGCCGGGCGTGGTGGCGCATGCCTTTAATCCCAGCACTCGGGAAGCAGAGTCCTAGGAGGATTGCCATGAGTTCGAGGCCACCCTGAGACTACAGAGTGATTTCCAGGTCAGCCTGAGCTAGAGTGAGACCCTATCTCAAAAAAGCAAAAAAAAAAAAAAGAAAAAAAAAATCAAGATAGTCACACAAAGGGTAAAATGAGCACAGTCTTGATTAAGTTTTAAACTATTTCTGAATTACCTCGCCCCAGATGCCCCAGGGTCTTGGGTATCAGTTGAATGAGCGCTTGGCCCACATCCAGCGGTTGCCAACCACAAGGCTTATCTCTTTCGTAGCCCATTCCAGGAAGGAAGCCAGACAGGTCTGGGAGCAGTTACACCTTCAGAAGAGCTGGACACCTCTACAAAAGATCATCAGCTTAAACCAAGGGGCTACCCACCCAGAGATTCTAGTCTCAATGAGATTTCAACCTCATTTCTCCAAGGAAAACAGACTAGCAAAGCAGGCTTTTGGGAAGGGACAAATATGTCTTTCATGGCTTTCTTGGGATAGAAACAACCTAAGTAAAACCACAAATCCAAATATAGGAAAAAGTTTTAGACATCTGAATTTCAATATAATAACATGTGAGTCCTCTTGTAGGATTGTAGGCATATGTGCATGTGTGCACACTCGTGTGCTCTGGATGTGTACAGATGAGAGGAAGTTATGATACAGTACAGGTAAGAGGAAGATGAGTGACAGACAGGCAAGAGGAAGCAACCTATTATGAAACCCTTGGAGGAACTGGAGAGATAGGTTAGTGGTTAAGTGCTTGCCTGTGAAGCATGAGGACCCCAGTTCGAGGCTCAATTCACCAGCACCCACGTTAGCCAAATGCACAAGGGGGCACACACATCTGGAGTTTGCTTGCAGCTTGCAGTGGCTGGAGGCCCTGATGCACCCATTTCTCTCTCCCTCTCTCTGTCGCTCTGCCTCTTTCTCTCTCTGTCACTCTCAAATAAATAAATAAAACAATTTATTTAAAAAAAAATCCTTAGAGGGGCTGCAGAGGTGGCTCAGCAGTTAAAGGTGTTTACTAACAAGCAAGTCAGTCTGAGTTTGATTCCCCAGCACCCACGTAAAGCCAGACACAATTGGTGCACACATCTGTCACCCGAACATGCCTATGGCAAAGGGGGGTAGAACCAGGAGAGTCAGGAAGTTCGTGGGCCAGCCAGGCAGGCACACATATTGTGAGAAGAACAGGGAGATCCTGTCTCAAGTAAGATGGAAGGAAAGGAGAGACACACCAAGGTTGTCCTCAGACCTGCACACGTATGCCATGGCACACACAGTGGCCATATACACACAGAAGACCCTTGGAAGAGATTTGCATGTTTATGTTTTTGCAGAGAGCAGGGGAAGAAGAAGATTATCTCTTTTTGTTCATTCTTTATCTTAAAGTAGTGGAACAGTTCTTAAAGCATAGTAGGCATTTGGTCTGGAGACATGGCGCAGTGGTTAAGGTGCTTGGCCTGCACAACCTAATGACCTGAATTTCTCACGACCCACGTAAAGCCAGATGCGCAATGTGGCACATGCATCTGGAGTTTGATGGCAGTGGCTGGAAGCCCTGGTGTGCCCATTCTCCCTCTGCCTGTCTTTCTCTGTGTGTGTCTTCTTGCAAATAAATAAAATATTTTTTAAAAAAATTAAAAAGTATAGTAGGCATTCAGTAAGTATCTACTGACTGAAATCAAAACATGGGAAATTAATTTGTATACTTCAATAGTGCAATAACTAACAGCATTGCTGACGTGGGGAATAGCTGATGGCATTAAAACAAAAACTTTCAACTTTTTTTTTTTTTTTTTTTTTTCGAAGTGGGGTTTCCCTCTAACTCAGGCTGACCTGGAATTTACTATGTTGCTTCAGGCTTTGAATTCATGGCAATCCTCCTACCTCTGCCTCCTGAGTGCAGGCCCAGCTTGAAAACTTTCTACTTTTGAATCATTATTTTCCAGAACCTGTTCTTATTTTGTGGTTTTATGAATGTTGCAAGAAAAATTTGTGCTACTAAAACCAATATATACATATTAGAATATATATGTGTGTGTGTGTGTGTGTGTGTGTGTGTGTGTGTGTATATATATATATATATATATATATATATAGAGAGAGAGAGAGAGAGAGAGAGAGATCTATAGAGAGATGATAGATAAATACATAGCGCGCTAAACCAGTGTCTCCCTGACGCCATCATCGTGAACACTGGGGTCCCTCCTGAGAAGAGTTGCAAGTATGCACCCTCAACTTCCCGCAGCAGAGATGAAAGCCGAGCTGCGCATCTTGTGAGCTGCGCTGTGGTTGGGCTTTTGCCCCCTGGTGGCTGGGCATAACCTTTGGATAGTCACGTGACATTTCTGCTCTGTTTAAAAGGCAGCAGTCAGCTAAATGGCCTCAAAACTCCAGTTCTACAGTGCTATGAAATTTTTAATTCTATGGATAGTTAATAAGCATTTATATTTTAAGAAGTTACATGACTGTGAGAGAATTAGAGGCATCTTGGGCCATATTTAACTTTTTTCTTAGTTGATAGAAAATTAGTCTAGATAGCCCCAAACTATCTTTGACTTTTCAAATTATGTAAGTAATGGACGTATGTATTGTTTCATTCACTCATCCAGCAAGCATTTTGAACCCTCATTAGACATTTGGACATATATGTAAGCACAAAAAAGAGCTTGCCAGGCAGAATTGGAGATTTGTAGATATCTAAGATACAATGTAGTTTTATAAGAAAATTTTGTAAATAACATAAATTTAAGTACCTTTCATTATTCAGAGTTGAGAAAATATGTTCATAGACAATGATTTTGTATGGTGTGTGAAATCCTAAATTTTGGTATGCAGTAATATTACTAGTTCTCAAAAATTACACCGTTGGGTCTAGAAAGGGAGGTAGCTTAGCAGATAAGGTGCTTGCCTGCAAAGCCAAAGGACCCAGGCTTCATTCCCCAGTACCCACGTAAAGCCAGATGCACAAGGTGGCACATGTGTCTGGAGTCCATTTGCAGTGGCTGGAGGCTCTGGCACACCCATTCTTTCTCAAATAAATCAACAAATAATTTTAAGGCGCTCTTTTGAAGCTGAATTACGGATCTAACAAGAAACACTGTGGCACAGTAGTACACGTCAAGCAACAACACACAGTTACAGTGATAAATGAAGTGTCTCTGCCCACAGTGTCCCTGTTGGGTCAGAAAGGCAAATATAGGGCACTGCTGTGATTGGCGCATTGTGGGTCATGTGCCTCCTTCCTGTACAGCCAGTAATGGCAGGGTAGAGGCGATTAGAAACAGACAGAGCTGGGCGTGGTGGCGCATACCCTTTAGTCCCAGCACTTGAGAGGCAGAGGTAAGAGGATCACTGTGAATCTGAGGCCATCTTGGGACTATAGAGTAAGTTCCAGGCCAGCCTGGGCTAGAGTGAGACCCTTCCTCAAAACAAAAACAAAGACAGGTTTGGCAGAAGAGTCCAGCAAGGGGATAGATAGAGAAGTTCTTAAAAGGAAGAAGGGTGTCTGAGATATGGGCAGAACCTTCCATGGCAGACCCCTGTGGGTGTCGCCTGGCTCCTCCAGGCTGCAGAGAGTGAGCGGTGCAAGAGCTTCATGGAGGCCTGAGCTATAAGAGAGGGAGGGAGCAGGAGAGCCATCTCCTGTGATGTGTCTCTGAAGTACTGAAGGAAAGCAGGCTTGAGGAGGGAAGGAGATCCTTCAGCCCTGGTCAGGTGAGCAAGTGGCTAGCATTCTCAGGGGGACTTGGGCAAAGTCGCCTGCTGGAGAGAGCCCGGTTTGGAGAGACGGCCAAGCAGAGCACCCACCGCATCTTCAGCTGCCGGCTGGTACTGTCTGGGGAGCCTGTGGCCCGAGCTCAGAAGCTGAGGGCGGTGCCAGTGGAGGCTGTCTACCAGTCGAGACAAGTTCTTACCCAAAGTGGTTTGGACCAGTGCGCCGAAGAACTGCTACTGTGTCTAATATTAATTGTGACATGCTTTACTTACCACATTCAGAACATGTAGTCAACATGTTAGTGCCCCAAAATAAGTGACATTCCACATTTGGCAAATATATTTTGGGAAGTTTATTCTAAATGTTTTCTTATTTTAAAAGAATGTTTTTAAAAAAGAATTTGGGGTTTTAAAAAGTTTATGATTAATATGAAGTACACAATGTTTCTATTCTACTCCATTGCCACTTGAAAAAAAGTCTGGTGTAGATCCTAAGAAAGCCTTTTCTTTTATATATGTATATTAAAATCTGTTTTCCCCATGTTTTTGTGTTCAACACAGTAAGATTTCCAGCACACTTGAACATCTCCTTACTGCTCCAACCCTCAGGTTTTGTTATAATTATCTAGAAATTTTGTTCCAGATGATTGTTTTTTCATTTTCTGTTTAACTTAATTCTTTTTTTTTTTTAATTTACAAGTGCATGAAATTTCACAGCTACATGGTCCACAATCATTACGCATGACTGGATACTTCTCTTAATGCCATTTCTTGTATGTCAAATCCCACCGCCCCCTATGCATTTATGTTTGCTAGTTGACAGCCACCTAAGAGCTGCTGCCTAATCATGACACTTTAATTTGGCTACCATCTGCTTCCTGTGTCCTTTTGGCTGGAGGCCATCGCTGCACCTTCACTCGGCACTGACGGGCAGCTCTGCTCGTCCCAGTGCCTTTCCCCGGTCCATGCGGTCTGCCGCCGCCGCTGGTGTTTCCAAGCAGGTTTAGGTCTCTAGCTTCCTTCTCTCTCTTCCTTGCTTTGTTTAATTAGAAGCCTCTTGGTTGACGTCTAATATAGTTCTGTTTGTTGATAGCCAAATGCAGTGCGTGTGGCCCTATCATTACTCCAACTTAGAAAGTCCGCGGGGCTCCCCAAAGGCAGTGTGTCCTAAGACCCCTAGCTGTGAGGATTGAGCCCACTCTCGCTCCAAGACAAACACAGGTGTTGCAGTCCGGTTCGCATGGCTGGCAGAAGTCACCCACCAAGAGCAGCTTTTGGAAAAAAAGGATTTATTTTGGCTTCCAGGCTCGAGGGGAAGCTCCGTGATGGTAGGGGAAAACGATGGCATGAGCAGAGGGTGGACATCACCCCCTGGCCAACATAATAGGTGGACAACAGGGTGGACAACAGGAACAGGAGAATGTACCAAACACTGGCAAGGGCAAACTGGCTTTAACACCCATAAGCCCGCTCCCAACAATACACACCTCCAGGAGGTGTTAACTCCCAAATCTCCATCAGCTGGGAACTAGCATTCAGAACACGTAAGTTTATGAGGACACCTGAATCAAACCACCACACCAGACATTACACCGAGAGAGAGGCAGGCAGCATTGTTAGGTAGTTTAGGGTGACTGGGCTCTGAATGTATAAAGCAGAGATATCCTTAAGTGTGCCCTTGCAATTTCCACTTTACTAGAGATCAGAGAAGGATCTCTCCTCTCCTCATCTCCTGACTAAAGGAGCTCCCGAGATCTGTTTTCCCATGAATAACCTGAGCCTCTCCTGGGAGGAATTCCCCTTTCCTAGAATTCAAACCTGCTCCTGGCAGTGTGGTTGGTTAAGCTCAGCCCCAAAACCTGGCTTCATGGCTGGCCTCTTCCTGAGCCAGCCCCTAGCCCAGAGCACTGGGCCCGCCCGCTGGCTCACCTGAGCCTGAAGGTAAGCCATCACTATAAGGTGACAAGTAGATGCTTACCTGGGGGGCAAGTCTCTCTTTGCTGGCCTCTCAACCTCCAGGTTCTTGAAGGCCTTCCCTCATCTGGGCTGAGACAAGGGGAGACCCCCACCCCATTCCCACATGGGCTTCACCCCTCACCTCCCTTATGGAGGAAGTGCTCCGTACCTCCTCCTCTTAGTATAATAAAGTCTCTCTAAACCTTACCCTCTGGCCTAAGAGTTTTAATTCTTTAAATTCATGACAAGAATCCTGGGTACCCTAAATTTATTGGTGCATTGTCATATTGATGAATTGGCATGGAATCCCAAAATTCCAGATTTAGCATGTTAAAAACAACCACATAGACCCCAGAAGAAAGTGCGAGAGACTGCTCCTACAAGCTTTCTTGGGTTCTGTTGTATCACAACTTTTGGGAACCTAATGCTTGCACAAGTGGAGGGAGAGGTTGAAATGCTAACATTCAGCTGGAGAAAAACATGGGCTGAGACAAAATAAAGAGGAAACTGGCCTATTACAGGCTTTGTTTTTTTTTCAGAGAACATTTTGTCTAATACCAGATTTTTTTCATATATGTTTTTCTGAACACATTACCATTTAGCTATTAGATCCTGCCTTAAAGCTCCAATTCTCAGGAAGTCAAGTATGTGGTCATTTTGCTCATTGGATCAAAAAATATAAATTATGAGGTATATTGGGCTGGAGAGATGGCTAAGTGGTTAAAGGCACTTGCTTGCCAAACCTGATGGCCCGGGGTTTATTTCAGTACCCATGTAAAGCCAGATTCATAAAGTGTTACACGTGTCTGGAGTTCACTCACAGTTGCAAGAGGCCCTGGTGTGTGTGTGTGTCTGTCTGTCTGTCTGCCTGCCTGCCTATCTATCTATCTATCTATCTATCTATCTATCTATCTATCTATCTATCTATCTATCTATCATCTCTTTTCCTTTGCAAGTGAATAAATATAAAAAATATATTTTAAAATAATGAAGTGGGGCTGGAGGGATGGTTTAGTGATTAAGGTGCTTGCCTGCAAAGCCAAAGGACCCAAGTTCAACTCCCCAGGACCCACATTAGATGCACAAGGTGGCACATGCGTCAATATGCAACAAAATACAATAAAATAAAAATATTTAAAATAACGAAGATTATTGAACCAGCTAAGTCTTGCAAAAGCACTTCACCCATGCTTAGCACTATCTGGGTGTGGCCTGGGGAACGAGGGCCCAATATTGTCAGAGTTTCTGATTTTTTTTAAAAGAGAACCCTTATATTACCCATACAGAAATGAATTTCTGTGGCGTTAGATTGTTGAAACCAGTGCAGTGACAATATGTACTTCCAGATTTGGGTTGGGGAATTGGGACTTCCATAACGTGTAGAGAATGAGAAGAAAATCATGTAACACTTCCCACCAAGACTGGCTTCGTGAGCCATGTGAGACCCGGGGACCACTACGGGGAAGTCGTATGAGGGAAACACCATCCAGCTTGGTGGAAAGAAGCGAGTTTGTGTTGCAATCACACCCATGACACTAGCTTTTGGCTCCTAAGCGTATTTGAGACATGATTTAATTTTATAACAGAGCCCATTTGTCCCTCAGCTTGGCGCCATGTCGTCATACTAAAAGAGGACAAGAGACCCGGGAGGTGGCTCTGCAGCTAAAGGCACTTGACCACAAAGCCTACTGGCCAGGTTCGATTCCCCAGTACCCCTGTAAAGCCAGATGCACAAAGTGGTGCATGATTCTGGAATTCATTTATAGTGACAAGAGGCTATGACACACTCATATTCCCTTTCCCTCCCTCCCCCCACAAAGAAATAAAGCAAGTATTTAAAAAAATAAGTCAAAAGGACAGGCGAAATGGATCTGTGGTTGAAGTCATTTGTTTGTGAACCCTAACAGCATGGATTCGATTCCCACGTAGAGCCAGATGCACAAAGTGGCCCATAGGTGTGGAGTTCATTTGCAGCGGCAGGAGGCCCTAGTTTTTCCCCCTCCCTTCCCCCCCTCAAATAAAAACATATTTTTTAAAAGGGGACAAATATAAAAATAAGGAAACTCTCGGAGGGAGCAGCAAATAATGAAACGAAGAGCTCGGTACGCCTTAGGAAGTGGGGCTGAATAACGAATAAAGCAAGCATTTTAGCAGAACTAAGTGATTGTGTTACCACTGAAATGGAGCAGCAGTTGTTGAAGCAAAGGCCTGTGTCGTTCTTAAGGGCTCCGTCAGACCAGCCCCAGGCACCTGTACGGAATCACCCTTCTTTTCCAGAGACACAAACAACATGACTCACTCCTTGTAACTTTCATCCCCCCAATGCAATTCTCACAAAGCGAAGTTCTTCTGCTTTGCGCACATCCGGGGACTGGGGTGTGAGTTGCTTACTCAGGGCGCTCACACCAGAAGCTTCATATCCTAATTTAAATGCTATTTCACTGTACACAGGGTGTTGTATAGATGAATGTAATGAGTTGGTGATGTAATTTGGACAGAGTCATTGACCAACTTGACCATAAGACATTCAGTGACTGAAAATTCCTGTCAGGTATAAAAACCTGTGAGCCCACCGGATTCAACACCTTTCCCCCAGCACCATAAGCGACAGTTTTTTTTTCCCCCCTGACACTTATAGGAGAGAATATAGAATACAACCACACAAGGGTTCTAGAAATAAGCCTCTGTCATTGGGGACGCTGCAGATGGCTGCATAAGCCCTTTTAATTAGCATATTACTGACTCAGTTATAGTGTCTTCTGAGAAAAGTGTTTTATATTCCAATCCACCCATCTGGCATGGATATGCTCTTTAAGGACCAAATAATAAAAGTCTTTATGAAAATGCACACAACATATGACTAGTAGCGGATTTATAGACTCAATAGTCCCCATGGTTTTCTGTACACACCCTCCCTTCACCAAATAAGGGGAAGCAGTGAAAACCTGGGCAGTTATTTAATTCAGCACAGGTTTTGTCTCTTATTTGCAACAGATTTTATATCAACAAGTTAAAAATCTTTGCATCTCTGTTTTCAAAATCAGTTTTCATTTTCACTGTTCATAAAGATGGTTTGGAAAAATTACTGGTAAGATTCTAGCCATTCAAAAGTAGAATCCAGAGCTGGAGGGATGGCTTAGCGGTTAAGGCATTTGCCTGCAAAGCCAAAGGACCCAGGTTTGATTCCACAGGACCTACGTTAGTTCATTTGCAGTGGCTGGAAGCCCTGGCATGCCCATTCTCTCTCTCTCCCTCTTTCTCTGTCAAATAAATAAAAATAAAATATTTTTTAAGAAGATAGAATCCTTCCTGGCAATGCTGGACACTCATGAAGCTGCTATGAGAGGCGGTGTGTAAGAAACGTAAAGACTAGAGCTGTGGCCGGGCGTGGTGGTGCGCTCCTTTGACCCCAGCACTCGGGAGGCAGAGGTAGGAGGATCGCCGTGAGTTCCAGGCCACCCTGAGACTACACAGTGAATTCCAGGTCCGCCTGGACCAGAGTGAGACCCTACCTCAAAAAGCCAAAAAGAAACAAAACAAAAAACAAATGAACCACAACTCCATGAGGAGTACCTGCAACCCCACTGAGGAGCGTCCCCAGTGGAAAGGGGGCAGGGATGAGGGAAAAGAGGGTACCAACACATGATGTATCCATACCAAACATCTTACTACTACTAATAATAACAAACATTAAAAATACTATAAAAGTAGACATTTATACCACACAACTTGGGGCATCTTAAAGCCAAAGTAATCAGAGGAAAGCAAAACAGATTATATTACACATAACTACATACTTTTCATATCATACACTAGCAAGCTTTTATCATGAAACATTATAGAATCAAAAATTGTTTTTATTATATTATTGGAAATTAAATATGGGGGGTTGAATGAATACTATCTTGTCAAGTTGAGGTGTGTTTGGATGAAGCACATGGTTGAATTTCAGCCCAACTACATCTTGAGAAAAATCTATAAAGGGATTTTTGTCAGTATTAAAACATGGCATATGTAGTAGCCTCATAACCCAGCTGTTCTTATCCTTGCCCAATATTCATATATATATACATATGTGTGTGTGTGTGTGTGTTTCTGTGTTCCTTCTCCCCATCCTATGTAGTTGGAGTGAATTCATAATGGACAAACCCCAGAGGCTTGATTGCTACATAAAACTTTACTTACAAATCTATTTTCATCAAAACCAGACCGTTTTACTATGAGCGTGATTTAAAACAAATATCCCAGCATCTGTAAGGTAATATACAGGAGCCCAATTATCAATCTGAAAAACTGTACCTATGACAATCTAGTTGCCTGTCAGTAGAGCCTGGACCAAGAGAAGGTGATTCCATCTGGACTCCCTGATCTGTAGAACCTTCTTCAGATGTGTGAAAGGGTTTGCCAGAGACACGGGGATGTTCTCCTGCTGGATTCTAGTGGGTGACAGTAAACAGATTAGTAAATCAGAAAATGGCACTTTTTCTAGGTTTGTCTTCATTTTTCTCTTCAGAAGCATCTCTTCCACATGCTGTTCTCATTAAGGAAAACTCTGGGAACCATGTGGCTCTTCTGGAGTCAATTTGTGTTTCCACTTAATTTTTTTTTTTTAATTACAGTTACAGCCTAACGTTGGCAGTGCTGTGTAAAAGATCCATAGAACCATCATTTTGCATTCCCTGAATGCAACCTTAATGTACATTTCTATATTCTGGCTTACAGTAAAGTGTAATGTCCCAAGACAGTGCCCACCATCTCTGCTTCCCAAGGTTTGGTTGAGCTGCGACACCATGTGCTGTGGTGGATTGTTGGCGTGTTTATCACAGATCTTTCCTTGGCCCTGCCTGGTTTGACTGAGGTCTTTGGCCTACAATGGATATATGTGGTTTTACAGCTTTTAGACAACTTCAGATCTGAGAGAACGTGGACCTAAAGGCCGTGTTTTGTTTTGTTTTTTTTTGAAGGAAAGGGTTTATTTATTTATGATATTATTTCAGGCTTGTAGTTTTGAAGGGAAGTTTTGTCATGGTGGGGAAAACATAGCAGAGCAGGGAGTTGATACTGTCTGGGTGGAAGCAATCTGAGTGAGCTGGTGGGGGCTGGCAAGCTGAGCTAATACAAAGCCCCCCCACCGACCACCCCAGGAACACACCTCCTCCAGGAGGCTCCATCTCCCAAATTACCACCAGCTGGGGACCAAGTATTCAAAACACACAAAGCGGTGGGGAGCATCTCATTCAAACCACCACCACTGGTTTGAGAAGTACCTAGGAGATAGTGTGTTTTCGGGTGTGTCTTGTGAGGGGTTTCCAGAGAGCATTGATTAAGGTGCCCGACTGTGGACAGGCACTGCTGAGCTGTACGCTCAGATGGGTAAGATGGTAGATTTGATGTTTTGTGTAGTGTGTCATAATTTGTTTATTTGCTTTTTTTTATATAATTGAAGGGAGTATTTATTTAATTATAGATATTTTCACTGTAATTTTAGAGGAAATGCTACACAACTACATAAACACTGAATATAATGTCTTTTTAATTGGCATTATGTGTGGTTAAATCTATACTCTAAGTCCAAACCATAATTACATATACTTTTGAAGTTAATGCCTTATATTTTCATGAACTATAGCCATCTATCATTTTATTTGTAAATATGTTAGTATATCAACCCCTTATTAGCAAAAAATATGTAAAGAATTCTATAAAATAATTACATTATAATTATATGTTCCTATAAAAATACAGAACACTTCACGAATTTGTGTGTCACCCTCATTCCGGACCATGTTAATCTTCTGTGCATCATTCTGATTTTAGTACGTGTGCTTCCGAAGCGAGCGCTGGAGGCCATGTTTCTACATGCACCTGTCCTGGCAGGGTGTGGCTTACATTGGTTTGCATTTTTCTTTATTTTTCTTTTTTTTTAAATTTTTTATTTATTTTATTTGAGAGCGACAGACACAGAGAGAAAGACAGATAGAGGGAGAGAGAGAGAATGGGCGTGCCAGGGCCTCCAGCCTCTGCAAACGAATTCCAGACGCGTGCGCCCCCTTGTGCATCTGGCTAACGTGGGACCTGGGGAACCGAGCCTCGAACCGGGGTCCTTAGGCTTCACAGGCAAGCGCTTAACTGCTAAGCCATCTCTCCAGCCCTGGTTTGCATTTTTCAGTGGCTACATGCAGCATTCTTTCAATCTTGGCAGGAGGTTGGTGACTGGGCCCTGAAATGCAGCTGGGACTGAGTTTCACTAAGTGATACACGAAGGCTGGCTCAAGGGGAAGCTGCCAGTCTTAATTGCTGACACTAAACTCAAAGTCAAGCAGCCGTGTCAGCAAATTTGCTGAAACCCATCTTTTACGCCCCAGCATAAAAACAGTTAAATTCTGTGTTTTTATTGAAAAATATGTGCATGCCTTTAGTTTGAGAATTATTATGTTCTATCTGTATCATTTTTTGTCATGAAGAAAAGTTCAAAGTCCATTTATTATTGTTGTACATAACTAATAGAAAATGAAAGTCCTATTATTCAATTTCTTATAAGAATCTCTTTCTAAGAAAAAATCTCTTTCTACTTGGGGAAATATTTCTCCGTTTAGTTAGTTTTCACATTAGGACAAGATATTGAATAAGATTCATTTCTTTTTGCCTACTTGTGTCCAGTAACATCAACCCCACTTGTGACAATATTATCCTTTCTCCATTGAACTGCTTTTGCATACTTATAAAATTAGTTGATCATATATAGAACAGTATTTCTAAACACTTCATTTCTTCCAAAGTTGTGAATTTTGAAGACCTATCATAGCACTTCTAAAAGTTTTCCAAGAAGTGCAGGTACCGAGTCCCTTTTAGACCATGCTTTTGTTCATAGATGAGTGCAGAGGAGTTCATGCTGACACAGTTTTTCATTAAGGAGCAGGTCTCGAAAGTGGAGCATGCACACAAGATGTGCCGAAGGGGCACGAAAGAAAATCGCAGGACTTCTGTTCTGCTCTCTGAACCTCTGTCTGCATATTTACCAGGAGGTCTTGCCTCCTTCTCTTCTTGCCTCTGAAGGCAGTGGAACAGGGTCTGTGACTCTCCAGAGTTGGACAGGGTGGCCAGAATAAAGTTAATGAAACACACGGTGTGTGCACACTTGGAGTAAAATATTTTTGGTAGAATTTTTCCAAAGATGAAGATTGGTGTTAACCTTTTCCAGATTCTTCCTAATAGAGAAAGTGTGAAATTACTGAATGATTTCCCCTTACACACACACTATCTCCTCTCTCTCTCTCTCTCTCTCTCTCTCTCTCTCTCTCTCTCTCTCATACCACATCAGAAGGAACTTTTTTCAGAAGGAAATTTTTATAGCTCAGAAACATTTAATATTTGTTTGAGCCCCAAACAATAGGGTTATCTGTTATTCAGAGCTTTCTGTTCTGTTTCTGTTTGGAGTATCAGAAACTGCTGAGTGTTTTTGGCTCAGCCAGGAGGGACGATCTCAAAGTAAGTTACATATATGTGTAGTAGGCATGTAGCAATGAAATGGTTCCAAAGATAACCTGCCTGTCTCCCTGTCCCTCTCTCTCCCTCTCCACTTTGCCACCTTACTGTCCATTAGGCCTGCCTTTCACAAGCCCTAAGGATATTTCACCTAGTAGGAAAAATACCTTTAAGGTAGAATAATTCTGAGAAAAGTCATTGTGACAAGCTTGAAAAGAGCTTCACAGTCATTCTTGCTTCATACATAACTCATAGAATCTTGACCAGAGAAAATGTAGATGAGGGAAGAGCTTCCTTCCTCCTGCCTTTTGTCCCTTCCCCACTCCCCCTCACCATCTTTCTCTGCTTTCCTCCCCTCTTTTCTTTCACCCATAGTCAGTAAGGTGCACAGAGCCATGTAATGAGAGAATGGCACAAGGAAAATGTTGCAGTGCCTCTCTGGGTTGAGTAGACAGTATATATATAACTTTGAGACAGATCATTAGTAGTGTAGTATAAGACTCAAGGAATTCTCCTATAAAACCTAGCTTTACCAAGGCACACCAATACTTTTTATCAATAAAATAGTGTCATTCCTATGTTTGATTTGTCAGCAATAGCTAATGGATCAATCACACTTGAAGCATTTATTGGAGCTAAGGAGATGGTTAAAGACACTTCTTGTGCAAGCTTGCTCAGTTCCAGCAGGATTTCTCAGTGGCCTTTCGCCTAAGTATGTGGAGTGTTCAGCAATAGGGTCTTACTATCTATTCCTGGTGGGAAACCAAAGGCTTCAGCAATGGCCTATAATGTTTTGGGGGCATCAGGGACCTCCCTGGTCAACAACTCACTGGAAGGTATCCCATCCCTGGCACTGAAAATTTTCTAGCAACAATCTATGGTTCCTGAGTGTTCAAAAAAGTAGGTTTCCATATGATTTATTTATATCCTCTTAGATTTTGATTAGCCCTCCCTCCAGCTTTCCTTACTCAATTTCTTCCCCTGACCTCACTTGGAGGACTGGCCTTTTCTTGTGACGAGCTTCTTAGAGTGACTGATGAAGCTGCTCAGAGAGGAGGGCTGGGTGGCTGGGAAGGCTGCGCGCTCAAGGCAGAGCAGCAGGAGCTGGCAGGATACAAGGATAGGCACATGTGCAGAGCTGCATTCCCAGCACGTTGGAGAAACAAGCTTGTGTCTGGAGGAGGCCGGCCTGGCTAGATGCAGGTCCTCTCCCTGCTAGTGTCGCCAGCCAGAAACTTAAAGGGATCTGGGCTGGAGAGATGGCTTAGCGGTTAAGCGCTTGCCTGTGAAGCCTAAGGACCCCGGTTCGAGGCTCGGTTCCCCAGGTCCCACGTTAGCCAGATGCACAAGGGGCGCACGCGTCTGGAGTTCGTTTGCAGAGGCTGGAAGCCCTGGCGCGCCCATTCTCTCTCTCTCTCCCTCTATCTGTCTTTCTCTCTGTGTCTGTCGCTCTCAAATAAATAAATAAATAATTTTAAAAAAATAAAATAAAATAAAGGGATCTGTGTCCAGGGTGACCATTAATCCACTTCTGTTTCAAAACAGCAAAACATGCACTTATCCAGAGAGGTTATATTATAACTTCACACCCTTACTAGTAGGAAAAATCTGGAAGAGTTTAGTAACCATCGCAACTATGGAATTTGTCATCCCCACTCCTTGCTTTTGCCTTTCCCTTCCCTAGTGGTTTCCTTTTGGAAGCTTGCGTCTCATTAAGCCTTGTCTACTTTCCCTGTACACACCCTATTCCATGACTTCAGTAGTAGCGGGTACCACTAACCTAGTTGTCTGAAATTATGGGGTGTTTCAGACATCTAGAAGGGTCCGCATCCTGGTGTGAGTGCCTAAACGTCGCAGGCTAGCAGATGGCAGCGTGGTCGCAAGCTAATGTGGGATCATAGTGTTCTCACTGTGACTTTATCTGCACGAAGTCATTGCTTCAGCCCCGGCCGTGAAGCCTGATACCCCGATTTCCCTTTGGTTCATCATGCACAACTGCCCTGCTGGCTTCCATGGGCTGTCAGAGGCCTGGTCTAGAAACCCAGAGGCAGCGCTTCAGCTCCCGCTGAGTCATCCACGTGTGCAACCGAAATTTACTGAGAGCATTCCGTGTGCCAAGCATCATGCTGCCTCCCACCCTGGCAGAGCTCCAGGCGTCTCCAATTAGCAGTGGGCTCTGGGCGGTTTCCTTTTTATACTGAAAAAATTGGATTGGATGTTCTTCAAAAGTCCTTACAGCTGGAATATTATATTTCTGAAAGCAGAAGTTGTGATAGGGACCAGGGGACAACTTAAGAAATATGGAGAAAAATGTTATACTTTAGCAGATCAATTTTTTTCTTGATAGTGATAGCCTTTATTCTTTGAAAATTTTATGCATTTTTATCTGAGTAAGGGAAATGTAAACTTTTAAAAAACAATTTTTTACTTATTTGTTTGCAAGCAAAGAGAGGCAGACAGAGAGAATGGACACACCTGGGCCTCTAGTCACTGCAAACTGACTCCAGATGCACGTACCACTTTGTGCTTCTGGCTTTATGTGGGTACTGGGAAATCAAACTCGGGTCAGTATTAGGTCTTGCAGTCAAGCACTTTAACTGCTGAGCCATTTTTCAAGCCCCATAATTAGCATTTCTAATGGAGATATTCTGCTCTTGGAAGAGCAGGTGATATCATGATAGAATATGCAAGAAGACATGAACATGGTCACAACTGGGGAAGAGCTGTCTGCCCACACTGGGTGATCTCTACACTGCACTCACCAGGTACTCTGTGTTGGCAGTACAGAGGATATTCTGTTTTCAGTGATGCATTTCTTGGTTTGGAAGTATCCAGGCTATTTGGTACCAATTAAAGTTTTAAAAAAAGTTTTTATGGATTAACCTGAAATATGTGCTTTAGTGTTGATTTTCTCATTTTGTTACAGAATGGATGTCCCCATCTGTGCTTCATCCACAACTTGGAAATAAAGATATTTTTAAGTGTATAAATATGATTGGAGAATTTGACTAGCTTGCTATTTATGTGAGCAAGTAGAGATTTCTGTTTAAGAAGTGGCCACCCAGAAGGGCTCAGCCACCTCTCTTCTACTCCTTCTTTTCATTCCATCCCTTCTTTTCCAAGCTGTAATAATAGAAGCACCCAGAAGGGCCACACAACATGGCTGGGGAGAAGCTCACCTGTTGGGGTATTCATGGGTGCCCCTTTCATTCATGACAAGATACAATACAGTGTAACTTGTGAGCCAAATATAGTGCATATACAGTCTAGGCTGATACTCTTCATAATAAAACAATTTAGAATCTCCAGCGTTTCCAAGTTACCAAAGACTTCCTTCTTCAAAGTACAGAGGTGCTGCCATCATCTGGGCCACTATGACATCACTGAGGGCCGACAGCACATTTACAGTACAGTGTTCAGACAAGTGACCACCTCATTGGGAGGAAATGGCTAGAGATCTTATATGTGCCCTTTTAACAAAAACACTGCCAGTGATTGCTACAAAAACATTGGGGGCTGTTTCATTTTATTTTTAAAGATTTCAATGGAGGGCTGGAGAGAGAACTCCGCAGTTCAGGTGCTTGCCTAAAAACCCTAAGGACCCGTGTTCCATTCCCCAGTTCCCACTTAAGCCAGATGCACAAAGTGGCGCACGCATCTGGAGTTCATGCAGTGGCTGGAGGCCCTGGCACACCCATTCTCTCTCTCAAATAAACAAATAAATAAAGTATGCTAAAAATATCTCAACAGCCAGGCACGGTGGCGCATGCCTTTAATCCCAGCACTTGGGAGGCAGAGGAGGATTGTCGTGAGTTTGAGGCCACCTGAGACTCCATAGTGAATTCCAGGTCAGCCTGGCTAGAGTGAGACCCTATCTCAAAAAGACCAAAAAAAAAAAAAAAAAAAAGATTTCAACATAAGCAATGGCCCCAATTTGGCATTATATGCACAGTCTTCAAAGCAGGCTAATCCACCTATCTGTAAAACACACTGATAGTATCGAATCCTCCCATTGGCTCATTTAGCTGTGCATGCATCACATGTTAGTGCGCACCTTCTTTCTGTTGCTCCCCTTGGCCTCCTGCACTACCACCCCAACGTTTCTTCAGAATTTTATTCCAAGCCAAGCATGGTATTTTAATTAATTAATTAATGACAGGGAGGGAAGGAGGAAGAAAGAGAATGAATGGGTGTGCCAGGGCCTCCAGCCACTGCAGATGAACTCCAGACTCATGTGCCACCTTGTGCATCTCTTATGTGGGTCCTGAGGAATCAAACCTGGCTCCCTGGGCTTCTCCAGCCCAAGCACAGTTTCTGTTGAGTGGACCTTTCAACACTGTGTGTCTGGAACAAGGTAGAAGAACAGCGTTTGATTTTTAGTATTGCTGGACAAGAAAGAGTCGTCGGGTCTTTTGTCTGGACTTGAGCATGCTACAGATTGAAGTTAGGACTTTGTGATGCTGGGCAAGTGCTCACTTGTCCACAGAACCCATCCCAGCTTGTTGGGGATTTCACGCTGGCCTCAAGCTCAGTCATCACTCATTCTAGCCTGCAGCTTGCCATCCTCAGGCTCCAGCCTCCTGCACTGAGCGTGCACCACCGCAGCCAGCTCCGCCATCAGTTTGTTAGACAACTTTCCTGGATCCAGAATTTAGCCTGTAATTCTTTACATTGGGTAGATAAGCAGGTCCTCAAATCTTCCTGCAATGGCTGAGACTTGCTAAGGCTTTAGAGTCACAGTCACAGAACTTACTGGAAGCAGACACACTAAGAACAGCAGGTTTCCATTGGTCAGTGGTGCTGGATACCCAAAGCTGGAGCCATTTGTGGAGTTTCTATTCTGATGCGACTGTGCATTTATGTGAATTACCATGTTTAGAACACGATTTCCATCCAAGTCTCCTGCTAGATAACCCAGGCTGGCCTTAAACGTAGTATCTAGATTAGGCTGGCCTGAAATTTACTGCAGTTTCCCTGCCTCTGCCTTCTGAGTGGTAGGATTATAAGTGTGCACCACAGTTCCCAGCTTAGAGGTATTCACAAGGTTAGAGGAGGTTGTCCCTCAAATGATTAACTTCACATAATAAGATTGTCACAGCAAGGGCTGGAGAGGAGGCTTAGCCGTTAAGGTGCTTGCTGGCAAAGCCAAAGGCCCCAGGTTTAGTTCCCCAATACCCACATAAAGCCAGATGCACAAGGTGGTGCATATGTCTGAAGTTTGTTTGCAGTGGCTAGAGGCCCTGGCGCTCCCTTTCTCTCTGTATCTCTACCTGCTTCTCTCTCTTTCTCTCGCTTCTCTCAAATAAATAAATAAAATATTTTTTAAAAGAGTGCCACAGCAGAGCATAAGTCACATTCATTCTGGAAACCTTGAAATTGACACTCAGTTGCATTTGTAAATATCATGTCTCATCCCAAAAGAGATCCAAGGTGGATTATAGAGCTGAGGCTATAGAAAAGCAATGATAATATCAGTGCACAAACACAGTCAGTGTAGAAAATAAAGTGAAGCTAAGGCCATGATAAAGATGACCACTGAATTCCTTTATAAAACGTCGAAGAAGGAGAAAAGCTTTGCGGTTCTATGCAGCTAGGCTCAGCCTACACTTGGCCTAGAGCTGCCAAAACCAAAAAAGGCTGAACTGAATGAGAGAGATGGCTTAGGGCTTAAGGCACTGGCCCGCAAAGGCTAACAACCTGAGTTCAATTTCCCAGTACCCACACAGAGCCAGATGCACAAAGTGGCACATGCATCTGGAGTTTATTTGCAGTGGCTGGATGCCCCTGGAGGCCCTCTCTCTGTCTCTCTTCTCCCTAGCTCTCTCTGCTTACAAGTAAATAAATAAAAAAGATTTTCAAAAAACGAGTAAACTAAGATTAATTAGCATATGGGACTATGGAAAGGGAGAGGGCACTGATGCCATAGCTCAGGCAGTTCGCACTCTCAAAGTAAGGCCTGAGCCTCCTAGAATTGTACTATCGCTTACAGGCAAATTTTCAGGGCTCACATCAGTTCAATGTTCCTTTTCCCAAAGCATTACTTTGGAAGTTGATATCCGTATTTTTCTCTGTGTAGTCTTGGAGTCCAGGATTTATTGAATTGGCTCAGTGGTAGGGTACTTGCCTTGCACGTTCAAGCTTCTGGATTCGAGTGCCAACAGCAAGACAAAAGTCCATCAAATTGAAGCCCAATTCAATTGCAGATTTTAACTTCTTATCTTATCAGTGCTTGTCTTTTGGGAAGCAAGTTCAAATCAGGAGGAATGAATAAGACATAGCCAAGTGAACTAGCAGTTCAAAATGAGGTGGACTGTCATAGGAAAAGATTCTTTCTCCCCACAGTCTAGCGCAACATGTAGGCCCATGTGCCCATGAATCTAACTATTTATTGAGCTCTCTAAGCACAGAGGTCTCTCTACCCACATGCACCATAAATTAAATCTACTGCCTGTGATGTACTGAAGAGTTGCACTGTGGCTTTCTTTTGGATTGTTTTCAAGAAGCCCATAAGAAGCACTTAGTCTATAGATGTTCCCTAGACCTGTTCCTTCATTTTTATAATAAATAACTCACACTCCAACTAATTGCCAGACACTTGCCAGGCACTGGGAATAAAGCAATGAATAAAATTGTCAAGATCTCTATACACATACAGTTTATAATTTTTTTGTTATTATTACTGTTAAGAAGAACAGCAGCTCTTCTTGTATTTTTTTTTTAATCTGATCATTCCTTCTCTTTAGTACTATCTCATTTCTATTTGGATTTCTAAATTACCCTATGAGGTAGTTTCACAGGAATTAATCCCCTCTCTAGAAATGAGGGAAAAGGTTTAAACCTACCAAGGTCCTGCAGAGCTGGGACTCAAAGCAAGGTTTCCTAACTCCAATGTTTCACCTCCCTCTACTAGATCCTTCTCCCAATTACGGGTTTTCACCTCATTTTCTCATCTCCATTTTGCTATGTGGAAACAATAAGCAGCAGTTTGTGACACCAGACTGTTACTGCTCTCGCTGCTACAGCAGATATTTGGCGGAAGCAACTTAAGGGAGAAGACCTTCTTTGGACTGGTTTTCTCAGGGCAGGAGCCAGGGCTGTTCTGTAACAGCGCCTCACTTCTTGGCATGTCAGGAACTCGAGAGCAGGACACATGTTGCCACATCTGTCAAGGTTCTTCTCCCACCACCTAGATCTGCCGCCTACCCCATGTCCCAAATATTCCATAGCTTCCCAAAACAGCACCACCAGCCGGGGACCAAGTGTTCAAGCACGTGAGCCTATGGATATTTTACAAAGACTTAAAAAGACAGAGACAACAAAGGGAGGGAAGAATCTAAACAGATTTTTTAAAAAAAAAATTGTTATTTTTATTTATTTATTTGAGAGTGACAGACAGAGAGAGAAAGAGGCAGATAGAGAGAGGAGAGAGAATGGGCACACCAGGGCTCCAGACGCATGTGCCCCCTTGTGCATCTGGCTAACGTGAGTCCTGGGGAGTTGAGCCTCGAACTGGGGTCCTTAGGCTTCACAGGCAAGCGCTTAACCGCTAAATCATCTCTCCAGCCCCAGATTTTTTTTTTTTTTTTTTTAGACCTACTATCCGATTTAGTGCTAGCCTCAATGGCCTTAGAGGCCCAGGACCTACTTCCAGGGCTGACTCGCAGGCCAGGAACAGGAAGATAGTCTGTTCTTATTTGTCATTGTCAAGTTAAAAAAGAAAATCCAGTCCTCTAGTAAGACACAAAACACACACTTAATGTTTCTTCCTTTTCCCATATGTCTCTCAATAATACTTACTTTTTATGTGATATCCTTTGTTAGTCTAACTTTCTTTTCCAACCTAGAGATAATATTTTTCCTATTCCCAAAGTTTAAATAACAAGAAGCTACAGTAAGAGGAGGGTTTCCAACAGCTACACGAATCACTTGACAACATTTCCAGTGGTATTAGCATCATATGCCATGATGCATGGCCCTGTGACCCCTGCTCATTTTTCACACAGGGGTGCTGGCATCCAGTCATTGGGGTAGAATTGGCTCAGTAATGTTTTCCATCTGCTGGCTTGGCACAAGTCATTATGGAATGTCACCTGGATTCTGTCTATGGTCTCTGGGGCCAAGGTGAGAGGCAGTGCAAAACTACCGTATTCCTCTGTCCACACATTGTATATGAACAGCACAAGATCTTGGTGAATTATATGAAAGAAGTTTACTAGGCAAATATCCTAGTCAAAAACATCTAGAAAAGTTTTCCCTGCCATCTCTTTTTTTGTTTTCTTTTCCCACTCACCTTCAGATTCTAACAGATCTCAAATACCACCTTCTCAAAGGAGATGTTCCCAACACCCTAACCCCTCTCTGCGTCCCTGGAACTCTTACTTCATACAGCATAGTATTGCTGCTATTTATTTGTGTTTCTTTCTCTCTCCCTGTAGAGTATACTCTTCAAAGGGGAGAAAGCGTTGTATCTTTTAAAGTTCACAACTTACAGTATGTTTCCGTTCGTTCAGGAAATGATTTGCAAGTTTAGAGAAAATTAGTGATCTCTGTTAGTTTTAAACTAAATCTACAAGGATAAGATATTTTGAAAGTTCCTATTATAAAACCATAGTAGTTAAAAATGTTTTCCCTTTTATAAAAATGTTAAGAGTAGGAATTTTAGTGTTGGGGAGGCTCAGATATTTTTCTTTAAAGGGAAAAAAATAGAACCAGTTGAAACTTCTTTTCTTTAAATATTTTTTAAAAATGTTTTATTTTTATTTATTTGTTAAAGAGAAGGGGAAAGAGAGAGACAGAACAAGAGAGAGAAGATGAGCATGTGAGCACGCCAGGACCCCTGCCACTGCAAATGAACTCTAGACACATGTGGCACCTTGTGCATCTGGCTGACATTGGAGCTGAGGAATTGAACCTGAGTCCTTAGGCTTCACAGCAAACACCTTAACTGCTAAGCCATCTTTGCAGTCCAAAATTTCTTTTTGTTGAAAACTAGAAGGAATTTGAATTCATAATGATTTAAAATTGACCTCAGACATTTAATTGTCAACTGTCATTGGTTAAATGGTTTACGTTCATGCTTATCATTCAAAGTAGATTTCTGTTTTAATTGAAAATCTTACATTATTAATATAACATCATGTAAGAGATGTTCATGCTTTGTCATGGTATAAATTATTTCTAAAAGGATATATATATATATATATATATATATAATTTTTTTTTTTTTTTTTTTTGGTTTTTCAAGGTAGGGTCTCACTTTAGCTCAGGCTGACCTAGAATTCACTCTGTAGTCTCAGGGTGGCCTTGAACTCATGGTGATCCTCCTACCTCTGCCTCTGAGTGCTGGGATTAAAGGCGTGCAGCACCATGCCCGGCCAAAAAAATATATATATTTTTTAATCTATCACTTTAAAGTTGTCAGGGACAGTTTCAGGAGAAATGACAATGTGACCATAGCAAGAGTGATGGAAGGTGGAATATCTGGGGAGACTTTCTGACTTAAACCAAACCATGTGCCCTGGTGCTAAGGGCAGGGGCAGGAATCAGCTGCTGGTGCTTAACCAGCCATACCTGCCCAGCCTCGTGCTTCTCAGGGACATCTCCTGCCACTCAGATGGCTGGTCTCTGTGGCCCAGTGTGACAGAGGTCACATCACCTGACACTGTGTGGGTCACGTGGGCCCTCCCACTTCAGAGATGCTGGGAAACATGGGTCCTCCGTGAACCCAGCAAGAAGAAAACATTCTGAACACTTGTCTAGTTTCTGAAGATCTGGGCTCAGCACAAAGAAAGCCTTGTTCCAGAAAGTTATGGAACAGAAAGACACAACACCAGAGTGTTTTGGGTTTTGTTTCCTTTCTCCTCCTCCTCCTCCTCCTCCTCCTTTTTGGCATGTGTGGGTTCATGTGTGTGAGCGGAGGCATGTATGTGCCACAGCATATGTGTGGAGGTCAGAGGACAGCTTTGGGTGCTGGTCTTCCCGTCCCTCCTTGATTGACACCGGTCTCTAGCTGGCCTGAGAACTTCTGTGGGATTCTCTGGTGTCTGCCTCCCTCTCACTGAAGGCACTCGCCCCACAGCGTCTGGCTTTGCGCGGGTTCTGGGGATCCGAGCTCAGGTCCTCATGCTTGTGCAGCAGACACTTCATCCACTGAGCCGTTCTCCAGCCAGGTTTTGCTTTCTCTCTTGCAGTGCTTGAGATTGAACCCTGGACCTTGTACCTACTAAGCAACACCTCCAGCTATACCCCCAGCCCACCAAAACTATTTGCATGATTGGGATCTAGAGACTCACGAGACATGAACGTGAAGAGGCGGGGCAGAACTGCTTCCTAACTACAAGTGCCTGACAATTCTAAGTAGTGATCGAAGTGGCTCAGAACACTTTGGTCTATTCCAAAGTCCTCCTGAAACAGTGACCTCTTAAGCCACCAGATGTGCGCATAAGCTGCCTTTCACATTCACAACAGACCTGATGATTTTCAGAGATCACAGTCTGATTTGAAAGAGGATATCATCTAGCTAATGTGAATTAACGCTAACAAATACAGTACTGTTACCGCTACATGAAAGGCCTCTACAGTAAAGAAAAGTCATGAAATGACATGCTAATTTAGTGTGTGGGCACCGGAAGGGCCATTACCTACTCAAAACATAGCTGTAAAAGAATCAACGGGGAGGGCTGGCTCCTAATGGTTTCAGCGTGGGCGGGCAAGCTGCCTTGCAAGTCTTGGCTCCAAGGTGGGGTCAGCAAGATCAGTAGCCCAGCGTTGACCTTTCTGTTCGGAATCCCTTGTGTTGACTCACCAGACTCTGCTAACTTGGTGAGCCAAATAACAGAACCGTTCACAGTGCTGTCTTCACCTGAACCCTAAGCCTCCTAAGTAGCCAGCTTCCATTCTTTCCTTCTTTATTTTTCCCCTTCCTTTCTTCTTCCTTTTAGCATAATTGCCATTGCTGGGACTCAGAGCAGAGCAGTCACTGAAGGCATGCCACGTTGCTCTCAATTAAACCCGTGACTGAGCACAGGAGGACCCACTGGGAAGGCGGGGTGGGCGCCTGATAGCATGAAGTCCATCTATTCTTTCGATGAAAGTTAGCCACGGGCTGGAGAGATGGCGTACTGGCTAACACACTTGCCTGTGAAGCTTAAGGACCCCGAATCGGCTCCCCAGAACCCACATAAGCCAGATGCCCGAGGTGCCACGTGTGCACAAGTTTGTGCATGTGCCAAGATGTTCCATGCGTCTGGAATTGGATTGCAGTGGCTAGAGGCCCTGGCAAACCAATTCTCTCTCTCCCTCTCTCTCTCTCTCACTCTCGCTCTCTCTCTCCCTCTCTCTCTCTCTCTCTCTCTCTCTCTCTCGCTCGCTCGCTCATGCTCTGTCACTGTCTGTCTCTCTCACATGCTGTTGCTCTTGCTCCCATAAATACAATTTTTTAAAAGCTACATACTGGATAGAAAGAGAATTAAAGTTCTCTTTTTTTAGCAGCAACATTGATACAGTCACATATTTATCAGATAGCAAGGTTATCTATCCCCTTTGGATCCAATTGGAATTCTGAGTCCTTATCTGATCTCCTGATAATGCAGTGATAGCTCTTTTTATAATCAATCCAATAGAACTTTTCAATACTAATCAATATCTACTTATGGTAGAAAATTATGAATATATAGTTTAAATCAGCTTTAATCCCATTGCCCACAGGTAATCACTATAAATGTTTTTTTTTTTAATTTTTATTTATTTGACAGAGAAAGAAGGAGAGGGAGGGAGGGAGAGAGAGAGTGAGAGAATGGGCACACCAGGGTCTCCAGCCACTGCAAATGAACTCCAGACGTGTGCGCCCCCTTTGTGCATCTGGCTAAGTGGGTCCTGGGGAATTGAACCTGGGTCTTTTGGCTTTGCAGGCAAACGCCTTAACCGCTAAGCCATCCCTCCATCTCCACTGTAAATGTTTTGATGTCTTTGGAGCCATAGGACTGTGTATGCAAAAATATACATATGCTTATATACATAAGGCTTTAGCTATAAATTACCCTTGATATCAAGGGTGTTTCCCAAGTTTTCAGAAAATTTTGTTTTAGCAGTTGCATTATATGCTCAAAATTACAATTATTTATTTTAGGCATTTTTCTATTTTTGTCCATGTTAGCTGCTTCCAGCTTTTGAATATCCTTGCACATAAATCTTTGTCCTTATGTTTGATTACTTCCGTAGGATAAAGTCCCAGAAATGGAATCACTAGGTCAAAGGTTATAATCCTTCAGGCTCCTGATAGCTGTGGCTCACATTGTACCCCCAGGAAATTTGCGGAAGTTCGTTCCCATCCTCTGGGCGTAGGGGAGCCCAGCCCACTGAAATCGTTGCAGCTGTGAGCAGTGCTCCGTGTTTACCAGATGGAGGCTGGCGATGCCCGGCCTCTGCGGCTTCGTGGGCCGCTTTACGCCCGGTCACCTTGAGTACACTGCAGCAAAGCTTGTCGTGGCCGCCCTGCAGAAAGGTTAACAAGAACAGACATGGCCGTTTGCCGTGTGACCTGCCTCGGGAACGAGGCTGGGCCCGTGTGAGTTTTGTTTGCTCTGTGTGTTCTCAGCATCCTTGGGAGCATTGTGTTTGCTCTCCAGGCTGGATATGCTGGTCCTCTGCGGGGTCCCGTTCCCAGAATCGTCCAACAATGCAGAGAGCGCCAAGCGTGAAACGTGCCCTTCATGAACCCACCGGAGCTGTCCTGCTGACAGAACCTGATGGACCGAATATAAACCACTGTGACTTGAGTGATTCTGCCCGCACGGGATGAATGGGGAAAATTCACTGGAAGGAAATTGGCCTCTGACGTGTGAGGACATTAGATGATTGCCGTCAGGAGCAAGGCTTGTCAGGAGACCGGTTTTGGCTTGCTTGTTATTAGAGCAACACAAGATTCGCTCCAAGATCTAGACCTACCGTTCTCTAGGCATATATGTGCTATTTTTCTCCTTTTCCATTTCTTTTAAATTTATTTATTTGAGAGCGACAGACACAGAGAGAAGGACAGATAGAGGGAGAGAGAGAGAGTGGGCGTGTCAGGGCTTCCAACCTCTGCAAACGAATTCCAGATGCGTGCGCCCCCTTGTGCATCTGGCTAACGTGGGACCTGGGGAACCGAGCCTCGAACCGGGGTCCTTAGGCTTCACAGGCAAGCGTTTAACCGCTAAGCCACCTCTCCAGCCCATCCTTTTCCATTTTAATAGTCCACAAATGACAAGTTTTTACTATTTATAATGTTGGGTTTCTTTT
Organism: Jaculus jaculus; assembly: GCF_020740685.1. Lineage (NCBI taxonomy): Eukaryota > Metazoa > Chordata > Mammalia > Rodentia > Dipodidae > Jaculus > Jaculus jaculus. Next base: position 15,820,763 of record NC_059112.1, read on the forward strand.
GTAAGAGTCTCAAAATTGCACCAAGTGTTTCTTAAGTGGTTAAAAACAGCATAGAAATGAACAAAATGCTTAACAGGTAATATAAAAGTCTATTAAAGGCTCTGATAGTGAAACAGTGAATGAAACCTACAAAGCCCATGGCCAGGAGCATACCTTCTAGTGCGGGAAGTGGTTAAGAAGTAAGTGCTAGTTCACATGCTGGTGATAGCTTTGGAGAAGAATGGAAAGGGAAGAGTAAGGAGGGCATGACGTGGGTTCAGCTGTGCTGTCTTAAGGGTCATAGAGAGACTCCTTGAAAGAGGTTGTGAGAAGACCTGGAGGAATCAGAGCCATGAGCCTGGTGGATGTGGGCCATGGCTCACCAGGTATGGAGAAAACCACGGTCAAAGTCATGGCTTGCTGGGTGTCCTGAACACAACCTGGAGATCAGAGAGAGAGCAAGGATGGCTAGGAGGAGAGGTGGCCCAGCTCAGAGAGGACCTGTTGGCTCTGTAAGGGAACAGGGTCATAGAGGGTTGGAAGAAGTGATATGGTCTGCCTTTGACTTAGGCTGGCAGCAGAGGCTGGCTGTCCATAGACGAGGAGGAGAGGAATCTGTGGGCATGAGGTAGAGTTTGGGAGAGAAGTGGGGAAACACGGCAGGCCCCATCTGGTGGCTTTTGCACTGTGTACAGCAGAAAGCCAGGCCACAGCTGGGAGTGAGGTCAGGGAAGCGAGCGGAGGGGATGAGTAATGCTCCAGAGAGAGGGAGACAGGGCGAGCCGGCGGCGTGCAGGAGCGAGAGACGTGGTCCTGAATGCCGTGGTCTCAGTGACAGGAGCAGAAGACAAAGGGCAGGAAATGGATGCTTCACACGGGTTGCAATTTCTCCTTGAGCAGCTGCCCCCACCCCCGGCTCTCAACCTGGAGCCCGTGGCTCATTTTCTTCTAGTAGTAGTACAGTGTAATGCCAAGAGCCGCACCGCTACGCAGTGAGACCCCGAAAAAAAAAATTTTTTTTTTTTTTTTTTGCAAACCTATAGCACTTACTAGTTCGAAAGTCTTACATGACAAACAGACATAACAGATCGCATCATCAGTACTGGAAATTTGGGCAAGTTACCTCACTCTTTCACACAGCATGTTTTTATTTAACTTGTTTTTATTCGTCCCCTCTCTCCTTGTTTTTCATATGTGATCTAAATGTTTTCCACGTTTGTTTCTAGTGGCTGTAGTGTGGTCCATGTGGTGCCATTGCTCAACCATTCCCTCTGCTCGATGAGTTTCCCCCTTATTTTTAGGGAAGCAGAAAATAGCCTATTGTGTTATATAATTAGTCAGCGGTGCCCACCCAAATATGATTATTATGGCAAAAAACGTCTCTCTTTTAGGAGAAGAGAATGAGGGTGTGAGCAGGGGTCTGGATAATATTTTAATCATTTTTTCAGTGTCCTTAAATACTTGGGAAGTTTTAGGGGAAAAAAAATTCAAGTCTAAGTGACTTTTAAAAATGCCTTACGTTGCGACTTTAAAACTAAGCGTTCTCAATGCATGGAAGTTGTTTCTTTCTTTTACAACCTAATTAGAACCACTTACCCATGGACAGCACTGTGTGTTCATTTTGTCTAGTGAAAGATTTAGCAACTCACTCATGACTTAGAGATCTAAAGAGTTATAACTAGAATTAAAAACAAAATCTTGGACTGGAGAGATGGCTTGGCAGTTAAGCGCTTGCCTGTGAAACCTAAGGACCCCGGTTCAAGGCTCGATTCCCCAGGACCCACGTTAGCCAGATGCACAAGGGGGCGCACGCGTCTGGAGTTCGTTTGCAGTGGCTGGAAGCCCCTGGCGTGCCCATTCTCTCTCTCTCTCTCTCTCTCTCTCTCTGTCGCTCTCAAATAAATAAGTAAAAATAAACAAAAATTAAAAAAAAAAAAACCTTGGGCTGGAGAGATGGCTTAGCGGTTAAGCACTAGCCTGTGAAGCCTAAGGACCTAGTTCAAGGGTTCGAGGCTCAATTCCCCAGGATCCATGTTAGCCAGGTGCACAAGGGGACGCATACATCTGGAGTTTGTTTGCAGTGACTAGAGGCCCTGATGCGCCCATTCGCTTTCTGCCTCTTTCTCTGTCTGTCACTCTCAAATAAATAAATAAAATTAAACAAAAAAAAGTTGTTGTTGTTTTAGATCTTGGGCTGGTGAGATGACTCAACGATTAAAGCATGCACTTGCAAAGCCTAATGACTGGGTTCGATTCCCCTGGGGTTTGATTCCCCTGTACGCTTGTAAAGCCAGGTGCACAAAGCGGCGCCTGTATCTGGAGTTCATTTGCAGCAGCTAGAGGCCCTCACATACCTATTCACTCCCTGTCTCTGCTTATAAATAAATTTAAAAAGTATTTAACCCTTAGCTGGGTGTGGTGGTGCCCTCCTTTAATCATAGCTCTCGGGAGGCAGAGGTAGGAGAATTGCCATGGTTCGAGGCCACCCTGAGACTACATAGTGAATTCCAGGTCAGCTTGGGCCAGAGTGAGACCCTCCCTCGGGAAAAAACAGCAACAACAACAACAAAAAACATTAGTCCTGGATCATGCTGGAGAGATGGCTCAGTGGTTAAGGTGTTAGCCTATGAAGACTAAGAACCCATGTTCCATTCCCAAGTACCCATGTAATCCAGATGCACATGGTGACACCTGTGTCTAGAATTCATTCGCAGTGACTAGAAGCCCTGGCATGTCCATTCTCTCAATATATATTCCTCTTTCTCTTTGTCTCAAATAAATAAATTAATTAACTTTAAAAAAAAAAACCTGGATCACTGGAGTTTTGAAAATTTACACAAGATTTTGGTGACTGTTTTAGAAATTCACGTAGAATAAAATATGATTTGTCTAGTTTTTCTGACTCTGCTTATGCCCCCCTTCCAAAAAAAAGGGAAAATATTAGTGTAGAAAAAAGATAATTTTCTTGTTTTCTGTTCCTTTATGATCCAGGAGTGGTAACCAGCAAGCTGTTTGTGACAGTCAATTAATTTCCATGGTGACTATAATATTACAAACATGAGATGATTGGCTAGTTCAGCGTGAAGGTCCAGGAAGACTCTTATTTGAATAAGATCATCCAAAACCAATGCCAAGGGCAACAGTATCCAAGCTGCTTCCAGCATTTGTCCTTTTCAGATGTTCTCACTGTCCCCAGAGCTTCGTGTTAACTTGCGAGGACTTTTGTTACTTTTAGTTGTTATTGAATGTGTAGTTTTGTTTGATGGTCTGTCATATTACCTCACCCAAGATGACCCAGTGAGAAAATGGTTATTTTTAGCATCAGAAACTCCTCTTAAGACGCAGTCTCTGCCTTCAGGTCGTCCTTCAGAAGAAAGGTTTATTTTGGAACTTTGGTCCAAGACATCTGTACTTTGTGGTGGACAAGCATCTGCCTTCCTGTAAGAGCTGCTGGCCTTCTGATGCCAAAGAAACCCGTTTTGCCCTTTGAAAAACCCCCGAACCGAGCGGGCTCATTCTTTAGTCTAGAGTGCCTCCTTGTGGCTGGCGCAGGTTACTACAGAAGGAAAACGAAGCGCCCAAACCTTTCACCCCTTAGCTCTCCTTTCCCCACCAAACTCAGGGAGGTGTTAAGGGCCGGGCACGTGGTAATACAGAGGCCACCTGAGCATGCAGTCTGGAGGTCAGGCCCCAGGGAGCCGAGCCATGTCCTGGAACACAGACGGTGCTGGAGGGCTCCATTTGAGTGGTGGTTAACAGCACACACCGCAGGAGCCCACCTGATGGCTTCTCCCATCCGTGGGGCTCGCTGTGCTTTTGTTCTTGTCTGGCTCGCCCCCCTGCTGTACCTGCCTCGCGGACAGAGCTGCAGCCTTCCTGGCCTTTGGGTCCACCCAGGGCCCGGCCTGCAGCACTGAGGTCCAGCCACAGTGCACCCAAGACCCAGAAACCACCCTCGTGGCCTGTGCCTAACCTACCAAACATGTGGTTAGTTTTTATTACTCTGTGTGTGTGTGTGTGTGTGTGTGTGTGTGTGTGTTTCGTCTTCTGTATTTACTCTTTTTAAATTGCCTTAAATATAGTGGGCTCTGCTTAATGAGAAACTGAGGTAGCAAATAGCAGACCCTGTTAACAAAACTAGACATTTTAACATCGCTCCTCCTTTGTCCTCCGAGCCTGCTAACTTTTGGTTTATTTTGCTAAATCATTACCTTGCGATGTCACTTTTATTCAAAACATCTGCCACCAGTACTGCATCAGTGGAACGCTCTGGTGACTCTGCAAGTACCGAGCGAACCGTCCTCTGCACTGTCAGAGCGGGGGGCTGGGTTACTCTCGCTTCCCCAGAACAGGGGTTCCTAGCCGTGTGTGGTCATGTCCTAACCGACTGCATCGCCATGTCCTCCGAGGGACACTGCTTGCTTTTAAGGGCGTACTAAACTCTGTCCTGAAGACTGAGCTGTATGCCACCAGACTCATGGATTCGTTCAACAAGTAGTTGTTGATCTGCTGCATGGTTGGCATTGCACCGCGCTGTGGAAATGGGTCCATGTCTTCCCTGGGCTTTCGGAGGGGCACCCTGACATAGCATGCCCAGGGCCGTCACAGAGGAAGGCGCGGTCGAGTGGATCAACGCGGTGTAGCGCGCGGGTGACAGAACTACCCTGGCAGTGTTACGTTCCACACACAGGACACTCACTCGGGCTGGGCAGGGAAGGAACGATCGGATTTTAGGCGCGGTCGGTGAAAGCCAGACACTGACTGTGAGCCCTTCCGAGCCCCTCCCAACGTGGGCTGCTCACTTGGCACCGCCTCTGCAGTCCTCTGCCCTCAGCCTCCAGGTCATTCCGCCTGCCTGGGCCACCGGGGCCGCTGTCACCAGGGCTACCGGCCTTTTTCCTGAAGGAAGCCTGCACTTCTGCATCACAGCGCACCACCAAGTCACACCAGATGTCCCCGTCTCCCTTTCTCGTGGGAAGGGCGGTGTGTCTGTTTTCCTTCAAGGCCTATCATCTGATGGCTTAATAAAGATGTGTTCATCAGATGAGATAATTAATTAACCCCCAGTGGCCCTCTGGTGTCATGTCTCCGTATGTGACTTCAGGATACCAGATACTTGTGAGTTGGCCCTTTTAATTTGATGTTGAAGGAAGAGAAGATCCCTTGTCATTTATTAAGAGAGGACTCTAAAAGGTCTCACTGCATAGACTTTAAGCAGTAATATCCTTTTTATGGTGGTGAGCATAGGAGGTATTTTTGAATTATAAAGAAGCATATTCTTTAAAGACTTAAAAATATTTTTTATTGGGGCTGGAGGGATGGCTTAGAAGTTAAGACATTTGCCTGCAAAGCCAATCGACCCAGACCCACATCAGCCAGATGCACAAGGGGGCGCATGCATCTGGAATTTGTTTGCAGAGGCTGGAGGCCCTGGCGCGCCTGTTCTCTCTGTTTCTCTCTCTCATTTGCTCCCTCTTTCTCTGTCAAATAAATAAATAAATAAAAAGAATTTAACTTTAAAAATTTTTTAAACTTTTTTGTTCATTTTTATTTATTTATTTGAGAGTGACAGAGGTTGGGGGGAGAGAATGGGCGCGCCAGGGCTTCCAGCCACTGCAAATGAACTCCAGATGCATGCGCCCCCTTGTGCATTTAGCTAACATGGGTCCTGGGGAATCGAGCCTCGAACTGGGGTCCTTAGGCTTCACAGGGTGCATCTGGGTCTCTTGACATTGCAGACGAACTCTAGACACACACACACCACTTTGCGCATCTGCCTTTATGTGGGTACTAGGGTATTGAGCCCAGGCTGTCAGGCTTTGCAAGCAAGCACCTTTAACCATGGAGCCATCTCTCCAGCTCAGAAACGTATTCTTGTAAATAACAAGGAAGATAGACAGCCTAGAATCTATCCTTGAGCCTGTTCGCTCATCTGTGTGTGAAGAGTGGGTCAGATGGTCCTAGTAGACACTCGCTGAAGCAAATACTGTTCTTAGGAGCTGCAACATAAATACTGAAAAAAAAAAAAACCACTACTGCGTGACTGCCAAGACCCCACACACTATTAATTAGGGTTCTGTACAACCCTCATGTGTAGTCTAGAAGAAAAAGTGAAGGCTGTCTCCCCAGTGGCCTCAGTACACAAGAGCTAAATAGTTTTGTTCACTGACTGAAAGAATGAAAAAAAAAATAAACTCATGAAAAGAATACAAATAGTAAAAAGGGAAATGTACTCGCTGTTGATGGAATGTTCAAGAAGGGAAGGGCTAATTGTCTGTATGAGCACAAGTGGACATTTTCTGTTAAAAAGAAGTTAGTTAAGCCCTTCCATCACTTCTTTACACAAGAAAGTGCCCATGACTCTGCAGCAGAATACATGTCTAAGGAGAAGTTGAGGCCATGAAACTAGCGAAGCGTGAGCCCTCCTCCTCCTCTCTGTCATGACTCGCTGACTTGGGTCAGAGAATCTGATGTGAAACCTTTTGGACATACGACGAGGAGTTTCAGGAAGGTGCTGGGAGGTGTGGAGAATGGTCCATTCCAAGGGGATGTGGTGTCTGTGTGCAGTGGCTGCTTCCCAGAGCCCACCCCGCTCTCAAACGCGGAGGGCCGTGTTGTAGGCCAGTCCGTCCGCTGGCTTGGGTGCTGGGGCGCTGCGTCCCCTGCGTCTCTAGCTGGCGAGTGTGGTGCAGTTCAGTCTAGCGAGGGCCCCTTCCTGTCATAAATAAGATTACTTTCATTTCACTTGTGGAGTGTGCTATTCCTCAGAGTAATGAATTTCCTCTGTGCCTTTGAGCACATAAACATGGTTTTCATTAGCTTTCTCTCAAAAAAAAAAAAAAAAAGAGGGAGACATATAAGAGAATCTGAGCAAAATTAATAAGATGTCAATTAACTCCATAAATGCAGATGCTTTTCTTTTTGCCAACTGGCCAGAGCAGACGTGTGAGCACAGCCAGAAAGAAAATGAAGTAGGGAGAGAGGGCCCTGATTTGACCTGACATAAGCAAAGAAATGAACATTTCCAATCTTAAAGAGAAGGGCCTCAGAAGGCCCATGAGAGTGTCCTGCAGACCAGAGAAGTAGACTTATGCTCTTCTAGAACAGAAAACTGTGGTTCTTAGAGGACATCTCAGTGCTGCCTCAGTGTCCCCTCCCCCTTCTCGCTCGTGTGTGTGTGTGTGTGTGTGTGTGTGTGTGTGTGTGTGTGTGTGCGCGCACACACACACACTCTAATAAAGCTTCCCAGCCTTCCTCAGTTTCAAACATCCCCCCTGAGATTCGTCCCTCGGGCAGTGCAGAGGGTTCAACGTGCACTTGCTCAGCTCTGTGGCTGGAATCTTACCGGGCTGCCTCACGATAGCAGGGCTGGACTTTCCTCAGTATTGAAGCATATGTGAGAGCTACTTATGTCCACTTGCCTTTGGCTAGCATCTTTTCAAAAACAAAACGACTTTGTTGTTGTCTTGTATTTTTTTTGTTTGTTTGCTTATTTGTTTTGTGGTTGTTCTGATATTTGTGGGCAGTGATCAGAGGGATGATGGGTTCTTTAACGTTCCTAGAAACGTAGTGAAATTCAATCTTTTTTTTTAAGTTTAAAACTTTTTCTCCCCCCAAAATTACTTATCCTCAGTGGAAAACACCCAGGCTTGCCTTCCCACAGTCCCCCTCTCCTCTCCAAGTCAGTGTCCATCTCAGGGTCTAATTCACGGTGTATTATATGCTTATCTACATCTCTGGAGAGGGAAAATAACAATATTTTGAAAGCGTCAACAAATGCAGAGCCCCAGGCCACAGGTTGTCACTGACAGTGACACCCTGGGCCGAACTTGCGACCCAGAGAAAGAGGCACGCCACATTCGACAGTGAGGTGTCCTCCCGCAGCCCCTACTTCCTGGCTAGGTGTTCCCCGGGCAGCTTGGAAACACATCTGGTTTCCATTTGAGTGAGCAGACTGGAGTCATTTAGGGGGCCAGCACCTCTCCCAGGTGAAGCCGGCCTTCACTGAAATGTGTGCAGCGCACTCCGGGAGCCTTAAAAACAAGCTTGCATTTCACATAGCTGCAGAGCAGGAAATTGTTTCTGGCTTGTTTTTGTTGTGAACAAAGAAAGTATTGCATATTAAAAACTCCCCGTAGTTGTTTAATATTTGCTCGGTAATGCGCTGGGCCCTAATCAAGTCCTTCTTCTCAGTAAGTCATGTCAGCCCTGGCACTGTTTTGATTGGAAGCATGAACTGTAACATGGAGCGATCTCTCAGGACATAACCCTCTGCAGCTGTGGAAGGCTGGAGCTGTGCGCTGTATTATGAAAGGAGCCTGAGTGCCTTTTTGGGGGGAAATAAAGCCGAGACGAGTGAAATTCATAAGGTGCCCAGAGATTTAGGATGAAAGCTTTACTGTGAGCACTGTCGGACAACAGCGTCCACATAGAAACAGACACAGGATAGTCACAGGTGTTCCGTGAACTGGCAAGCAGTATTCTGTAGACTTCTTGCCTGATTTTTTTTTTTTAAGATAAATTAGGCTGGGAGGCAGAGGTAGGAGGAGCACCATGAGTTCGAGGCCACCCTGAGACTATATAGCAAAGTCCAGGTCAGCCTGAGCTAGAATGAGATCCTACCTCGAAAAATCCAAAAAAAGAAAAAAGAAAAGAAAAGAAAAATTAGGAGCTGAGTGTATATAAAAATAAAACACGGAATCAACCGTGTTTTATTTTGTGCTTTACAACCACGCCTGAGCTGAATGCTTTTTCAAGAAATGCTTATTTCCTGAAGGCATTTTGCAGGGTTTGCTATTACTGTTTTTATGACATTAATTACCCTTGGGATGAAAGAGGTGCAGAATTTGTTTTAATTTTCATTGTTCTAAGGACATGGCGGACTAGACTGCCCCCTGCTGTACTTGGGCTTTCAAGAGTGTCCTTGGAGTATAAAAACATGCTGAAAGGGCCAGTTTCCCGCCCCCCCCCCAATATGAAAAAGGATCAGAGTGAATGAAAAAGTTTTGCATGAGAGCCAGGACCAAGCCCATGGCTGAGATGCTTCGTTTCCGTGTTGTTCCTGAGCGCATTTGTTCCTCGCTGTGACGCGTGAGCGTGGAGCACCTACCGTAAGCCCCGCGCCAGGCGTGTGCACTGAGCACTGGCGGTGAGCCCAGCACCGTGCCAGGCACCGGGAGGCCCGCCTTTAAGGCAACTTGCCCACAAGGACAGGGGTTCCTGCCAAGAACGTTCTGTCCTCGCTGCTCTGGTGCGTGGAGCGGCTGGACTCCCCAGCCAGCCTTGACACTCAGCAGAACTGTGTCTGCGTCTGAACACACAAACCTGTTTGCCCAAAACTGTTCCCAATGCCAGCATCTTTGTTATTGTGTGAAAACCATCACTTGTCTGAAAGGCGATCTTATTGAACATATCTTGGAAAGCAGTACTAGGCCCCCAAGTTAGTTGATGAAAAATAATTTTAAGGAATTTAATGAAACTAAATGTGGAGAACTATTAAAGTAAGCTTTGTGTTATAGATGTATTTGCTTTAAGGCCAGAACAAGAGAATAATTAGGGAAGAAATGCAACAAAACAGGCACAAGTCTTCTGGCTGCTCAGAACCACAGTGGAGGCTGTGGACACTGTGGCAGACACAGGAGGACAGGATTACTCCCAGCCTGAGCTAGGAGAGGAAATGGACACGAGCCCTTGACTGAGAAAATGATAAGCTCCAAACCGTCAGCTTGGCCCAAGAAAACACAGTGGGCACAAGCTCCGCAGGCCAAAGGCCTACAGAATGCACGTATCCCTGAGAAAGGCACGGACACCAGACGGAATACGTGCACAGCCATCCGTGTTCCCACCTAGGACGCGTGTGCGGTTCTCGGCCTTGTTTCTCAAGAAAGAGCTTGGCACTGAGCAAGACTCTCGTTAAGACCGTGTCTGCAATGTCCTGCACAGGCTCATGTATTTGAACATCTGATCCCAAGCATGTAGTGCAGTTTGGGAAGGTTTTGTGACCTGATTGGCAGGGGTGGTGCACTGAGTGATTTTGAGGGATCTAGACCACAAGATGTGAAGTGCTCCTCCTCCCACCTCAAGACGTGAGGTGCTCCTCCTCATCATCCCCCAACACAAGACATGAGGTGCTTCACCTTCTCCTCCCTCACCACAAGATGTGAGGTGCTCCTCCTGTTCCTCCCACAGCCACAAGACATGAGGTGCTCCTCCTAAAGCCACAAGATATGAGGTGCTCCTCCTCTCCCCACCACAGAACTGCCTACAAAACCTTCTCTACCACAAAAAACTGAAGTCCCTCCAAATCGTGGGACAAAATAAATCCTTCCTCCTTAATGTTGCTTGCTTCTATTGGCTATTTTCTCGCCATGACAAGAAAAGAAACCAGTGCAATTCTCGTCGGTGGGGAGCGTAAAATGGTGTTGAGGGAACTCAGATGCTGTGTTAGGAAACAGTCATGGTTGGCATCCTTCAGTCCACAGAAGCAGAAGCCGAGACAGTGTCCATTTTTATGTAAAGAAAGACTACATGTAGGTTCTATATTAAGTCTCAGTTTTTCTAGAACCAGGTGAAAGCCACAGTGGGTTCTGAAGCCTTGAGCAAGGGAGTGCACTGTTGGACTCGTGGTCAGCAACACTCCCCTCTATCAGGTGCTTGCTGCAGAAGGTGGGTTTTTTTTTTTGGTTTCGTTTGTGTTTCGAGATAGTCTCACTTTCTAGTCCAGGCTGACCTGGAATTCTCTACGTATTCTCCGGGTGGCCTTGACTTCACAGCAGTTCACCTACTGCCTGCCTAGTGCTGGGATTAAAGGCATGTGCCACCATACCCGGATTTTTAACACGTTTTTCATTTGTATTTGATGTTATAAACTCCCACAGGTCATCTTTAGGGAAAGCCTGGTTAACTTGGTGGTCCTCAGCCAGCATTTCCATCATCTGATTGCCCATGGAATCCTTTGTTCATTTAGTTCCTGTGAGGACTTTGGATAGTGCTTTCGGGAAGACTGGACTCCAAGATCTTCAAGGTCCCTGGAAGAAAGTGAACCCAAGACAGAGAAAGCGCCCCCTGGCACTGTGAAATGCGTCGCTTCTGGACCAATGCTGAAAGAACACAATAGTTTCCAAGAGTAGCAGTTTGTAGATATCTGTGGCCAATGACAGGTTTATAACAGGGAATTGGAAGGATAGGAAGAGGGTCGAACATGCTTTGGAGGATCGCATGTCTCTGGCACCACTGAGGAAGAAAGTGCGTGGAGGACGCTCATCTGACTCTGGGCTGCGCAAGTGGACAGTTCTGCATGACACAGAATTGGAAAATGCTTCTCTTGCACTCTTGGGCTTTTCAAAGTTCAAGTTCAGAGTTCTCCCCCATTCAAACAATCTCAGCCGCTGTCTACAGCTTACCTCACGAATTCTGGCAAGGCACTCCTGTACATTTTTAATTTAATTTATTTATTAGAGGGAGTGAGAGAGACTATGGTGTGCGAGGGCCTCCAGCCACTGTAGATGAACTTTTGACGCATGTGCCACCATGTGCTTCTGGCTAACATGGGTACTAGGGATTTGAACCTGGGCCCTTAGGTCTTCCAAGCAAGTGCCTTAGCTGCTGAGCCATCTTACCAGCCCCAGTACATTTTAGTTTCTGCTCTTTGTTTTCTTTCTCCTCGTGTGCTGACTGCACCCACATGTCCTTTCTTGCACCCTTCTCTGTGCTGGGGTGGAGAAGAGTCGGGGACACAAGGAAGACTGGCATTCGGTGTGGGCTGCAGATCCTGTGGATCTCTGTAGCTTCTCTTTGGGGTTGGCTAATTTGGAGGCCTCAGCTAGGGACGCTTCGTAGGAGACCGAGGCCACCATTTCCACAGTTCCTTTGTGTTCTGGACACTTCTTCCCCCCATTGTCTCTTCAGACCTAGGCATGGCCACTAGCCCTGGAGTACTGGACCTCCACTTGCTAGTTTCCCAAAACCTTTCCCACATCTTTACAAGTGGCCCTTTCATTCAATGCTCTTTAAATTTCCCAAGAAGAGTGTGTCGTCTGTTTCCTGCCAACACTCTGACTGATGTACCTACCCACCTTCTCATAACCTCTGTCATTTTTGCTCTCCAGCCAACACCACCATTCAACAGAGGGCAACTCAAGTTCACCTTGTTAAGGAAGCCTCTGTGTTCCACGGGAGAATGTTCTGGAAATTCCCTGGCTCTCTCCTGCTCTGTCCTCTGACCTGTCAGACCAGTACTCCTCATGCCAGAGTGAGGTTTCATGAGTCCAGCCTCCAGCTTGCACCCTAACCTTTGGCAAACCGCTGACTCTCATCAGACTTTCACAGAGGCTGGGGAGATCGCCCAGTCAGTATAGTGCTTCCCTAACAAGCATGAGGTCCTGAATTCAATCCTGGTATCCACATAAAAACGACAGGCATGGTGGCACATGCTTGTAAACCCTGGGCTGAGGAAACAGCCTCAGGCAGCTCCCTGGGGCTCAGTAGCCAGCCAGTGTACCCTAACTGGTGATTTCCAGCCAATAGGAGACTCTGCCTCTGTCCCCCAGAAAGAGTTGGGTGGTACCTGAGAGGAACCCTTTGGCCTCCACACACACATGAACATACATGCACTTACACATACACACATGTACCTACATAAACACACACACACACACTTTTCTCGAGTACCTCCCATTACTAGCAAGTGGGTTATAGACTTGGGAGGTGGAAACTCATTATCTCCATTTCATAGGAACAGATTCTGACAACAGAGATGTCAGGTAGATTGTACAAGGACATGCCTGTGGGAAGCACTGGAGCTGGGACTCAATCTAGACAATCCAGCTCCAAATCCCAGATTCTTACCCCCCATCATGGTGTTTGTAAATTTGCAAATTGCCAGTTATCACCAGGAATTCCATTTCACTTTTAAAAGTGAAATTGAAGAAAGTGCATTTTAGCCTCTCCTGGAAAAGAGGAAGATCTAGCCATATTTCATGGCAGCACTTGGTCAGAGGTAGGCAGCAGCTGTCTGTTCCGGTGGGCATGTGTGTGTGGTCCACTTCTGATGGCCTCTCTGTGGACCCAGGCTTCTTCCTAACTTCCTAGCATCAAGTCTGGCACTCGTGTGTCGATGTGGCTTTTGTGGGTGCTCTTGCGGAAATCCTCACGTGCCCTTCGTCATTTCTCACGCGACCTCCACGACCTAGGTTGTAAACCTGCCCTGCTCCCAGCACAGAGTGGGTCATTCTAGATGGAGCACTGGGCTTGAAGAAGGCTGGTCGCCTATGTTACTTGACGTGACTCCATAGGCCATGAGTGACCTTCTTGCTCGTGGGCTGGGCTTCCTCATTCCAGCAGTCTGTTTCTACAGCCTGGGCAAACTTCACTCCAAACTTCCTCCAACCGAAAGAGAGCGTCTCCTTCACTGCACTTGCAGCGGCGTGAGGCTTGTAGGGCAGAAAACCACTGTGGCGGCGGGGCTGTGTGGCAGGACAGAGAGGGGAGAAGGGAGCCGGCTGCGTGGAGCAGGAAAGTCCAAGGGAGTTGTCGAACCTGAGAACAGAGAGGACCCGAAGACCCGGAGGTTTGAAGCTGGCCAGGGGAAACGGGCAGAGCAGGCAGGGATGTGCAGAGCCAGACTGGGAACTGGGGCGGTGAGGAATGACCAGGAGCCTTGGGTGGCGGATACACGCAAGACAGGATGCAGGGAACGGAAGGTTAGAGCTGGTGGCTCCCAGGGTGGATTGCAGCACGGCGCAGGGAGTGGCGAAGGACGGGGTGGGGCTGTGAGCCGTGCCGGAGGCACGCAGAGCTCGGGCCGTGTCCTGCTCTCCGCTGCAGCGTGGGCTGGGTGCCCAGCGCCCCGCACTGCATACCAAAGATGAGCGCTGTGAAGTGTGCACTAGAATGGCCCGGTGCTCAATGATGCTGCGACGTTTGTGAGCGCACACGCCACTGGGAAGCTTCCAGAAGAGTCTGGGTGTGTGTGTCGTACCCAACTAGGAAGCTTGCCTTGCCTCATTCATGTGTTAAGACCCCATAAGTCTCTCTTTTTTTTTTTTTTCTTGGTTTTTCAGGTGGTGTCTCGCTCTGGTCCAGGCTGCCCTGGAATTCACTATGTAATCTCAGGGTGGCCTCGAACTCACGGTGATCCTCCTACCTCTGCCTCCCAAGTGCTGGGATTAAAGGCGTGTGCCACCACGCCCAGCTTATTCTTGGGTTTTTAAGAAAAGTACACAAAAAGAGAGAGAGAGAGAGACTTGCCAGGCGTGCTTTTTTTTTTTTTTATTTGAGAGCAACAGACACAGAGAGAAAGACAGGTAGAGGGAGAGAGAGAGAATGGGCGCGCCAGGGCTTCCAGCCTCTGCAAACGAACTCCAGATGCGTGCGCCCCCTTGTGCATCTGGCTAACGTGGGACCTGGGGAACCGAGCCTCGAACCGGGGTCCTTAGGCTTCACAGGCAAGCGCTTAACCGCTATGCCATCTCTCCAGCCCCCAGGCGTGCTTTAATCCCAGCACTCAGGAGGATTGCCGTGAGTTTGAGGCCACCCTGAGACTACATAGTGAATTCCAGGGCAGCCTGGACCAGAGCGAGACCCTACCTTGAAAAACCAAAAACCAAAAAAAACCCCAAACAAACCAAGAATAAGCTGGGCATTTAAAAAACTTTCTTTATTTGTATACAGAGAGAGAAAGAGAGGGAGAGAAAGGGCACACCAGGGCCTCTAGCCACTGCAAATGAACTGCAGACGCATGAGTCACTTCATGCATCCAGCTATACGTGGGTCCTGGGAAGTAGATCATGGGTCATCAGACCTTGCAAGCAAAGGCCTTAACTGCGTCTTATTATATAGCTTGGCCTTTATGCAAACAAAGGATGGAGGATGGAGGCTCAATTAAGAAAATGAATCCTCTGTCCTAAGCGAGAAGGCTGGTGTGTTTGTGCTCGGTAATCTCCACAGCTTGTCTCTTCAGTGAAATGTATCAGGAGGGGACTGTCACGAACTCTCCTCAGGAGACTGTCCGCAGCTGTGGGTGCCAAGTTGGCCAACACTCGTGTCTCTGCTGAGCAGGCTCAGGTGCCTGGTCAGCAGCAAGCCAGCCAGGGGCTTTCCCATTAGCAGACATCAGCAGAGAATTGTTGTTCGGTCACCACAGAACTTCATGGAAAAGTACAGAAGTTAAAGATGTCCTTCAACTTCTACTGGGTTGGCCTTTGGGGACGTGGGGAGGGGAGCCATGACTAAAGAGTAGAAATTCCCATCTTTCTCAAGAGCACTGAGCTCGAGAAGGAGGGGGGGATGCTGTTACTGAGGGAGAAACTTCACCCCACAGACACCCTCAGCTTTGCACAGGCTCCTGATGGCTGTTCTCATTTTCGATGGTGCTCAGCCTGTTCTGGGTAGGGGAGGGGGCCAGAGTGGGCTCACCCTGAGGGGATCACTCTAGAAAGTTTATGCAAATGGTGAACCCTCCCACCACCCAGTACTCCTTTGGCCCATCTGTCCCCACCCACACTTGGCACATGACCAATGCTTTCAGCTGCTAGCTGGCTCCTTACTGTTTATGCGACCTCCAGCAAGTTACTTATCCTCTGTGACAATTCCTTCATCTGTCAGAAAGCACCAAAATGGTACCCATCTTGTAAGGTTGTAGGAATTCAACGAAGTAAACAGTGTCTGCCATGTAGTATATAAGTGTTCGCTATGGGATGTTCTCTGAAGACAATGACAGTGGGTGGCTGGCTATCTTGCTGTAAGGTAATAACCCTCCTGTTTCTCTGGCCAGCGGACATTGGTCTCTGAGGTTAGCCTGCCCTGGCCTTCCCGCAGCCCTTGTTTATGTCTCCTGCACACTCCCTAGTCTCCTGGTTTTCAGGTTGCTGGGATGTCCACAGGATTGGACAGCTCAAGACAAGGGCTATTCTGGTCAGACCCCAGAGTCTCCCTCACTGGCCACATGACGTATGCACATTGTCATTCCGTTTCCTTCTGTGGCCGAGGAATGGACACTAAGTATCGTTTCTTTTTATAGGCAGCGCTGACGAGCATGCTTGCTGATTAGAAGGGACGCCTCACAGAGCGCTCATTTGGAAGAGCAGAGTAATACTTAAGGACCAGGACTATTTCAGACATCGATTTGCAAACACTTATTTCCTAAAATAAGGAAGGCATGCCTTTTGTTTACTTCCTCCTGCACAGAGCTGCCATGGGGTCCTTTTCCCTGCCTTCACTTTTCTGCTTATTCTCCCTGTAGCAGTGCCATCATTAACACTCTGATTTAACTTGGAGAGGGATCCTTTACCTGTCCCTTACAACAGCGGCAAGACAACTCTACTAACCAAATGTACATCATAACTTGAAATCCTGTGTCCTCTGCAGTTCTTCTTTCCTCCAGGAGATCGGTTTCCCTGAACTGCTTTTATTCATAGAATATATGTACACATCTCCTATTGTTACATTCTACCTACTGCTTTTCCAGTGACTGAATGATAGGTCCAGGCATGGTCTAAAGACCTCATTGCAATGCCTTCAGCCCTGGGCTAATAAAATTTTCTGTGATGGTACACTGTCCACTAGGGAAGCTGCTGTCCACACATCTCTTGAGCCCTTGAGATGTGGCTCGTCTAACTAAGGAATGAACCTTGTAACTTGATGGATTCAAGCGTGCATGTGAACAGCTCCATGGGGCTGGCAGCTACTGTAAGGGACAGGACAGAGCTCTTGCCCCCTGTCCTCCCGTGTAGGTGCAGAGGCCTGCCTTGTGTGATGAGTGAGAGAAGGGAGCGAGGGCAGGAGGGAGTGAAGAGCAGAGCGAGCGGAGGCGGTGACGTGGTAAGGTTCTCTCTTTATACACTGCTTTGCAAATCCATGAGTGCCAGAGGCAGGGATCACCTCTCCTGTGCCTGTGTGGCTGCACCCATGGTCTGAAGCCCTGTTAAACTTCAGGGGAGACACACTGAAAATACTGAGTCGAGTCAGCTGCTGGACGATTGCCAGGTTGGTGCAGGGGACGAAGACACCAGAAAGCCGTGCAGGTGGCATAAGGAGTCGCGTGCCCAGTGCGCGATGTCCCAGGGGCAGTGCAGTTGCGGCACCTCCTCCAGCCCTTTCAAGCCCACGGGGACAGTCTGTCTTCTTGGAACCGACTCTACCTCAGTCTCTCTCCCAACCGCATCCTTTAGTGGAGAAACGGGGAGCCCCCATTCTTTGTTATGCCATCCCAAGCCCCTCGCAGGTTCCCCTTACCCACAGCCCCTCTCCGTGCCTCTCCGCTCGGATACCTCCTTTATGGAAACACGTCACTCTGTCCTTCCCCTTTCCCTCCTGCCCTCCGTAACAGCCATCACCAAGTCCTCAGATGGCTCTACAGCCACGTTAGCTCCACAGAGGAAACAACCCTGGCTGTGTAGGTCAGTGCCTCAGAGTCAGATTTCAGCTTTCCTCTCATCTTGACATGCTAACTTGCAAACACTCAGGTGAACTTGGGTCATTTGCATAAGCACGCGTACCCACAGCTTTCTCATCTGTTAAATGACACAATTAGGCTTCTCTCATGGAACTAAGTGAGATGTTAGAAGGGATGTGGTGGGGTGTTTGGTGCCCACCAGTATTAAGTATCTGCTCTCCTTGACCATATCTACAGGTATATATACATATATATCTATTCCTGTGCACATAAATACATATCAATGTGAAATCAATTAAAAGTTCAATTTTAGTTGAACTTTACTTTCTTTTTTTGTCATGCGTACCCATTCCGCCATTAAAGATGAACTGCTAAAATAGCAATCTTGCTAATTTGTCCTTCAGCTGGGAATTGTTTCGATGCAATAAAGAGTACAGGAGAACAGCCTTTTATAGGCAGATAAGTCAACTTTTCATCATTTTTGCCTCATTGCAAATCAAACTTACTTAAACCAAATAAAGAAACTGGTGAAAGACGGTCCAGGCAGGGAGGGAGCTGGTGAAGCGAGCGTCAGCTCCTCCGTGCACGCTGGGCCAGCTCCCTCCGCAGCTCCTTGACGACCGGGTAGAGAGGACAGCAGTGTACACGGGACGTGTCGAGCAGAGCAGCGCGCACGCACACTCCCCCAGCCCCAGCCCCAAAGGCGGCCTCACCGCAGCTCTCTGAAGGTTGTTGGTGGGAAGCTGAAAATCGGTTTTCTAAAAGATAGGAACCCGTGGCAGTGTTTACTGTAACGTGTACTTCATTGCTTTCCATTCACCAGAGCATTCTAGAACATGCTGGAGAACTCTAGGCCTTCATTCATGTCAGGTCTGCCATCAACCAGCTGTGCAAATGTGGGCAGGTTCTGGAGGTTTCATGCACATAGCTGCTCTTCTAGTCTCTTACACTGTGCATGTCTATGGCACTACATAACGGCTGTCTCCTCTTATCCATGATGAATGTCTGGAATACACAGAGTACCAATAGTACCAGGAAGTGTTTTTTTTTAAAAAATAATTTTTTGTTTATTTATTTGAGAGCGACAGACAGAGAAAGAGGCAGAGAGAGAGAAAATGGGTGTGCCGGGGCCTCCAGCCACTGCAAACAAACTCCAGACGCGTGTGCCCCCTTGTGCATCTGGCTAACGTGGGTCCTTGGGAATCTAGCCTCAAACTGGGATCCTTAGGCTTCATAGGCAAGCACTTAACTGCTAAGCCTTCTCTCCAGCCCCAGGAGGTGGTTTTTTGAGACAAGGTCTTACTGTGTAGCTCCAGATTGGCCTCATATTTTTCATCTCTCTCTCTTTCTCCCTCTTCTTCCTTCTCCTCCTCCTTCTCTTCCTCCTGCTTCTCTCTCTCCCTTCTGAGGGCTGGGATTGCAGAAGTATACCACCACGGCCAGCTCAAGACACACATATGCCGTGTGGCCACAGTGTTCAGCTAACAGCTCTGCCGATTGCTAGTCTCCCTTCCGTGAGGCAGCCTGGCTTCCTTGCTGGTAGCAAGCTTCCAGAGCCGCTGAAAGCTTGCAGGTGGCAGTGCCAAGTGCAGCAGGTGGCTGGGAGACAGGCCAGGGCTGTGGGTGCTGTGATGCTTGGGAACTCGTCCTGAGGACTTGGGGACTCGGGACTCAAATTGGGGTTCCTCTCGCTCCTCCATTAAGAAGGTGGCTGGATTTCCAACCTCTGCTCCAGTGGAACAGGGATAAGTCATGGCTAGGGCGCCACAGGGATTGTGCGGGCACACAGAGTGGAGGGGTGAGGGCCTCGGCCCAACTAACAGGGGCATCTGCTGCTTGGGTCAGTGTCCAGTTGGAAGGGGGACTGAATGCCACAAGATGGAGTTTGTGAAGAGATGTAATGGCACTATTCCTGCATGAAATCATCTTGGTGTTTTGATGTTGGAGTAGAGTCAACATGGGCTTCTGGAAGAACTCAAGAATATCCCATCACTGGGCTGTCTACAGGTTTTCCTGGCATGAAGCTCTTCCAGCCCTCTCCTTGCTGGCTCTCCTCTGCCTGGCAACCAAAGACACCCTCCTGCGAAAGCACTGGGCCTCGGGGCCCAGCCTCCTCCAGCGTCCCGTCGACACCTGCTCAGCATCCGCACTCTATGCGCCCGTGCTCCGTGCTCCGCGCTCAGTGCTAGAGGGAACAGAACACATGAGCGGGTCCCAGGTGAAATGCTGACCGAGGCAGGTACCCCAAGTTCCTCTTGCTGCCTGGAAGGATGGAAGGATACAGGAGGGGTCAGAGAGGACAATGAGGAAGTCCTCTTGGACACTGGAGATACCATAGTGACCTGACAGACCTCTCTTTGGTGACTTCAGAAAATCATAGTTTGACCAAGAATGCCATAATAAAAGTAGATTTGAGTATGAAACTGCAAATCAAACCAATAAATATACATGACAATGACATGAATCAGAAAGACTCCTTTGTATGCCCGGTGCTCTGGGGAACGCTGCCTTCCCCGTTCCTACATACGAGAGGGCGTCGATGGAGAAAACACAACTGCAGCGTGAGCTCAGTGCTTCTCTGATTAGCTGGATGCGGCTTTCATCGTAACATTTCTCTGAGTCTTTGATTTTGCACAGGTGGAAGCCAGACAGCGCCGCAGCGAGCTAGCCGCCGCCTCCCAGGGCCGGGGTTCCAGACGAAGTGGGGAACCAGCCGTCTCAGCCAGACCCGTCCACAACCAGTGAATCCCGCTGTGCAGAGAGACAGACATTTCACTTTGGCAAACTGGAAAATACGCCCTTTGCATTCTGTTGGTTTGCACTTATTACAGACCGCCAGCACTTCTTTGGAAAGAATTGCACTTGACTCTAAGAGCAGGCCTGGCACCTCTCAGGCCTTCTCTGAAGGGGGTCAAAATCCATGACTCATGGTAGACCTGGCTTACCATTTAAAAAAAATGTAGTTGCTTTTTGTAATGCATGAGGGCAAATTTGTTATATACAGTGGGTAAAATCTTTTCAGTGGGTTCAGCTGTGTCCAAAATTCAATGTAGCTAAAAGTAGTCATGGGAGGCTTGAGCCTGATGGATAAGAAGGAGTTAGCTGGATGAGGATGGGGGAGAAAAGACTATTCAACAAGTGGAAATTGTATCTAGCCTGGCCTCTGAGGGAAGAGAGCTCGGAGGCGGCCTCAGGGACACAAGACAATAAGGGGCAAGGCAGTGACACACAGGTTTTCTTCCAGGGCTGCCCATCTTCCCTGCGGCCGAGCACGGCATTTCTCTTGCAGATTCTGGCGCGCAAGCCCTCCCGCTTCATATTCGTGCCCCCCCCCCCCGAGTCCAGAGAGAAAACTGTTTTCTCGCTGTCAGATGTATGATTAACTCCAATGTGAAATGTCTTCATTCTGTTCATCTTAACAGACCTGTCATCAAGGAAGAAACCAAAACAAAACCAATGTCCCGATTCACGGTGACGCCTCCCACAGTTCAGCCTGGCGACACGCACGCTCCTGCTAGCTTAGTCACGCAAGAGGGATAGAGTCCTACCCGGCAATCCAGTGAGAGATATTGAATGGATCCTAGCCAGCATTAGCTTATCCTTTGTGAATTTTGCTGGGCGTGCTGGCGCCCGACTTTAATCCCAGTACTCAGGAGGCAGAGGCAGGATAACCGCTGTGACGTTCTTTCTGAATTTTATGGTGATTCATTCTAGCTTTGAACTCCATGACTGCTATCCTGACACGGAAGTCAGGGCACGAGAGCAGCAACTGTCAACACTGACCAAGAGGCGGGCGCGGGCAGTCGGGGCGGCAATGAGAAGTAGCTCTGCTCGCAGAGCCAGGAACCCAAGGATTCTGTTCACCTGTGTGCCCACGTGCCACCTTACGTTTACGAAAGCTGTAATCATTCGGTTCTTTTAAGACAAATTCTATGCATTTCTTATTGCCAGTTCAAGTTGTTCTTGAATTTTCAGAAGGAGATTGTGGGAAGTGTATATTTGGTTGGAGTTACAAAGATAAGGTGTTTTTGCCCTATCTAAAGGTATACCCGCCTGACCGTTTTTCTGTCATATTATGACTCCAGGACCCTGGAACAAGCCCCAGTTCCTTACCTGACCACCCACGCAGATGAGTGGGTGACACTGCACACATGCTGTTCAGGCTTAGCCCACGAAAGGACCCCTTTGACCCAGGCCCAAACCCCGCCCCAGCCCATCTCCCTTTTGCCTTTTTGAGACCAAGCCTCACTGCGCCGCCCTGGCTGACCGTAAGCTGCTGCCCTCTCCTGCCTCATCCTCCTCAGTGCTGGGATTAAAGGCATGCACTGCCTCACCCCGCTGGGTTGACCATTTTCATATTTTCTGTTCCTCAGCAAGTGAAAAGCCTTCTCAGCGATTCTGAAGGCTGCACCAGAGCTTGCTTCCCTCTACCCTCTGGCTCCTCTCCATGCCTCCTCTTCAGGAGGATAAAAGGAGACACACTTGGGACTCTTTGTCTTTTTGTCTCTGCCCCAGAAGGTCCCAGTGGCCCCTACCACCAACACTTAGCTGTGTTTTCCAAAGCACTTTTTTATCCTCCAGTCCACTCCAGAAAGCCTCTCTTTAGAGGCTGAGCGGGAGGAGATCCTGGAGCTGCCTTCAAAAGCTACTTGCAAAGCCAACAATAACACGTGCCTAGGCAGTAGCCCAGGGGATATGCTAAAGAGAGCCTCTAGGTATAGAGTCCCAAAGTCCCTGCAGCATGGAGAGGGACCCTGAGTTTGGAGGAAATAGGTCAAGGTCCCCAGAATGAAACCTAGTCAGTAGCTTGCCTGGAGTTGTGCTCCTGAAGCCAGATGGAAGGCAAATATTTGGAAATTTCCTGATGATATCGCCATTCTGAGCATTGTGGCCTTGCAAATACACCCAAGCTCTCATTTGGGGGTTTGAGAAAAGTCTGGCTTCGGTGACTAGTTTCCAGTCCACAGCCAGAATGCAGCCTTATCTGCCGACCTTCTGCCCTCTGTGCTGGCTGACCTTGCCCTTCCTCACAGAAGGAGGCTCCGCACTAGGAGGAGCAATAGATGTAGACATCCTAATTGTTCTTGGCAAGATCCATAGTGTGTGCTGCAGTGAGGAGTGGGAGAATCATAAATAACTTAGAGTTCTGCTTCTCTGAGATGCGATGGGCTAAACTCATTATGATTTTCGTTCATTCTCTCTTCTCACCCCGAGCTCCATATACCCTTACCACTGATCACCCCTGAAGCCAGCATCTTCCTTTCTACCCCTCAGAAAGGAAGGGAGGGGAGTCCTCTCCATAGAAACACGGAGCCCATTGAGTTGGTATGTAAGGATGCTAAGATGCAGAAACTGGGATGTCTTGAAAACTGAAACATAAAAGAGCATTTTTAAAAGGGAAAATGACTCCAATGTGTTTCCAGTATGCACGGCGCAGGAAACGGGGGGGGGGGGGGGGGGGCCGCTCCAGTGACGTTCAGGCCGTCCTCTCCAGCTGGAAGGCATTTATCGCTGCTCTCTCATCCACCACGCATCACAGCTCTAGTCCTTGCTCCAGCCAGAAGCCAGGGGGCCCTAATGGTTATCGAGACACGGAACGTCATCACAACCTCCGTCTGCTTCAACATGTAAATCTTCACCCAAGTCTAGGACTTGTCAGAGTTGGGCTATGGATGTGGGAGCAAGCACTCCCACTATCAAGTTGAACTTTTGTTTGGGCCTTATTCTTTTTAAACTAGATACTGTGGAAGAAAGTGAGTCAAAGACAGTAACAACGCTTCAGCCAGTGGCTTCATGCTGTATCGACACTGGAGGGACTGGGCAACCACAGACCTCACGCACAGGGCACAGCATGTACCCTGGATGCCCATGGAACTCTGTGATAGCCAACTAACAACACCTGCCTCCTGGCATAGATGCCTTCAAGTCTCTTTTTCCCCTTCCAACTCTTTTTTTTTTTCCCATTTTACTCTTTTAAAATATTTAAAAAAATTGTTTTTTATTTATTTGAGAGAAAGAGGAAAGAAAGTAGAGAGAGAGATAGAGAGAGAGAGAGAGAAACATAATGGGCACACTAAGGCCTCTAGCTGCTGCAAACAAACTCCAGACACACACACCATCTTGTGCATCTGGCTTACGTGGGTCCTGGAGAATTGAACCTGGGTCCTTTGGCTTTGCAGGCAAGTGCCTTAACCACTAAGCCATTGCTCCAGCCCCATTTTATTTTATTTTGTAAAAGGTTATACTCATTCCCTTGCCCCAGTCCCTCAGTGGGGTTTTGGTTTTCACTGTGGTGTCATGATAGCATCATGCTCCAGGATATTCCCACCTGCTCTGTAGCTCTCACAATCTCTCTGTCCTCTCTTCTACAATATTCTCTGAGCCATGGCAGGCATGTTAGCAGTCTGATTTAGTGTTGGGCTCTCTGTAGCCTCTGGATTTCTGCTTTGATGGGTTTTGACTGACCACAGTGTCTGTCATCATCTCCCTGGAACTGGCTGTCAGGCTAGCAGTGAGAGCAGGCCTTGTGTAGCTGCTTCCTCTGCAGTGTCTCCTGGGCCCCAGTAAGTATGGTAGAAGTGAAACACCTTATTGCAGGCAATCAGCTATCTTTTCTTGTCTTGTTGATTGACCTTGGGTCTCCTCAGCTTTTTCTGCCATCTGTAAAACAAAACAGATTCTCAGGGCTGGAGAAATTGCTTAGTGATTAAGGTACTTGCCTGTGAAGCCTAAGAACCCAGGTTCAGTCCCTCAGTATCAATGTAAGCCAGATGCACAAGGTGGTGCATGCATCTGGAGTTCATTTGCAGTGGCTAGAGGCCCTGGGGCACCCATTCTCTCTCTCTCTCTCTTTCTCTCTGTCAAATAAGTAAATAAAAATAAAATACTTTGAAAAGTAGAGCCAGGCTTGGTGGCGCACACCTTTAATCCCAGCACTTGGGAGGCAGAGGTAGGAGGATCACCCATGACTTCCAGGCTACCCTGAGACTACATTGTGAATTCCAGATCAGCCTGGGCTAGAGTGACACCCTACTTTGAAAAAATAAATAAATACATAGAAAGAAAGAAAGCCAATCTAGAAGAGAAGAGACACATTTACTCTATGCTATCAGTTTTCTTCCTTTCTTAACATAGTTATATTTATAAATGAATTAACTTTTCCATCAACAGATGGTGGCGGAATCAATTACTCAGTAGGTTTCGTGGATTTTGTGGTGATGATAAGCCCCTGAAGGTGTCACACAGGTGCAGATGCCCTCATTCCTCCCGGCTTCTTAGGAGGGGGTTTCTTTGCATGGTAAGCAGAGACAGCAGAGGTCCTCAGTCTGACCTGCTCGATGGCATCTCACAGTGGACAGGACTTTGGTCAACAGGTGACACATGTGGACATCAGGGCCTGAGCTCTGGAGTCTTAAGCGTGGCAGCCCTTCCCCCAAATCATAAGGGAGCTGTTTGCCTCTCGCTCTGCTCATCTCGAGAAGATGGTCTCTGTGCTGGGGAGATGGTTCAGCAGCTAAACGTGCTTGACTTGGCTCAGGTTGATTCCCAGCATCTACATAAGGCCAGGTGAAAACAAACAAACAAACAAACAAACAAACAAACAAACAAACGGCACAAGCATCTGGAGTTCTGTGGCAAGAGGCCCTGGTATGCTCGTATGCTCGCTCGCTCACTCTCTCAAATAAATTTTTTAAAAAGTGAGCTGGGCATGGTGGTGCATGACTTTAATTCCAGCACTCGGGAGGCAGAGGTAGGAGGATTGCCGAGAGTTCGAGGCCACCTTGCGACTCCATAGTGAATTCCAGGTCAGCCTGGGCTAGAGTGAGACCCTACCTCAAAACAAAAACAAAACAACAACAAAAAAAAGTGGTCTGTGGTCCAGCAGGCCAGGTAATCTCGGATTCTTTGAAGCCCACTCTCCACCCTTGACAGAGGGGACCATGCTACCAGAACACTGTCAGTCCGCCTGTGGTTCCTGCAGAGCCAGAGGGAAGACCCGGGTCTCTAGAACGAAACCCTGTTCTTCCCACCTCCCTTTTGTGATTTCAGGGTGGTCAGAGGCAATGTGGATCGGGCATTTCAGAAAAATAAAGGAGGAAGGAAATGTGAAGACCAAATAGAGAATCCTCTGCATTTGGTCACAATCCATGCAAAATTGGCCTAGAATACTTGGACTCCTCGAGGCCCTTCTGTGATGCTCAGACTTCGGGGTAGCTTTTCATCTCTCTCCCAGTATTCAAGGCAGCTGCTGTTTCCACTCCTGTCTGGGGGGAGCTGCCCCTCTGAACCAGAGCGACCCCCAGTGCCGCCCTGCTCCAACCTCAGTCAGGAGTAGAGCAGCCGCCGGAAGGGGCATGAGGGTCAGCAAGACCTACACTGAATGCCACCTCCCCAGCCCCATCAACTGTGTGACATCTCTTATTGTCTCCCACACGTCCTCTGTCTGCAGCTCTTTGCTCTAGAGGGTAATAGTTGCCAAGGACAGAGGGGTCTGAATGATTTCATTCGCGCAGGGAGAGGACCCGTCGCAGAGCCACACTGAGTTCAGCTAATGCTCTGGCTATTTTTTATCACCACAGTTTGGAAACTCGGGGTGGAAAGGCAGCCATGTCGTCAGCTTGTCCCTGGCATCTGTGTAGTGGCATTTTGTTTCCGCCACACAGTCTGTGAGTGCCAGCCCCTTACCACTGCCTGTTTCTCCCGTCTTCTCCAAGTGGTCATTTCAAGGAGAGAAACCACACGCATATGACACAGAGCTCCCAAGGACAGGGAGGCCAAAGCAGAGAGTGGCTTTTTTTATATATTATTTTTTGTTCATTTTTAATTTATTTATTTGAGAGCGACAAACACAGAGAGAAAGACAGATAGAGGGAGAGAGAGAGAATGGGCGCGCCAGGGCTTCCAGCCACTGCAGACGAACTCCAGACGCGTGCGCCCCCTTGTGCATCTGGCTAACGTGGGACCTGGGGAACCGAGCCTCGCTCGAACCAGGGTCCTTAGGCTTCACAGGCAAGCGCTTAACCGCTAAGCCATCTCTCCAGCCCGAGAGTGGCTTTTTAACGAACTATAGAAATGAGAGCTGAAGCCGGGCGTGGTGGCGCATGCCTTTAATCCCAGCACTCGAAGGCAGAGGTAGGAGGATCACTGTGAGTTCAAGGCCAGCCTGAGACTCCATAGTGAATTCCAAGTCAGCCTGGACTAGAGTGAGATCCTACCTTGAAAAACCAAAACTAAAACAAAATAAAAAAGAAATGATCGCTGAAAGTATAGTCTTGAGAGTGGCCTGGTCAGCCACCGGAGGCATGTGGATGGTTTACTTGTAACAAGCAAATAAAACATCTAATTAAAGAAAAACTACTTTTAAAAAACTGCCGGGCATGGTGGCACACACCTTTAATCCCAGCACTTGGGAGGTTGGAGGATCACCATGAGTTCGAGGTCACCCTGAGACTCCATAGTGAATTCCATCCAGGTCAGCCTGGGCTAAAGTGAGACCCTACCTTGAAAAACCAAAAACCAAAAAACAAAACATACTTTTTGAGATCACCTAGAGAAAGGAATACCTTGTACAGACACATAATTTTTGGTTTCTACCCCACCTCATTCCAAAAGAATTTGAAATAGCTTTGGGACAAATAGGCAGATGGAACCAACCGAACTCAAAGTTTTAGTGGCAGGATGGATTCCTTACTGCTCAGGCCTCCTTCCTTGCCCAACCACAGCAACATCCCGGCTTCCCTTAGAATGAAAGAAGTTTCGTTCACAAGGTCGTGGGGAGAGCTGTGTGCAGACAGCGTGAGACCGTCTGTTCAGCGGTGGCTCTTTAGAGGCCAGGCTGTCATCTGTATCTGGGATCGCTTCCTTTACCTTACCTTTCCTGCAGTTTCATTTCTTTAAATACGTTATTTATTTGAGAGAAAGAGAGACAGAGAATGGGTATGTCAGGGCCTCTAGCCACTGCAAATGAACTCCAGACGCATGTGCCACCTTGTGCATGTGGCTTTCCGTGGATTCAGGGGAATCAAACCTAGGAGCACTTTAGCCGCTAAAACATCTCGCCAGCCCTGGAGTTTCATCACTGAAGTAGTTGGCCTTACTACCAAGGCCAACCACATTCTCAAAATATATGTATTTCAGTGCACTCCAAGCTCTGGAACCTTCCACCTGTGTCCTGGTCCTCTTGGTGGGGGTGGGGGTGGTCTCCTTTCCATTCTCATCCTTCCTGCTAAGGTGGCAAGAAAGTGAACTTTGAATTCAACAGATCTGAAAAATGAATTTCCCAGTCTGCCTGTGTGTATGTGTGTGTGTGTATTATGTGTGGCATTTACACACGTGTGTGCAAAAGCACATGTGCCATATGTGTGAAAATGGAGGTCAGAGGAGAACTTCAGGCGCCCTTCTTTATTGTCATCCACGAACTTCTTGAGACAGGGGCTGTCCCTTCACTAGGACCTGCCATGTTCGGCCAGTGAACCTTAGCTCTTCTGCAGTCCCCGCCCTCCTCCCCCCTGCTCCTGGGTTACAGACATGCGTGGCCATGCTCAGCTTTTTACGGGGCTTCTGAAGAGTTCAGCTCGGGCAGTGTCAGGCCCTTCCAGGTCCCCATGCTTAAGCAGGAAGCGCTCTTAGCCACTGAGCCATCTCTCCAAACCTTTTGTCTTTTGTCTTTCGTCATCTTTGAAGCCTTGACAGCTCCCAGTGTCCTTGTGTTTAAGTGGGAGGAGCCCAGTCCCAGCCCAAGAGGTCCGGATGAGGATGGGGTGAGATGGTACCCACGGAGTGCTTCACACAGAGCCTCCCTCACACGCAAAAATTGTCACCCGAGCCCACCGGATGCCAATCATGCAGCTCATGACACTCCCCTGCCCCTGCTTTGTCCCAGGCCAGGGCTGCTCAGCCTCTCTTTCTCGCCTGGAACTCTCTGGGCTTCCCCCCATTTCCTGTGTCCACTCTGCGCGACCTCCTGACTTCCCTGGCACGGTCACTGGCCCAGGCTGCCCCACATGTCCACCGCTCTCTCTGCCCCGCCCCGGCTCCGACGGAGGCCAGGGTGAATCCGATGTGGGAGAGCCATTTCTCTTGTTGGGAAAACCAGCCCTGTTGATGGCTCATGACTCTTTTGCTTTTTGTTTGTTTGGGTATTGACTCTAAAACTATCTATACTGTCATTCATTTTAGAAAACTCTTGGCCCCAGCACTCGGGAGGCAGAGGTAGGATTGCCATGAGTTCAAGGCCACCCTGAGATGTCAATCAGACAGGCCTGGCGAGGAGGGCATGGGATAGTTGCTAGGAATTGCTCGTGCTTTAAGAAGGGAAGCCCATCCAGTGTGGGACGGCCCGTTAGTCATCCCTGGTACTCGTCCAGCTCGGAGACCTGCCTGTGTGGCCGCTCCACTCAGGCAGGTGTACCTCGGTCTTGTTGTCCGAAAACTGGAAGTGGCAATAGGCTGCCTCACCTTCCCGCTTTGCCCGGACTCCCTAATGTAGTACCCAGGCTGTGCGACTACACGAAGAGCATTCGAGAAAACAGTTCCCTTTCGGTAGTTAGGGAAGGGACAGCAGAGGGCGGGCACGGTGGCCGTGCACACCACTTTAACTGCAGAGCAAGACCAGCAGAAACACTAGGCATGTGCAGATCAGGACAACTTGGGCCTTACAAAGCTTTGCGGAAGCTCTCTCTTTACTTGTTTTCTTTTATTTTTATGTGTGTGTGTGCACTATGCCCGTATGCGTGTTGCTTTGCATGTGGACTCACATGTGGCTCACACCTGAGCCCAGAGCTTGCCGACCCAGCTAATCTCCTGGCTGTAGGGTTTCCCTGCCTGCCTGCATCTCCCACGAGCTGGGGTGAGAGGCATGCCGCCGTGCCCAACCCTGCCTTTATGTGGGGCCTGGACATTTGAACCCCAGTCCTCGTGTTTCTGTGGCCAGCACTTTATCCACTGAACTGTCTCTCCTGCCCCAAGCAACTTCATCTCATTAGACACATTTGCAGTCAACCTGAAAGGCAGGAAGACAGCTCTCTTATTAGGGCCAGTCCATCCTTCATGAGCCACTGAATCATGTAAGATGTCTCTTTCTTTGTGACCCCTGGTTCAGCCCTCTTTTGGAGAGGATAACAAATGAGTGTGTTAACTTAGCCTGCTCCAGTTAAGTCGTCTAGGCAGTGCCACAGGAGATTGTCTGAGACCGCTTGGGTGGATGAGAGATCACCTCTGGCCTGTTTATACAAGCAGCAGTGACGAGCAAGAGGGGAAGGGGGCATGGAG
Source organism: Jaculus jaculus (assembly GCF_020740685.1). Taxonomy (NCBI): domain Eukaryota; kingdom Metazoa; phylum Chordata; class Mammalia; order Rodentia; family Dipodidae; genus Jaculus; species Jaculus jaculus. The sequence continues at coordinate 15,850,404 of NC_059112.1, forward strand.
AATGAGCGGGGTCGGCCAGAACAGGCAGTGGGACGGCTGGGGAGGGAGGCTCAGCCTGAAGCCACATCGAGTCACTGAGGGGGAGGGCTCTAGCAAGGACGGAGAAACAAAATGAACCAGGCAGATCGGGGAAAAATAGAATTAAAAGCAAAGAAAACAAGCCAGGCATGGTGGCACATGCCTTTAGTCCCAGCACTCGGGAGGCTGAGGTAGGAGGATCGCTGTGAATTTGAGGCCACCCTGAGACTACATAGTGAACTCCAAGTCAGCTTTAGCTAGAGCGAGACCCTACCTGGAGGAAGGAAAGGAGGAAGGGAGGAAGAGAAGAGAAGGGGAGGGGAGGGGAGGGGAGGGGAGGGGAGGGGAGGGGAGGGGAGGGAAGGGAAGGAGGAAAAAAGAAAGAAAGAAAAAATCAGAGATCAGGGTGAATGTAATTCACCAACAAAATGGAAAACTTGCACCATGAGACGACCTCACATCTAACAAAGAAGCCAGGGGTCTATGTGATGGAATTGTGCACTGTTCTCTATAGGTATTTCGGGGGGCATTCTGTGATGATTTTATCCATTTTTATTTTACATTTAAACCAGACATATTAAAGAAACATACAGTGTCTTTATCACGTGTTGACTTCCTAAGTGGGAATACTTCACATGCTGAAATGCGGCAGTATGATGTTACAGTATGATGCGTAGTATGTGTTTTCTGGGAAATTACAGTATGGATAAAGGCAAGACTGATGTGAGGCTTTTGTTAAGTATTTCTTTAAGTCACCTCTCCACAGTGGGCTTCATCAGGAGAGATCCCCTTAGATCAATAAATGGATGCTTACTTCACCTAAAGATGCTAAAGGACTGACGCACGTAGCACTTGCCCAACTAGGAACACCATGCACGCGTCCTGCTCCAGTCTTGAATCAACCTCTGTGTTCAACCTCCAGAAACAGAGGAGGGATGGCCAGGCCCAGGCCCAGGCTAGGCTTCATGATGTGTCAACTGGGGCAACTGGAGCAACTTAATTGACTTCTCTGAGGTTTCAATTTGTAAAATGGGGATAGTGCTACTTTTCCCCCCTGAGACTGTTGTGACTATTCGAAATAAAATGTATAACACACAGGAGGGACAAAAACAAAAGCAGAGTGTTGAGAAGAATTGTACATCACTTCTGTCCCCTCAATGTCTTAGGAGAAGTTATTTCTTGGCAAGCTCATCACCACTTTAAAACACACACACAGCCTCCACCTCTGTCTGGTGATTTTCATATCTGATTGGAAATTCCCCAGCATACTTAGGGCTTTTTTTTCTGGAATGGGTGAACATAGCAGGAATTATAGCATGTCATCTGTTGCATATTTGGAAAAACTCTTTAAACCCAACTCGACCCTAACCTGCTGTCTTTGACCCAGAATTCCAGACAGATTCTTGGGTCTTCTAAAACCATAAAAATTTAGTGTTTGTGTTTCTAGGCTAATTTTTAATGCAAAAAAATTTACATCTGGCATCTTGTAATCTTCTAAAGGAAGTTGTCCAGACACCTTTGGGGGTGTGGTTTCTTAATAAAGCTGCCATGGTTCTGTAAGGCCCTGCTGTGAGGTACCGGACACCTCTCCCGAACGCCCTCGAGTTTGTCAACACTAAATACCTCGAGTCCTAATGATCATATTAACATCTCATTGCAAATGCATTTGGGATCCTTGGGAACTTGAAAGGCTTCTATTTCAGTGTTTAAGATGAAACATAAGGCTAATTAATAAAATGTGGAGGTAAGCGCCATGCCAAACGAAATAAATATTTATTAGAAATAACTGAAATGACTTTGTTACACTAGGAAGGTCCCTCTGAACAATATTGGCTGTATGCATCTGCGTTCACTAACACATGCTGAACATTCTGCCTAGCTCTCCAGAGCCAGAGAGCAGTAAGGCTGGGGTTACCCCAAGACCAGGGAGCGGTCACGCCATCAAACAGCATTAAATGAGTGTTTTATGATCAATCCTCTCAGCACCCCAAGAAAAAATTTTAAATGTAAAATGTTTGAGGCTTAGTGGTACGGTTCCTAATTAAATGAGGAGGCTGCGTCCTTAAGTGCTCGTACCCTGCTTCAAGTTCCACATCGCTTTTATTAAATTGCAAAACAGGCTACAGGCTACAGAATTCCACTTCATAACTTTCAGAAGGTTTTGATATTTCATTCACACTTGGGCTCATAAAAGTAGTAGGCAAGTAAACAGCCGTTTCCCCCTTGCCCCCTATTACTGGGGAGGGTACCAAACCATTTCTACTGCCATGCCAGAGTCACTCTTACTTAGGTCACTTATGCCCCCAAAGGACCCTAGTTTTCAAGCACCTTGAACCTTTGCTAGCTCTTCTTCAAGTGCATTTCCACTGGGAAACATTTGATTCCAGTGCCAATCACCTTGAGGCTTTTTCGTTGGTTTGTTTCCCTAGTAAAGAATTACAGTGGATTTGATTCTCATGGCGAGGTTTGCAAAGCACTTTTGGCAGTGGTGGTTTTGTGACACAATATTAAGGTCCATGTTTTATAGAACAGTAGAAAAAGTTACTTTTTAAGACAAGCCAGCATTCAAGTTCTTGCTACGTTAGTGGCATTTCTTCCTTTTGTTTCAGCATGAGTGTGTCTGACCCAAGTTCTGCCTTTTTCAGTCAACCTCTTATAAAAGGTGCCTTTGGAACAATTCCCCTACTGGGATCAGTGGTGCCATTGGCTTCCTGTTTGGGAAGCTGGAGAGGCAGCACTGGGTACAGCTGAGACCTGCTCTCAGAACAGCCCACCATCCACCCGTGTCCTCCTTCGTGAGCTCAAGGTACCGCTGCTCTGTGAAGAAGTGGCCGACAGGTAGCCCTCCTAACCCTACCCACAAGAACCAAGCTCACGCTCTGCCAAGGACGGGCGGACTCCCATGTGCTCTTGGCGAGAACGTAACCACACAGTTACCATTGAGACCAGCATGGAGAGTCCTCGGGAAAGTCAAACTTACCATGTGATCCAGCCACCCCACTCCTGGGTATTTAGCCAAAGGAAGAGAAGGATGCCTGGGAATCCATACTTACTGAGGCACCTTTCATAATAGTGTAGAGATGTGACCAACCTAAACGCTTGTCGATGGATGATAAAATAAAGGAACTATGTTATGTATACACGATGAAATAGAATTTAATCACAAAAATGATGGTATCCTGTCATTTGGAGAATATTGTGTTGAGTGAAATAAGCAGAAAGGCAGGTAGTGCATGTTCACTGTCCGTGTGACTATTAAAGAAAACGTCAGAGCAAACAGTAGTGATTCCTGGAAGCTAGGAAGGCGGGGGTGGGGGGAGGAGAGTTGGTGGGGGGTGGAATAATGGATGCGTGAGCATGGTTAGGTCGAAGCAGTAACTTGTAGTGTTCTGCAGAATTTCGGGGGGTTACATCAAAGCCACAGACCATCATTTAATGAATAACCGAAAGAGAGGCTCATGAAGGCTCACATACACAGTAACAGCAAGGAGACAAAACATGACTTACCTTGATTTGATCAGTACGTATTCTATACACCTAGAGATAAATTACACTGCATCTGTGAATATGGGCAGTTATATATTAATCGTTTCTTTTTAAACTATGGAGACAGGAATGATAGCTGCTCGGATTGAATCGCATGTACTAAGTGATCATGCTGTGCCCCATGGATCTGCGCAGTTCATATGAATGATGAGGGGTTGGAGAGATGGCTTCGTGGCTAAGGCACCTGCTTGCAAGTCTGATGGCCCAGGTTTGATTCCCCAGCACCCATGTAAAGGCAGATGCACACAATGCTGCATGTATCTGGAGTTTGTATGCAGTGGCAAGAGGCCCTAGCACACCCATTCTCCCCTCCTCCTCCTCCTTTTCCCTCTTTCCCTACTTCCCTCCTTGCTTGTAAATAATAATTAAATTCTAGAGTTCATTAAGTAAAATCAAATATAGTAGATATACTGCTTTAAGTGAACAAACAAAATATTAACAGAATGGGATCGGTTATTTAATATAAGGTATATTTTCCCTGAGAATTTATCTACTAAAATGGCAGTCTTAACACAATTTAGAGAATATTTGGTATTAAAGGAAGAGAAACACATTTAAATCAACTTAAGTTAAAAGTAGCTATTCTTCCAGCATAGAGAGTCTCCTAGCATCTGACTGCTGAAGTATGGCATGCCCACACAGGGTGAAATATCACTGTACAGGGCTATGAAAATGGCTCATTCAATAAAGGACTTGTCATGCAAGCATGAGGACCAGAGTTCGGATTCCCAGTACCCATGCAAATGCTGAGCGTGGCTGTAACCCCAGTGCTGGGGTGCAGGGATAAGAAGAGCCCTAGGGCCTGCTGGAAAACTTGCCCAGCTGAGTCTGTGAGCTCTGGTCTCAGTGAGAGAGCCTGTCTTCCAGCAAGGGTGTAGACAGTTGACTGAGGAGACACCTGACGTCAGCCTCTGCCTTCCATAGTCACATACACACACCTAATACCCACACGCACACTCACACCCAAAAGTCCTTATGGTTTTGTTTCTCACTTTTTAAAAATTTTTATTTATTTGAGAGCAACAGACAGAGAAAAAGGCAGATACAGAGAGAGAGAATGGGCGCACCAGGGCCTCCGGCCACTGCAGACGAACTCCAGACATGTGCGCCCCCTTGTGCATCTGGCTAACGTGGGTCCTGGGGAATCAAGCCTCGAACCAGGGTCCTTAGGCTTCATAAGCAAGTGCTTAATCGCTAAGCCATCTCTCCAGCCTCGTGTGTGTGCGTGTGTGTTTTTATATATTCTATCTTTAAATTTTAACAAATCCCTGTACACTAAAAATGGAAGGGAGGAAGAAAGGAAGGGGAGAGAAAGAAAGGGTGAAAGCTATGTGGAGTCAGTACTTGGGGTGAGGCTTTCTGTTAGGAGAAAAGATCTCAACAAAGCAACCGCAGCCCTCCAGGACAGAAGACGGGTGGATAGGCAGTTGCAATGAGAGCTCACTTGCTGGTAGCCAAGGAACTAGGCTGACTCCAAACTTTAGTACAAATGTTTCTTTTTCACTATTCTAGATCAGGGCTTCTTAATTTTTTTTCTATTTGTAACTCCTATGCACCTGAAAATTTTTTACACAACCCTAGGAGTATAGGTGAATAAAATAGGTATACAATCAAACATTTACTGGCAATAAAAGGTTATTTAAAGCAATTTTGTTGTTGCTGTTGTTTTTGTGAGAGAGGGTCTCACTCTAGCCCAGGCTGACCAGGCACTCTTTCTGTCAGCTCAGGCTGGCCTCGAACAAATACCATTCCCCTGGCTCTGCCTCCTCAGTGCTGGGGTTAAAGGTGTGCACCATCGTGCCTGGCTCTATAGCAATTTTTTGGCATATACTTTTACCATTTCTTTAAAATGCAAGCAAATTTGCGTACTAATGAGATGTTTATTTTTATGTGAAGAATTAAATCTTGGCTGAATATTTGACGCTGAATCCCATAGAACAGCTTGAGCGTTTCCAGAGCTCATTGATATTTTGATTGTAAAGACGTCTGAGCTGAGAAAGCTGTGTCTCATAAACAGTACAAAATGACAGAAGCATATGCAGGACCATCTCAGACATTGTTGAAATTCTGAATTCACTTAACATCGTTTCATAAAACTCCAGTCAGCAACTCAAATAGTGAGTTCTTAAAAATTAAACATTCTAACACAAAATCTAGAGATACACTAATTCATTACATGCTAACAATGATGGTGGGAAGATGTGAGAGCAATTTGTTTTCTCTAGTTGGCCCGTTCCGTTTCTTTTTTGGGGGGTATGGTCTCATTCTAGCCCAGGCTGACCTGGAATTTACTATGTAGTCTCAGGGTGGCCTCGAACTCACAGCAATCCTCCTACCTCTGACTCCCGAGTGCTGGGATTAAAGGCGTGCGCCACCACGCGCGGCTTCCGTTCCATTTCTATAAGAGCAGAAAACCTTGTGTGTATAGCAAGAAGCAGCACCACAGTTCACAGCTTATAACAACCTTGAATCTGAGCCGTTTCCCACAGCATGTGTTGGTGTGCGTGGTGTGAGTGTGCAGGCGGCACGGACTACACGTGAGCTGCTGTGAGGTCACTCAGCGTGACGCGGGCACGTGCTCAGGAGCACCGTGGTCTCATCCCAGGTTTGATTTGAATTCTCTCTCGGTTGCTGACCTGTAGAACCCTTTTATTGATGCCAGAGTTTTTGCAAACCCCACATTCGTTGTGGACCTCACATGGGGGGGGGGACTCTCAGTTTAAGAAACTAGATGTTAGATAATAACAGCAACAAAAAATAAAATAAAATAAAGGAGAGGCTTCATGAGTCTTGTCTCTCTTGATTTTTCCAGTAGAGGTCACTATTTTCATGATCTTGATAGGGTCAAAGTCAAACGTAAGAAATGTTCTTGTATAAATTAGACTCCACAAATTATTGAAAGGATCAGGGAAACTGACTCCTCAGCTCCTGGGACTGGGGTCAGACTCCCTTTGAAACAATTTATTGTGCACATGAAAAAGCAATTGTCAAGAAAAATTGTCTAGAAAATGTTGGTTGTTGCAGCGTTTAATCTTGGATTTGCGAAGAGCATCCACTAAGCTAAAGTAAATACTTCTCCGAACACTTGTGTGTACACACAACTACAATTTAAAAATGACTTTGACTGCTTTAAAATGTGGCTTCCCCTCTCTACAGCACTTAGCAGAAGAGTCATAGATCTTACTACAAAACACTGCTGGATTGCATTTTCCTACCCTCTCCACCAAGTTGGAAGCAACTAAAACATTTGAACTTTGTGTGGGAGTGGGTGGAGCCTGCCGTGGATTCTCTTCCTTCATCCATGAGCTTTAGAAGATTTGTCTGGCAAACATCCAGGCTGCAGGTCGACGGCATTTAGACAAAACAATACCTGTGCAAGGTGAACCATGGCATTGCGAGAAGACATCACAATCAAGCAAGGATTGAGTAGTTCACATTGAAACTCAATAAAAACACCCTCCACGAGAGAATGGGGGCTAGTGATCATAAATATGCCCAAAGGAAATCCTGCACAATGGATTTTTTAAAATATATTTGTTTGCCCATGTGGAGTGTTACTTTGAATTTCTGACATGTCTGTCTCCCTAAAAATAAAGCTGGATAGAGGAGAGGCAGCCTCCCCCGCGCACTGCTGTGCCTCCAGCTGCAAATTTAGCCAGCTGCTAACTCCACTCGAACAGTAGAGGGCAGTAGAGGAGTGGCTGAGCACAGCCACCAAGTCAAGATGCTCCGCACCAGAGTTAGCATCAACTTTACCCTTTTTTGTTTTTGTTTATTTTTATTTACTGCTTCCAGCCACTGCAAACGAACTCCAGACACATGCGCCCCCTTGTACACCTGGCTAACATGGGTCCTGGGGAATGGAGCCTCAAACCAGGGTCCTTAGGCTTCACAGGCAAACGATTGACCACTAAGCCATCTCTCCAGCCCCCTTTCCCACTTAAAGTGATGCTCACTTCACCATTGGTAAGTGTATACATTTTAAAGAAATGAAGCCGGCTGTGGTGGAGCACACCTTTAATCCCAGTACTTGGGAGGCAGAGATAGGAGAATTGCCATGAGTTTGAGTTCACTCTGAGACTATGCAGAATTCCAGGTCAGCCTGGGCTAGAGCGAGACCCTACCTCAAAAGAAAAAAGAAAAAAAAAAAAAACCAAAAAACAGAAAGAAAGAAATGGATAACATCCAAACAATGCGCTCTCCAATGGGAACCTGGCATTTATGCTGATAAACTATTTGTTTGTTTAGTTATTATGAGTTAAAGCTGTCAACTTTGGAAGGCTGGAACAATTCAGTAATGATTTTGCCTAAGAGTTAGATCACTGGCGAGAGTATAACCCAAGACCTCTGACCTCTGGCGGGTTGTCTAGGAAAAGCCATTCTCGTCAATGTCATTTCAGCGAATTGCCAGTTTATCCCCAGCATCCAAATACCAGTTTCCCAGTAGATGTGCCTGTGCCTTAAGTGTCGTCACACTGGCCTTCGCACAAGCACCTCGTCACTCTGCTCTTTCCTTTGACCTGGTAACTCTGCATGGGTAGTAATAACAGGGTCAGCAACAGTAATGATCATGTCGCCACCACCGTGCTTATACGGTGCCAGTTACCTTGCAACGCGCTGTCTGCTGCACTTACTCCGTTTCTAGCCCCACGTAACCACATGTCCACGGCGTCTCCTCAGCCCCTTATGCTCATACTTTCCTACCTCAGAAGTGGCATCACCATCTGCCCCAGCCAGAAACATGCCATCCGCGCGTTCCCCTCCCCCCACCCCACTTTCTTACCTCCAAGTCCTTACTCTCGAGTCTCCTTGAATCCAGTTCCAAAATAGATCTCAGGCTATGTGCAGCGGCCTGTGCCCATAATCCCGTCACTTGGGAGGTGAAGGTAGGAAGGTTGGAAGTTCAAGGTCATCCTCAGCTTTAATACAAGCCTGGATTACACTTCTCAAAAATCTAAAATAAGGGGCTGAAGGGATAGCTTACAAGCCTGGATTACACTTCTCAAAAATCTAAAATAAGGGGCTGAAGGGATAGCTTACAAGCCTGGATTACACTTCTCAAAAATCTAAAATAAGGGGCTGAAGGGATAGCTTAACGCTTAAGGTGCTTGCCTGCAAAGTCAAAGGATCCAGGTTCAATTCCCCAGGACCCACGTAAGCCAGATGCACATGGTAACGCATGCATCTGGAGTTTGTTTGCAGCGACTGAAGGCTTTAGTATGTCCTCTCTCTCTCTCTCTGTCTCCTCTCTCTCTCTTCTCTCTCTCTCTTTTCGCTCTCCTCTCTCTCTCTCAAATACATAAATAAAATAAATAAATAAATAAAAGGTTTTTTAAAAAAAATCTAAAATAAAATAGAATGCAGTAAAATCCATCCTTATTTCCAGTTCCACTGGCATACTCTCACCAGGGCCCAGTTGTCTTAAACCTGTATCACTACACAAGATGTCAGCTTACTGCGCTGGCTCCTCCCAGCAGCACTGATAATTGTTTGAAAACAGATCCAATCCTAGCATTGCAACCGCTTCCCAGTAATCTCAGATGCAGCCTAAAGTCCTGCAGGTCCGCTCCGCTGTCCCGCCATCCCAAGCACATCTCTGTCTCGCTCTACACACCCTCCAGCTCTTGCTGGCTCAGGCCTGCCTGCCTTCGCCTCATGCAGGCTACGTGATGAGGAGTCAGTGCAGCTCCCGTCCCCTGGGTTTGCCTCTGTGTTCTAGAGAGCTTGTTCCTTTCCAGTAGTGACCTTGATGTTTCCTTTGATCAGACAGTGATTCTCCTGAATGTGTCTTTTCATAAACCTCTATCATGCACTAATCCTGAGAGGTTAGTCACAGCCTATTGGACAATCCCCTCCAAGTATAGTGTAAGAATACACAAGCTTTGAAATTGAGATGTATATCAACCAGCAATGTCCTTAATTAATACAGAGATTTAAAAACCTTGTGAAACTCCTTAAAGCCTATATTCACCACGGGACAAGAGGCTTTGTCTTTCATGGAAGGTAAATTTGTTGTTCTTTGAGTTTTGGTCTGAATGCACCAGTTACAAGTGCGGTTTGTACCTAAACTGGAATTCCAACCATCCTTTATTAAATATATTCCCAAGATTTATACTGTTCTAACTTTCATAATGTTGCCAAGTTCCCAGTCTTACACTGTCAAGCACCCAGACCAGAATTCTTCCATTGCTCACAGCAGATCATAAATAATTAGATGCTCATAAGCCAGCAAACCATAGGAAACAGAGGTGAAATTTTAAAATATGTGTATTTATAAACTGAGCCAATTCCACACCAATTCAAGCTATTTTCTGCATAGTTTGCTAAGTATCTTCATGGTTCCAGGTTTCTTCCAAGTACAGGTCAGGAAATGAGTAAGAGCCCTGCCCAGCTTCCAAAGGACTCACAGTGTATCAGGGTGACCCATAGGTAGAGGCATGTCAGAAAGCACGTGACATGATAAAGGAAGACCCTAGATGAGTTCTCTCAGGGTGAAGGGAACAGACGGAAGACACCAAGGAGACTCAAAACTCATCAAAGCAGAAAATAAGGGGCTGCTGAGGGCTTGGCACTACGGGAAACTTCTAGCACACCCTCCAAGGCTCAGGGAACATTGTGAAAGACAGTGGAAATAATGTAAGAGCCGCAAGGTGGGAAGACTTACTGTGAGGCATTGCCCCCCACGCATACACAGACTACCTTGTGCATTCATGACCCCGCGGTGACTACTGACCCTCACCTAGAGGAGGGCCCTCAGTGGAATGGAGGCTGGAGAGAGGATAACCAGACAAAAGAGGATACCCAGATGGAAATATGACCATTTTGAAATATGTTTATATACTAAAGTCATCAATAAACCTTATTTAAATAATGATTTTTAAAATACATACATATATATATATATATATATAATTTATTTAAGAGAGAGAGGCAGATGGAGAAAGAGAGAGAATGGACACACTAGGGCCTCCAGCCACTGCAGATGAACTCCAGACACATGTGCCACTTTGTGTATCTGGCTTATGTGGGTTCTGGGGAATCAAACCTGGGTCCCTAGGTGTCATAGGCAAGTGCCTTAACTGCTAAGCCATCACTCCAGCCCCCAATAAAAATTACTTTGAAAACATGTCAGGATGAGTATGGTAATTACCTGCTGAAGAATAAAGCAAACTTTCAGCAAGAGGAATCAGGAGCAAAGACAGCCTGGAAGGTGGTGGCCTCCAGAAGTAGGTAAACTTCAGGACCTTGTCCCCAAGGGGCTGGCGTGTCTCTCATGCTTTCCAGAATTTTCAAGCTGTATCCTGAAAAATGTAGTTAAAGCCCTAACTGTTGAGGCCTCACTAAACTTACTTCACATAACATGTAACCCAGCTTTTCCCACTTCCAGTCCTGCTCTGAACACCTGCAGCTGACAAAACGCCTCTGACCCTCATTTTTTCAGCTCTGCTATGGGAAAAGTCGACTGGAAAGATGGCTCAGCAGTTAAGGGGAAATGGGAAAAGTCACACCACGTGACACTTCGGGTCTTTTGAGAACTACACAAGTTAAGGCATGTAAAATGCTAAGTTAGCCCTGTGCCTGGCACCTGTAAGGACACGTTATCTTCATCATCATCGTCATCATCTTCATCAGTCCTATGGTGGTAAGAAACAGAACACCATAGCTATATTTGCATTTTAAAAGGGGACCAGGGACTGGAGAAATGGCTTTGTGGTAAAGGCACTTGCCTGCACAGCCAAAGGACCCAGGTTCAGTTTCTCCAAACCCACGTAAAGCCAGATGCACAAAATGGCTCATGCATCTGGAGTTTGTTTGCAGCAGCTGGAGGCCCTGGTATGCCATGCCCCCTCTCTCAAATAAACAAATATTAAATTAAAAAACCAAAAACAGGACTTGAGAGATGGTTTAGTGGTTAAGGCATTTGCCTGTGAAACCAAAGGACCCAGGTTCGATTCCCCAGGAACTACATAAGCCAGATGCATAAGGTAGCACATGTGTCTGGAATTTATTTACAGCAGCTGAAGGCCCTGACAGGACCATTCTCTCTCTCCCCCCCTCTGTAATGGGGTGCTAGGGGTCCAGGAAATTCCTTGAACCCTAAATCCTAGGTTAGTTTTTATTTTAATCAAAGAATTGAATAAAAATAAGACTAAAAAGGAAAATTATTCAATTATTATATTTATTGAGGAGGTACAGAGCCGAGGAAAGGCACCCATGTGGCCAGAGATCCCATTTGGAGGGCTTGGGAAAAAAGTGCGGAAAGAAAAGAGAAAACAAAGTTCAAGGAGCTCCTGCCACATGGGGAGCTGGAGGGGATAAAGGAGCCCATGGGAAGAGTAAGAGTTAAGGGGCCCCTCCTGTCTGGGCATAGGCCCAGGCCGAGCCAGATCAGACCCAGCCAAGGGAAAAATTCACCCACAACTGGAAGTTTTCAAGTGGTCAGAGAGCCTGCCCTCTCCTTGCAAAGGTATCTAGAACCTTATGGTGGTGGGCGGTCTTCCAGCTTAGGTGAACCAGAGGGACAGCTGGGTGGTTAGGCCTCGGGGCTCTCAGGAAGAGGCCATCCCTGGCACCAAGTTCCAGGGGCTGAACTTGACCAACCACAGTGTTTAAGCCTATGAAAGACCTCCTTCCCAGAAGGGATTCTGGTTGTGGACAAACAGGTCTAGGGAACTGGGCAAGAGATAAGTCAGATCATCTTTGATTTCTAGCAAGTGCAGACTTTCCTGTCTTTTTTACCTTTAGGGGTGCAGTCACCCTAACTGTACCCCTTTTCATATCTACTTCTTTATTTCTCAAGTAAGTAAATAAATAAAAATTAAAACAAAAACAAACAAAAATGTTTTATTAAAAAAATAAAATAGAGGGCTGGGGAAATGGAGAAGCCTAAGGACCCCAGTTCAATTCCCCAGGACCCACGTCAGCCAGATGCACAAAGGGGCACATGCGTCTGGAGTTCATTTGCAGTGGCTTGAGGCCCTGGCATGCCCATTCTCTCTTTCTCTCTATCTGCCTCTTTCTCTCTCTCTTTTAAATAAATAAACAAAATATTTTAATAAAATAGAAGGGGACCAGGAGAGCAAGAGAAGGCGGACTGGAGGCGGGTTTGTCTTTTCCTACGTCCAGGAGCCGCTCTACCTTGTAGTCGATATAAAAGGGGTGCTTAGACCTGGGGCACACATGTGTGACAGCTCTGAGCATTCATGACAGGACCTGATGCAAGGATGATGAAAACCTAATGGAGGAGCAGGGAGGAAAGATACTAAGGAACACACACACCCACACACACACACACACACAGAGAGAGAGAGAGAGAGAGAGAGGTGGTAAACGAACGGGAGGGAGCAGCCTCCAACTAGTAACAGGCTTCTGACTGAGTGGTGTATTGAGGGGAGGTAAAGGATGTGAGCATGAACACAGATGATTGTGCTTTGCATGTGTCTCTGACTTTGTTCCAAAGAGAAAATAAACGTGATTTTTAGCTCACCAGTATATGTCTTTTCCTCTTATGACTACAAATCATTAGAATGAGACATTCAATGTCAGAGTCCTAGCTGGGTTTTTGTAGCAGTTATCTATCTGAGTTGATGGTTTCAAGTACTTCAGGCCCCTTTAAGATTTCAATGAGGGCTGGAGAGATAGCTTAGTGGCTAAGGCACTTGCCTCCAAAGCCTGAGGGCCCAGGTTTGATTCACCAGGACCCACGTAAGCCAGCTGCAAAAGGTGGTGCATGTATCTGGAATTTGTACTGGCTGGAGGCCCTAGCATGACCATTCTCTCTCTCCCTATCTATCTGACGCCCCCTCAAATAAATAAATACAAAAGGAAAAAAATTATGAATAAAAAAGATTTAAATGACGTGAAATGTGGTACATTCAAATGGCATCTCTTATTGACTGTGAAGGAGTTTATTATAGTGTTAATGCATGTTTGACACTACAGGACATGTGAGTGTGACATTTTAATGACACACAAGAAAAATAATTCTGAGCATGTATCTTGTCTATAAAGACAACCTCAGGATGTCCTAAAGATTGGACCGGCAGAAGGAAGAGGGTTGTGGCATTGTCTGAGCCCTGGCAAGCCTATCCATGTGGGTCCTATTCACACCCATCCATTCCCTCTCCAGAAACAGGCAAGTGGAATGGCACAAAGTCGATCCCTTTACCCTCTTGAATTCAGTAACACACTTTCTGTTTTATCTTACTTTTAACTACACTGTCAAAAACAGAGTGGGGGTGCTGGAGAGATGGCTTAGTGGTTAAGCACTTGCCTGTGAAGCCTAGGAAACCCCAGTTCGAGGCTCAATTCCTCAGGACCCACGTTATGCAGATTCACAAGGGGGCGCACGCATCTGGAGTTCGTTTGCAGTGGCTGGAGGCCCTGGTACGCCCATTCTCTCTCTCTTTCTCTGCTTCTTTCTCTGTCTGTTGCTCTCAAATAAATAAATAAAAATAAACAAATTTAAAAACAGAGTCAGGGGCTGGAGAGATGTCTTAGTGGTTAGGATGCTTGCCTGCAAAGCCTAAGGACCCATGTTCAACTCTCCAGGCCCCATGTAAGCCAGATGCACAAGGTGGTGCGTGCGCCTGGAGTTCAATTGCAGTGGTTGGAGCTCTGGCATGACAGTTCTGTCTTTTTTTTTTTTTTGTTTGTTTGTTTCTCTCTCTCTCACTTGCTCTCGCTCTCACTCTCTCACATAAAAAAACAAAACAAACAAACAAACAAAAAAAAAACAAATGCAGGCTGGAGAGGTGGCTTAGTGGTTAAGTGCTTACCTGTGAAGCCTAAGGACCCCAGTTCGAGGCTTGATTCCCCAGGACCCATGTTAGCCAGATGCACAAGGGGGCGCACATGTCTGGAGTTCGTTTCCAGTGGCTGGAGGCCCTGGCGCGCCCATTCTGTCTCTCTGAATATCTGCCTCTTTGTCTCTCTGTCACTTTCAAATAATGGAATAAAAATAAACAAAAAATATTTTTTAAAAAAAGGCCAAGCTGTTGGGTTTGCCTCAAAAAAAATTAATTAATTAAAAAGAAACAGTCCTGTGCTCACTTCGGCAGCACATATACCAAAATTGGAACGATACAGAGAAGATTAGCATGGCCCCTGCGCAAGGATTACACGCAAATTCGTGAAGCGTTCCATATTAAAAAAAAAAAAAAAGAAAAGAAAGAAAAGAAACAGTCCAGTGGTTCTTAGTGATGGACACATATTTCTGGGGAAATCTGACTGTCACGCTTGCTTTAGTCTGTGTGACACATCAGATAAGCCACCTTAGAAGTGCCTACTTTTCTCTCAGGGACCTGAACCAGAGAGCTGGGGATACTCTACTTATATTCCAGGACCCACTCTGTAAGCACATGTTACCCGAGGTCTGTTTCCAACCATGTTTACCACAGCTGCCGCCTGCTGTTTTGTTTGATTTCAAGCAAAATACTGTTTTACTTTTCTAGAACAATCATAATAAGCATCCAATAACTAAGAAAACAATTTAAGAACAAGTTTTAAAGAAATTAAGCAGACTGTACAATTTGATACCTTTAAAGCAATTACTCATTTGTTGGTGCTGGGCCTATGCCAAGTCTGGTGCTCTGTTTTTTACTTTATT
This sequence comes from Jaculus jaculus, assembly GCF_020740685.1. Lineage (NCBI taxonomy): Eukaryota > Metazoa > Chordata > Mammalia > Rodentia > Dipodidae > Jaculus > Jaculus jaculus. The sequence continues at coordinate 15,865,576 of NC_059112.1, forward strand.
GCTTTTGTTGTTATTTTGGACTTAGGTTTTTGTTTGTTTTGTTTTTGTTTTTCGAGGTAGGGTCTTGCTCAAGCTCAGGCTGACCTAGAATTCACTATGTAGTCTCAGGGTGGCTTCAAACTCACAGTGATCCTCCTACCTCTGCCTCCTGAGTGCTGTGATTAAGGGCGTGCGCCACCACACCCAGCTGGTCTTAGTTTTTTGAGACAGCATCTGTCTATGTAATCCAGACTGGCTATGAATTCTCTATGTAGCCCAGCTTGGCTTCAAACTCATGATCCCCCTGCCTCAGCCTCCTCAGCTCACCCTGAGAGTTAATCCTCTCGACCATCCTGAATAACACAGCATTCCATTTTCTACATGCAAAGCTGAGAATGTTGGTTGGTTTGCATAGATCTTGCCTGAAAGTGGTGTCCAGTGCCAGAGAGAGGAGTGGCTTGGCTGGGTCATCTCTGGCCTGTGCAGACTCTACTGCTCCAAGATCCTGTCAAGGCTGCTTTGACCCTTTGTACCCTCTAGAACCAGCTGCTGGTCGGACCATGGACCCCCAGGCTCCCGATTTCCTTCCTCCCCTCCTCTCTCGCTTATGGAGACCACTTGCTCTCTCTCCACTGCCTTCCCCAACAAATTTCTACATGTCTTCAGTCAGCCCCTCCATGAGGAGTGACTGGGCACTTCTGGCCCCCAGCATGGCTGTCAGGACCGGGGCATAGCGACAATCCAGTGTGCTTTGCGTAGATCTTTGCTGAGTGCAGATGGAATATAGACAGGGCAACAAATCACCCATAGTCTTACTTTGGAATTAAGTTGCTTGTATTATCCTCCAGGCTTCGGGAATTCAAGGACAGCCCTGTCCTCTGTGATTCTTACTCATATGTCTGAATGCTAGGCAAGGCTGTATCTTATCATATACTCACCTTCCCAATAATTGCATCATAAGAGAAACTAACCAATCATACACTATTTCCGAACCATGTCTGCCTCATGTTTTTCTATCTTTTTAAAAATATTTATTTGTTTATTGATTTAACAGATAAAGAGGGAGAAGGACAGAGAATATGGGCATGCCAGGGTCTCCAGCCACTGCAAACGAACTCCAGACGCATGCGCCCCTTTGTGCATCTGGCTAACGTGGGTCTGGAGAATCAAACCGGGGTCCTTTGGCTTTGCAGGCAAACGCCTTAACCTCTAAGCCATCCCCTCCAGCCCATGTTTTTCTATCTTTAACAGAATGGAATGATGAAGGAAAGTCGGTGTCTTCTCTTTCAGTATTCCCTCACCAGGGACCTTGTCGTTCTTCTAGCCTGTGGCCTGCTTCCTCCATCTCAATGGATCTCAACAGCACTTCGTCCTTCTAGGACCATCCTCTGAGAGTGGTGCATTGTTGCCTCCACAAAGGCCTCACTTCTCGAACTTGTAAAAGAAACAGGAAAGGCAAACAGCTGTGCATCTCTCGCCTGCAGCATAGAATATGGTGGCTCAGAAGTGCCTAGAGCCCTCGATAAATATTCTGTGTCAGTGTGGCACTGCGATAGCACCCCGTTGGTCCCGTAGAGTGCGCTCAGGTGTTAGCGGCACCCCAGACGCTCGGTGATACTGTGAGTGTTGCAAAGAGAAAAAAGTACTTGAATGTCTTTCAGCAGCCATCACTTACATGCACACACTCCCAGTGGAGTACCCTCTTCCGTGGGTGCAATTGTTCGGAATAGAGCTCGTCACCTTGAAGGGGACACAGGGACTGGGTGTGCGGGAGAAGAGTCACAGAAGCAGGTCTGGGCGAGGCCCCATGGTAACAGCTTTCCACATGGCACTCTCAACCTTCCAGCAGCCTTGGCCTTTGGGGGGGGGGGGTCATCCACGCTACCGTTACTCCCTGTTGCAGGTAGAAGACCACCGTACAGTGAGGTGAAGCCCAAGGTTAGCTTGTGTGAGTTCCTGTGAAACCAGCATCCACCGTGGCTGCCTGAGCCCAGAGTTAATGCTAGAGCCTTAACTCTGCACCCCAACATAAAAGCTGCAAGAAGCCTATAGTGTTGGGTGCTGGCTTGGCTCCCTCTCTTGGGAGTGGAGCCCCCTCTCTGACAGCCACAGCCCAGCAATCAAGTCCATGAACAGTGGCTAGCTGTCCTGTGTGATCGACGTTTGGGTCCTTGGGAAGGTTATTCCCTCGATGCCAGGGACCTGTTGGCATTCTGACGGGACTGGGGCCAGCCGTCATGGACCCCCAAGCCTCATGTCCAGTGTGGGCTGCAGCTACTGTCCCCCCTGCAGGACTGTCGGGTGTTTCAGGAGTCGCTGCAGCCCTGTGGAGAGCTCCTGGAGTTTGTGGAGGAGGCTTCTTATTAAAGCAAGGGCTGGCCTGGAGATATGGCTTAGCAGTTAAGGCATTTGCCTGCAAAGCCAAAGGACCCAGGTTCAACTCCCCAGGACCCATGTAAGCCAGATGCACGAGGGGGTGCACGCATCTGGAGTTCGTTTGCAGTAGCTGGAGGCCCTGGCGTGTCCATTCTGTCCCTCTGTCTTTTTCTCACTCTGCTTCTTTCTCTCTCAAATACATAAACAAAAATAAAATATTTTTAAAAAGAGCCGGGCGTGGTAGCACACACCTTTAGTTCCAGCACTCAGGAGGCAGAGGTAGGAGGATCGCCGTGAGTTCGAGGCCACCCTGAGACTCCATAGTGAATTCCAGGTCTGCCTGGGCTAGAGTGAGACCCTATCTCAAAAAAAAAAAAAAAAAAAAAGAAAAGAAAAGAAAAAAGGAAGTTCGGGGGGTGGTGCCACAATTTCCTGTGACTTACAAGGACAAATACATTTTTCTGCTTCTGCTAATAAACCATGTTTATTAAACTAACACAGCCGGGGGCGGGGTCGCTCATGTAAATATCTTCGCAGGTGTCTGCACCATCACCATGGAGAAACTTACTCCCCATGCCTCCTTAATAACTAACGGCTGATTAAGTCCAAATCTGTGCCTGTGCTTCTAGACCGTCTTTCAAATTCCTACACTCACTGCCCCGTGCTGTTTCATCATGTTTGTGAGTGCAAAGCCTTAAAGAAAAGCGCCCAGACATTCTAACAGGGGCTTTCCCCCTTGCGTGTTAGCTTCCACCCCAGGTTCACAGCCCGTTGTTTTCTGGAGCTGTGCTTGCAGCCTGTGGGAGTGGCCAACCCTCAACTCCCAGGGGGCAAATTCAGCCCCTTCCCACTCGCTGCGTCGCTGACCCGGGTCCACAGAGGGGCTCTGCTCCTCGGTGACTGTGACTGCCAAGGTCAGGCCCCATCAGGACACACGCTTCCGCAGTCACTAGAGCTGAGGGAGGCGCAGCAAATTGCAGACCAGCTGTGAAACACCCTGCCCGAAGGGAGCCGTGACCTCAGCTCCCACCCCCCCACCCCTACCCGCTGGAGAAACTTACACCACAGGCCAAGTTCAGGGGCCGTGGAGACGCACTGTGTGCCTGGGGACGGGAGATGGAATATCTGAGAATGGCCTCCACGACCTCAGTAGTGTGTCACAGTGCTCTATTGGTAATTTGCCAAACCAGTTGCCTACTCTTGGGTTGAAGTACTGAGCGCCCGTGGAACGTAATTCTGAATGTGTTTGATGGCCTCGTCCCTGAGTAACGTTGTGTGTGTGCATGAGGTCCTTATGTGCAGACTGTATGCACGTGTGTGTGTGTGTGTGTGCATGTCCTGTCTCATTTCTGCTGCAGCCTCTGGGAGAGACTACAGAGAGGAGGAGAGAGATGGCCTACCAGTCCCCCCACCAAGATCTCCCTCCTCTCCTGCCCAGCTCTGTCTGGTGGTGACTGGGTATAAATCAGAGATCTGTGGCCATGGTCTTCACCACCTCTGTGCAGCTTCCACTTTCATAGTGAAAATTGATAAGAGCATCTGTCTTCCACATCAGCCAGCCACAACTGCTAAACACATACAGCACGCTGAACACATACAACACACTAAACACACACAACACGCTAAACACATACCTGCACATGTCTGATCACCTGTTTGCCCTGTGGCCACAGGAGAGAGGTAAGACTAGCCACGTCAGCTCCATGAGGCCACAGAAGGAGCCCACGGGTTCTCAATTAACAAAGTCAGCTCCATGACGTCCCCAAAGGAGCCCGCAGTTCTCACCTAACAGCTCCATGACGTCACCCAAGGAGCCCGCGGTTCTCACCTGACAGTCAGCTCATGACGTCACCCAAGGAGCCCGCGGTTCTCACCTAACAGTCAGCTCGTGACGTCACCCAAGGAGCCCGCGGTTCTCACCTAACAGTCAGCTCCATGATGTCATGGACGGAGCCCATGGTTCTCACCTAACAAAGCCGCAGGCCCCTCCGGTGGCAACGGAGCTGGCAGAGTGCTATTGCCAGGATCTCAGGGAAGGAGCTGGAGAAGGTCAGTGGCTACAAAATTTTGATTTTTCAAGAGGAAGACACCTGTAGGGATAGGTGGTGCTGATGGCTACTTAGCACAATGCACTTCATCACTGAACGTGGCATTCAGTTTTCCTCTGTGCTGGGATTGAACCCAGGGCCTGACACACGGGAGGCAAGAACTCTCCCGCTGAGCTGCGTCTCCAACCCCTATACTAAAAAAAACTTTAAGATGGCAAGTTTCATGTATTTGAGAACACTTTTTAAAATAAGGGTGTTTGTGGAGCTGGGGAGATGGCTCAGTGGATAAAACATTTGCCATGTAAGAATGGTCCTTGAGTTCAGACACCCAGAACCCATATGAAAGCCAGGCAGTGTGGCAGGAGTCTGTAATCCCCGTGGACCTTCCAGGAAAAGAGAGACAGAGAGAGGAGAATCTCCCAGAAGCTCATGACCTGGCTGGTGCACCTTCAAACAGCAAGAGAGCTGCTTCAAACAAGGTGGAGGGCAAGGACTGATGCCCGAAGTTGTGATCCACATGCATGCAGTAATGCACGTGTGCCACACTGATACACTGATCATGTACACTCATGCACACAAGCGTGCACCCCATAGACACACAACAGATAAGAAAGTTTGTTTGGGGCTGGAGGGATGGCTTAGCGGTTAAGGCACTTGCCTGCAAAACCAAAGGACCTAGGTTCGATTCCCCAGGAATCCCATGTTAGCCAGATGTACAAGGTGGCACATGCATCTGGAGTTTGTTTGCAGTGGCTAGAGCCCCTGGCGTGCCCATTCTCTCCCTGCCTCTCTCTCTCTTTCTCTCTTTCTTCTTCTTTCTCTCTGTGAAATAAATAAATTTAAAAATATATATATTTACCAGAAAGTTAAAGTATGGGTTTCAGCTGTTATCATGTATCAAAGTTGTGGTGGTTTGAACGTGAATGGATGTCCCCCATAGTCTCAGGGATTTCTGATCAAGGTTAAGCTTATAACTTAAGTCTCCCACGGGCTGCTGGAAGTGTCACTGGCGGGGGTGGGCAGATCTTTTAATCCAGACCCATGACATATATAGAGAGCCAGTTTGAGCTCTGGCTGTTGGGTTTGCTGGCTGTTTGGTGATATCTCTCTGGTATGGATCTATGGAAATGAGCCCATTTCTTCCACCATTGATGGTGTTTCTCTGGATTCTGTAAGCCTGAAATAAATTCTTTCCTCTCATAAACTGCTCCTGGTCAGATGTCACAGCAACACAAAAGTAACTGCAACAAAAATTGATTTAGAGCAAGAACTTACCTCAGAAAACCAAAACTAAAATAAAAAGTTGAGAGACAGGCATGGTGGCGCACACCTTTAATCCCAGCACTCGAGAGGCAGAGGTAGGAGGATTGCCATGAGTTTGAAGCCACCCTGAGAATGCAGACTGAATTCCAGGTCAGCCTGAGCTAGAGTGAGACCCTACCTTAAAAAACCAAAAAAAAAAAAAAAAAAAAAAAAAAAAAGTTGATTTATTAGTAGTAGCCTATGGACCATACTAACAAAATATAAACAGTTTGAGAAACCACACAGAGGTGTATGAGAAATCTTTGTAACATCTTTATACTTTTAAAAATTATTTTAACTAGCAAATCAAAATTATATGAATAGTGTACAGCTTGGTGGTGTTACATGTATACACATTGTGAAATGACCACACCAAGATACATATTCATTAGCCCCTTCATAGTTACTTTTTCAACTCTTTTTGTGGAAAGAACATTTAGAATCTGTGCTATCAAAAATTTCAACTGGGGCTGGAGGGATGGCATAGTGGTTAAGGTGTTTGCCTACAAAGCCAAAGGCACCAGGTTTGATTCCCCAGGACCCACGTGAGCCAGATGCACATGGGGGTGCACATGTCTGGAGTTCGTTTGCAGTGGTTGGAGGCCCTAGCGAGCCCATTCTCTCTCTCTCTCTCTTTTTCTTTGTCAAATAAATAAATAAATCTCTTGAACAAATTCCTCCTGTATATCCGCCTATCTGTCTAAAATATTGTATCCTTTGGACATCTCCCCACACACTGACAATATTCCTTCATAAATCTAACACTGTTTAGTAAAATCAAGTTTATTTTTTAAAGAGACAGAAGATGGGAAGAACTGGTTACAGTAAGGCATGCTTGAGATCACTGGCGAGATCATCGTGTATCTGCAAACAGATTCTAAATGTGGCTCAGACAGCACTATGGGAAGGAAGGAAGGAAGGAAGAAAAGGATTTCAAAATTTAGGTGATTGGTCACAGGGGCAGGTGCAGAGGTGACTGTTGACCCTGGTGGAGCAGGACCTAAGTCACCTCATGATCCTGGGCTGTCTGCACCTGTGCAGGAGGAAGTCATAAGAACAGACACATAAATCAGTCAGGAATGCCTCTGATTCTGAATAGGAAGGCTCAACCCGAACCCTAGGACACTTTCTAAAGCAAAACAGAACACCAACTAAGCACAGGCAGAATATTAGAGCAGAGCATGAGGTAGAGCCCCCAGTCTAGGTGGTCTGGTGTAGACCTAAACCTACTAGGACCCGATTGCTAAGTGCTAATGGCATAAGCCAACCAGATGTCACTTTAACAGCATTGTGCATTTTAAATTCACATCTTATTGTTGTCCCTAAAAGTCCTTAGAAAATCTTTTGGAGTCAGATTTAAGTTCCAACGCATTTTTCAGCAGTCATGAAGTTCTATATTTGGCATGTTTATACATATTATTTTGATTCTCACAATAACTTTCAAATTATTACCACAGACTATCATAAGAAGAAAGTCAAATCATGTGAGTAATAGGGACTCAGGAAAGAATCAAACTGTGCCTTTCCTGACAGAACCAGGAGGGCGGGCTATGATGTTCTTAGCTCCTTTTATAACAACTGTCAAACCAAACATTCTCAAATCTCGCAGGCCTGGACCAAATATATGGCGGTGAAGCAACCTCCTGCACCCAGATTCAGCCAGGCAAGCTGGTCACATGCTAAACGTGGCAAGGAGGTCCGACGTGGGTGAACAGCCCAACATGGGTCCTGCTGTGTGTCTGAGCTGTCAGTGGGGGTGTCCCCACTTGGAGTGCCTTCATGGTACTGTAGAAGCTGGACTCATGCAGATGCTGACAGGTGGACGTGGAAGAGGGTGAGGAGGCTGTTGGGGACGCAGGAGCCTGGTTAGGGGAGCTCAGCTGCTGGAGGACGGTGGCTGTCGGGGTGACCTGGGCTGGGGCAGAAAATCAGTAAGCGGGAGCGAGATTCGAGATGTCTAAGTTGAGTCTTATTCTAGGAAAAGATGTCAGTCGCAGGCCATCCTAGGAACTTCCAGGGTCTACTTCATTCATCAGTATGGCTCGCAGAAAGGAGAAGAATGTATTGCAGGATGCAGTAATCACACAGGAAGAGCAGCATAGCCTTCAGATAGTCCTCAGCTCAGTCTCCTTCAGGCGGCGCTGATGACACGTAGTGGGTGTTCGGTAAGCACATTTGGAGTGAAGGGGGCAATGTGGCATTAATGGCAGCAGTACTCCTCGTGTGTGCACATGGTGTGTGTGTGCACGCACGTGTGCATTTGCACGCGCACCCACGGGTCTTTATGCAGCTTTGATCATTAGGCACTAGTTGTTTCTGTGTGCCTATCACCATGCATTCTGCCTAGAGTCACGTAATTAAAGTCCTCCTTGTGCGTTTTCCCAGCTTCTGTGATGCCTCCTCCAATGCAGGACGGACTCTAAACCAACCTAGTACAGTTTTCTCAATTGCTGACTAAGCCAACATAGCATTATTTTATTTAAAAAACTTACCTCAGATTCTTATTTCATCCTGACCCATCCTTAGAATGATTCAAGCAAATGCTAGACAGCCAACTGCATTGGCTGGGGATTTAGAGTGGTTCCATTTCTATCTTCTTTCCTTCTTTTTTTTTTTTTTTTTGGTTTTCGAGATAGGGTCTCACTCTAGCCCAGGCTGACCTGGCATTCACTATGTAGTCTCAGAGTGGCCTCGAACTCACAGCCATCCTCCTACCTCTGCCTCCCGGAGTGCTGGGATTCAAGGTGTGCACCACCACACCTGGCTGATTCCATTTCTTTGTGACTGACAAATCCTCCAAAGTTCTCCTGGTAATCTGAGGTGAATTCTGGTAGCTGGGTGTTCTGTATAGTCTGAACCAGTCATCAAGTGAGAACTCAAGCACTGAGCCTTCAGCGCCCGTAGCACGTGCTGGGAGTGGGGGGTAAGCAGCCGGAGTTCCTTGGGGGCCACTGGAAAAGAAAGACACTGCTTTCCTAAATGTGTGCGGTTCTTCACAGTATTATAACATGGCTCCCTATCCTGATTTGGGAAATTTGGACGTGTTGGCTAAAGCAATTAGCAGTCATTACTAACTAATGACTTCCCAGAGGACCGATCCAATCTACATCTCCATCTTCCACCGTACTCCTCCGGTCCAGAACTCAAGCAGCTAGCTAGCAGGCAGAAAAGTGTCTGACCTAGTTTTTGAATCTTTATTTGATGCATTGATAAAAAATAATTTCTCTGTACTAATTAACTTAAAGTCTTGGAACCTAACAGCTGGGAGTCTTTCCATTTCTGAAATTGATGCCCAGAACATTACTAAGTAGTCTGCTCTAGGGAGTGATGTGTTGGTTTTAATTACTCCATCGTTAAGCTTTTCAATGGAAATGTTGCAGTAAAATCTGTGTATTATTCTCAAGCTCAGTTAATCACAATGGAATAATGTGAGGTAGGAAGGACAGCTGTGTGACAAATCCTTCGTGCCTGCATCTAATCTCATGATTTCCAGGTATTTGGTTAACCACCCAGGCAGCTACTTGATGTTGAACTTTCAAGTCCCATAGTTACTGCTTTTCGTCTTGTCCAGCATGAGGTTGGCAGGCAAAGCTTCCTCCTGCCCACACCTCTTGCTTATCAGTGTGCACCATGTGGAGGGAGAACTGAGGTTGAGAGAGCGCTGCAGACTGGTGCTCATCTAGGTCCTTAGTTGTGGCTACAAGAAGTGCTGGAGAGATGGCTCATCCTTACTGCCTGGGGTTTGATTCCCCAATTCCCACATAAAGCTAGATGCACAAAGTGGTACCTGGGTCTGGCGTTCCTGGCATGCCCATTTCTCTCTCTCTTTCTCATTCTCTCATAGATAAATAAACATTTAAAAAATAATTTTAAAGTTATGGCAGCTGGGTGTGGTGGCGCATACCTTTAATCCCAGCACTTGGGCGGCAGAGGTAGGGGGATCGCCGTGAGTTCGAGGCCACCCTGAGACTCCATAGTGAGTTCCAGGTCAGCCTGAGCTAGAGTGAGACACTACCTCAAAAAACTACAAATATTTTTTTTTATAAGTTATGGCGAGAAAAGGGAGAAAGGGAATCACATTTATTTGACTTTTATAGTCCTGGGGATGGTGCCTAGAGCCTTATGCATGCAAATGAAGAGCTGTATTCCCACCATCCCTTATGAAGAGGCTTTTGAAGCTCGTTGAGTTTGTAACTGTACCTTAGATACTTATATTTGAAATAGTTCTGTTTTGGATAACATGGAGGGCGGGCTTTCAAAAAAAAAGGCAAATCAAATCAAAGACAAGGACATAAGTACTCCCAGAAAGATAAATTGCTTTTGAACCTGGCTCCAAGGAATAGGGAAGCGAAAGCAATTTGAGGACCTAATAGCAAATTCTTAACGCAAAAGAATTCAGTTCGTGTAAATATTTTTAAAGCAGTAGGGTGAGTGACCCCCAAATAGTCTCATTGTTCCTCCAATCTCATGTCACTTCAGAGAAAAAAAAATACAGAAATAATACCATTGGAGAGAAATACTTTTTTTAATCAAAAAAGAGATGAACTCAAATAGTCCCAATAGTAATCTCACTATGATTCTTAGTTACTGACCAGTACATTTCTGACAGCAAGTTGCAAACTTAGAAAAACACATCTGTTCCTTTTAATAGAAGGTAATTAAAGTGCCTTGGTAATAATGGAATACTTCTGGAGACATCCGCTTGGGGCTGCTTGTGTTTGTTTAGTAACTTCTTGATTTAAACAAAGCCTGTATTTGTGCGTGTTGGGCTGGGGGAGGAGAAAGAAGGCAGTCACTAAGGCGTGCAGACCGCAGTCATTTTATGTGGACTTTAGGCCTCGGCCCGTCCTTCTGTTCTGTCCTCTCAGGATCGCAGCCAAGCTCAGAACTTCAGCTGTGTCATCCACAGAGATATTTAATTTGGAAAAGGAAGATTCACAGTGACCATGATAGTAAAATACTAGATGAGGGGCAAAAGGACTAGGCCTCAAGGAGCCAAATCCCTTCATCAGAAGAGCCAGCCTGAGGCGAGAAAGGCTTTCTACAGTGACTAAAGGAAGAGGGGGACAGGGCAAGTTGTGGCACTTTGGTGGTCTGCTTCATGGGCATTCTGCGTTGACACAGCTACCAGCTAACGCTTCACGTTGGCTTTTGGAGAGTGGGGCTAAGGAGAATGAGCGTTGCCGTTGCCCCCGTCCCAGCCGGGCCTTCTCTTCTCTGTCATGCCATCTTCAGGAGGAAATGCTGCACCCTGCGGATGATTTTACAGAGAACACTAGTTCAGCTCCATAAAAGGAACCTTCTATGTTGTAGCTACCAGGGAATGCAGGTGATGGTATCAGGAGCCTGTAAGGTGACAGAGGTTAAAAGTGTTCAAGTTGAGGGCTGGAGAGATGGCTTAGTGGTTAAGCGCTTGCCTGTGAAGCCTAAGGACCCCGGTTTGAGGCTCAATTCCCCAGGACCCACGTTAGCCAGATGCACAAGGGGGCGCACGTGTCTGGAGTTCGTTTGCAGAGGCTGGAGGCCTTGGCGTGCCCATTCTCTCTCCCTCTCTCTCTCTCCCTCTCTCTCTCGCTCGCTCGCTCGCTCTCAAATAAATAAATAAAAATGAACAAAAGAAAAAAAAAGTGTTCAAGTTGAAAGGGAGCTATTGGAATTTCTGGAAAGGTGATTCCTGCTGTAGGTTGGAGCTATGCTAGGAACCTTCTGAGGTTATGTAGGACCAAATCTCCCTTTGTAACCCTGAAGTCAAAGAGCTGTAAAATTAGCCAGGACTTCAACCCACACACCACTAAGCTCCAGTCCTAATGCCTCAGAGTCTCAGTGAGAGACTCCATCCCTCCTCAGCCCATTCCACCCCAAATGTCCACCTGTGGAACCTCTGTCCTCTCTTCAGAGGTGCGGGACTCAGTGTCTTCTCTTTCCTGTGCCTCGCACACCTAGTCACTGGCATGGTGCTGGGGCTGTATACACCGTCGTCACCAGCTCCCGTCCCCACTCCCAGAAACCCCTGCAGCATCACCCCAGCCTGTCACCCCGGCCTTGTGTATGGCCGGCCGGGTTCTTACTTGGGGTCGACCATGCTGCGCACTACCTCTAACCTCCAGGCAAAGAGAAACCCAGGAGTTCCCCTTACTCTACTTTCCAGCATGGGGACCCCTTGCTCAGACATCTCCCGGCCCCGCTGCCTGTGGCTTTCTTGCTCATCAGCTGTAAGCTTCTTATTATTCCCCGGCTTGGCATCCAGAGCTCCCTTTCCCAATTCCTGTCTGCCAAGCCCGGTCCCATCTCACCCATCCTTCCCAGCAACAGCTGGTGCGACTGGTTTTCCCACCATGGCATGGCACGCACGAACACCCTCACACCCCCTCTGCCCCCGCGCTAGCTTGAGAAAAGTACAGGAGGGTTGGGGAGATAGGCTCAGTCAGGAAAGTGCTTGTCTTACAATCCTGAAGACCCGAGTCCAGTCCCCAAGTACCCATGGAAAATGTTGGGTCTGTGGTGGCACACACTTCTAATCCCAGGGCTAGGGAGGCAGAGGAAGGAGGCTGCCTGGTTTGTCTAGCCAAATTGATAAGTTCCAGGTCAATGAGAAACCCTGTCTCAAAGGAAGTGAATGATGTTCCTGGGGATGGTGTCCAAGGTTGTCCTCTGGCCTCCATGTGGATGCCTGCATATGCGTGTGCGCGCCCACACTCACACCCCAAAGTCAGATGGCCGGCTCCCACTGAGTCAAGTCTGCCTTTGACTTGTTTCTGCTTTCCTGTGTTGGCTGCACTCTCAGGTCCCCCTCCCCATGTGGTAGAAAGATAGCCCCGCAGCTCCACGGTTATAGTCTCCGAGCAGTCACATCCAGAAGAAGGGAAGCTTCTCTTTGCCCAGGACTACAGCAAGTTTGGGGTCACATCACGTTAGATTGATCTTCATCCATGGCCAGTAGCCAGGTAAATAGGCTGCTTTGGTTACCAGTGTCGAGTTCAGCTCCACCCGAATCACAAAAGCTAATGCAAAATCAGGGTGGCATTATCAGAAGAAGCAGGGGCTGCAGAGACAGCTCAGCAGATAAGGGCACTCACCTGCAAAGCCAAAGGACCCAGGTTCGATTCCCCAGGACCCAAGTAAGCCAGATGCACAAGGGGGCGCACGCGTCTGGAGTTCGGTTACAGTTGGCATGAGGCCCTGGCGTGCCCATTCTCTCTCTCTCTCTCTCTCTCTCTCTCTCTCTCTCTCTCTGCCTCTTTTTCTCTCTCTGTCTCTCAAATAAATAAATAAATAAAATTTTTTTTAAATGTTTAAAAAAAAAAAGAAAGCCGGGCATGGTGTTGCATGCCTTTAATCCCAGCACTTGGGAGGCAGAGATAGGAGGATTACCGTGAGTTCGAGGCCACCCTGAGAATACAGAGTTAATTCCAGGTCAGCCTGAGCTAGAGTGAGACCCTACCTTGAAAAACAACAACACCAAAAAAAAAAAATGTTTTAAAAAAGGAGTGGGCATAGAGATGCAGTTGCTCTCACTAGCCCAAGCGGTCTGGCGGCCCTCCGCAGCTCCTCCAAGGCCTGGCTCCAAGCCACTGCTCCCAGACACCACGTTGTAACCAGACCGCTTGCTGCTCCGCGACTGCCGCCATGCCTGCTTCCCGCAGGACCCCCACCTCTAAACCTGGGGGCTAAGGACTTGCATCGAATGCGCGCTACGCTTTCGTTGCCCCCACAGCACTTGGAATGCCGCTTAGCATGATCAACACATAAAGAACTGTGGTCGTTGGCATGTGTGCGTGACAGCGGAGAAGGAGCCGGTGCACCTGTGTGGAGGCGGATCTGCAGGCAGCCTCTGGCGGACGGCTGCGTGGCGACGCCATTGGCCACCTTAGCGGCCAGGCGAAGGAGATTGGGAGGAGCACAGTGACAAAGATTCCAGGTGCCCAGCGTGCAGGTTGTCTTGCCACTCTGGCCTCGGGGTCAGGAGGAAGGGACAAAAGTCAGCGGGCCAAAAGGAAAGAATGAAAACAAAGGGGCAAAGGGGACATTTTTAGGGGAAATTAACACAGAAATTAAGTGCAAAAAGCCAAGGTCCATGGCCAAAGGTGACAAGGCCTACTTGTTCTCAGTGAAAATAAGCCCCGTTTGCTCTGACATCATCGAGCTACGGCCTAATTCGTCCAGTTTTCTTCTGCCTGTGTGTCTGTCAGTCAGGAAGCTTCTCCCCTGCCTGTGTGCTGTGCGCTCTCTGATCTAATGACCTTTCCTCAGTAACTAGTTCCATATGTTAATTTACTTCCATTTGTAAAACAACTTTCAGAAAATTCCTTAATGAAGGTCATGTCATCTTATTTTTTTTGCATTCCTTCCAAATGGCAGGAATTTATTTGGAATGTCCTTTAAAGAATGAAGAATTTGCCTGTCATATACAAAGCAAGATAGTTGTGTTGGATAAGGCTGGCTTACACCAAGTGTCCTGCATATTGGAGGGTTAAAAACCTCATGCCCAGTGAAGGAGAAAAGCTTACAGTCTTCAAGTTTGTTACTGAAGGGTGCCGTGGTCATTGTAAGAGCTGTATGAGCTTCTGGAATCATAGATGCAGGTATCTCAGACTTAAACGTACTAAAACTCAGCATGTGGGGTTTAACAGCTAGATTCCTGGACCTGATCCCCAGGGATTGGGATTTTGTGGGCTTGGAATGGAGCCCAGAGAAGCACCCTGAATGGTTTTGGTGAGAGAGCCCCACACATCAGCCCCGGGGACAGTGACTCAGGCCAGACGGCTGTGACTAGGTGAAAAGAAATGGCAGTCGATAGCTATGAAGAGACCTGTTGAACTTCGTGTAGCCACTGGACTGGCACTATGAACAAGGACCCCCATGCCACCCTGTGCACAGCCCAGTCCTTTCTGCCTCTCCTACAAGAGACATCATAGCACAGTGGTTAGGAAGATGAACCAGGAAGCAGTCAGGCCATCCGGGTCCCAGTGCTGTCCTCCAAACCATGAGACCTCATGCGGGTTACTGTACCTCTTTAAGCTTTAGGATCTTCCTCGATAAAATTAGGATAATAACGTCCCAATGGTAACTAAGAGGATTACATATTATAATATATGTAAATACCTTGCATAATTGCCTAATAGGAAATAAGTTCAGGTTAATAACTTTAAGTATGATTTTCAGCTTATGGTTATTATTTATGGTAAATTAGCTCCCTGCTTGGGCTGTACAGGCCCACAGAATTTCCCCAAAGGCACAGTCCGACTGTGTCCTTCACCCTGTGTCGGCGGTGGTGGTGATGAGGTGAGGAAGCCCGTCTTCTGTGGATGCGGTTGCAAAACGGTCAGCAGGCTAAGGTTTGCTTTGCGGGGGAAGGAGAACCGCAAGGAAAGGTCAGGAACGGGAGCTCCTGGCGCACAGAGAAAACAACCCTGGCCATAGAATGCTGGCGCTGCAATCACCTGGCCAGGCACCCTTTCTCCCTCCATTAGGAAGTGGCAGAAAAGGACCTTGTTGGAGACAGGGCTGGATAAGAGCCCAGTTAATTCCCTTCCTGGCTAGAAGTAAACAAACATGCAGAGCCTTGCCTTGTAATATTAACAAAGGGCCTCACAGCCCAGGCGGATTTTAATATGTAAGCCCAAGTTCATGACCTCGTAATAAAGACCTGGATCAAATGTGTATACATGGGTGTACTTTCTAATTGGACTTAAAGTGTCATTGTTTGTCTTCTCCACCTTGGGGAGTAAAAAATAGACCTGCCTAGTCTGAAGGAACAATTTGAATGCAGTAAAAGAAAATGAACCTTGTTCCTTCATGCCTGACTGGATTTCTCATGTACAATGAGCCTGGAGATGGCCACAGAGCTGTAGTCACCTCCGTGGTTCAGCTGCGCAAAGAGGCTAAATGACAGGTTTCACAAGACTTCCTTAGAAAACAGCACCTACTGGCTGGTTAATAAAAAAAAAAACAGTCTTTGCCAGGTCCCGCCGGTGAGGCCTGGCTGGCATTAACGTGCCCTGCTGCGCACAGGCTTGGTGTAATGGCAGCGTGCACCTCTGCAGCTGTGGGGTTCCCCTAAACCCAGGACACCTGGCCTGACACATAAAGCTACAGGTGAAAGTCTTGATGGTGCACGTAGACAAAATCAACTGGGGCTCGGGTCGGAGCAGGCGGGCCCGTGGAGAGCTGACAGTTGTCCCCCGGAGTGGCCTCCGCTCTGTTTTTCTCTGGCTCTGGAGCCTGGTGTGTGCCTGCCATTGTGAGGCGGTAGAAGGCACGGGATCAAAGCTTGGCCAACGCGCGTGGTGAGTGATGGCCACTGGGGCCCCCCGGCGGCATGTGGGCCTCGGCTTTTGTGAAGGGTCGCCCGGGATTTGGCAGAGCCCATCAAGTGCCACGTCAGGAAGAACCACTGCTATTCTCAGCCAGTGACAGCTGCCAGCAGCTGCCAACATTACAAAAAGGAAAAAAACCTCAGGCCACATAGGGCTGCGCTCCTGCTGTTTCTTTAAGCAGGCCTCTCCGTGTGGCAGATGGTGACAGTTCTCCAGATGTTGTGGCTTTCATGTTCCTCTGATGTTCATCCGGGGTGCCAGGGCGATTGATGTAAATAGAATCACACACAGAGCTGCCCAGGCTAGCTGGCAGAGCAGCTCTGCTGGGCTCAGGTGTGTGGACAGGCCCCCTCCTAGGGATCCCCACCTTTGAATTCAAAACTCAGGGAAGTTTCTAGAATTATGTATTATATATATTATAGCATGTTTTGGTACTCTTTCCCCACCCTCCACCCTGTATAGGGCTTTGGTCTCCTAGTCCACAGGAGTTCCCTCAAATGATTCTGAAGAAGGATTTCATTCTGACTTACACTTTGAGGTTTGTTTTTTTTTTTTTTGGTTGTTGTTGTTGTTGTTGTTGTTGTTGTTGTTTTTCCGAGGTAGGGTTTCACTCCAGCCCAGGCTGACCTGGAATTTACTATGCAGCCCCAGGGTGGCCTCAAACTCACAGCGATCTTCCTACCTCTGCCTCCCAAGTGCTGTACAGAGTTGAGTTTTGCTGGAATCACAGCCCCTTCAGCTCTCACACCTGGGCGCTCTCTGCAGCTGCTCCTCCAGGGGCGCACACTGTAGAGACTGGCAAGTCCTGCGGCGATAGCCCCTTCTCCAGTCCTCCTGAGGGTCTTCTCTCTACTGCCCTGCTGGGACCTTCAATCAGTAGCTCACCCTTTTGTTCACAGTGAAGGACCACGAGGATTTCTTGCGTAGGAGTTCACCCTTTGAGAGGAAGGGAAGCACATTATTTCTTAACCATGAAGCTGGGAAGATGTGCCAGGAATGCTCTTGGCAGCCATGTTGCACAACACATGGAAGATACCAGTGTGCAGGAGAAGGAACCCGATCCTCTGAGAGGAGACTAAAGAAGAAACGGCCTGGCCTTGATATACTGGGAACTAGCCAGTTACCTATACCCTTTCCGTGGCTGAGTTGTGTGAGCCAATATAGACATACTCCTCTTTGCCTTAAGATTACTCAAGCTAGGCCTAGAGAGATAGCTTAGTGGTTAAGGCACTTGCTTGCAAAGCCAAAGGACCCAGGTTCAATTCCCCAGGACCCACATAAACCAGATTCGTGGCATGTGCATCTGGAGCTTATAATGGCTGGAGGCCCTAGTATGCCCATTCTCTCTCTCTTTCTCTAATTCTCAAATAAATAAATTAATTAAATAATAATAATGTTTTAGGAAAAAAGATTACTCAAGCTAGATGGCTGGTGCTTGCAACAAGAGTCCTACTTAATGTATCCACCTTGACCTCTGCCTTGGTCTGTGCACTCCACTCTCCCCTGGTCCCTCAGACCATCCCACCCTCTTTCTAGTCCCCAAGGGGAAGGTGATGTGATTTTCTTCTCATGGTGACAAGTAATTCCAAGATGCTATCCAGTCATAGAGCTCTGGCTATAGAGAAACTCACCCTGGACCCTCATGTGACATCTCAGAGGCCCCGAGACTAGGTAGAAGGTTGGAACTCACTGCAGCCTTCACTTGTCAACAAATGTCAAGCCTCCACAGTGAAGTTTCCATGGCACTGCTGACCACGGCATCAGCTCTCCGCGTCCGCTGTGGGGCCCTGGGTGACTGTATCGTCTTCTGTCTAGGGAAACGCTTCCCCAGCCAGATAACTGCTTTTCTTTGACCTACAGCATTGCGTCACTGGCCACACAAGAAATATTCTCACTCCCCATCGTTATTGCTGACCACTGCAGTTGTCCTTTAGTACAGTCATGGGCCAGCATGCCTTTCTATTTCTCTGTGGAACTGTACGCTTTTCTGTTCTACATTGCTGAGGTAGACCGTGCTGCCAGAGTCTTTTTTGTGGATGTCCTGCGAAGCTACGGAAAGTGAGACGATTTCCAGGAGAATGATACTGCCTGTGGGGTTCCTAGCTCTTTTGCGAAGCAGAGCCATCTCCTGAAACCAGTCACCCATCCCTTCCACACTTCAGTTCCATTTATGAAAAACGAGGGGTTGGAGAGATGGCTTAGCAGTTAAGGCACTTGCCTGAAAAGCCCAAGGACCCAGGTTCAATTCCCCAGGACCCACGTAAGCCAGCTGTACAAGGCGGTGCTTGCATCTGAAGTTCATTTGCAGCAGCTAGAGGCCCTGGCATACCCATCTTCTCTCTCTCTCTCTCTCAAATAAATTTAAAATAAAAATTTTAATGAGGATATTAATAGCATGTTTATAGAGAAAGATGTCAGTGTGGCTCTTTCTTATGCCCAAGCCGAGCATGGTACTGGACACCCACTGCCCTACACTTCCCTCCAGTCCAAGGCCAAAGGAACTAGACCTGGTGCACCAGCCAAAGGCCACCCATCTAGGGCTACCTTGTCGGGGAGGGGACAGAGGTGAAGTTCTGAAGGTGGGGGGAACACGGCACCCAATGAAGCAAGGGGAGCCTTAAGAGCGGGACCCACAGTGGGAGAAGGCTGGATGTCAGGAAAGGAGGGTGGGCAAGGTTCTTCCGCGGAGCAGAAGGAGCAGGGCGGGAAAGCCCCAGATGAAAGGGGCCTACAGCCCCGAACATGGGAACTGGCCTGGGGGTGGGGAGGGTGGAACCTTCATGGCCCCAAAGAATTCTTCTTCACGCTCCATAGGCAGATGTGTGCATCTGCAAACCCACTGGTCCTGGAACTGACATTTGTGCTTGGAGGACACGATCAGCTCCTGGACTCAATTTATTCATTCCTTTGATATTAATGCAGCTGTGCAAGCCTTGGCTGTTTTGTTTACTCTTCTTAAGACTCTCCCCTTTGTGGTTTTTTTTCCTAGGCTGTTGTTTCTTCTTGCTGCTTTTCTGAGCCTTTGATCTGCTTGCCCATGTGTGTTAGGCTGAAGTATACGAAATTGTTGATTTTTAGTCATTTTTATCCCACCCGAACAGTGGTTTCATAGAATTTAAATGAATATCTCTAAGCTCGGGTTATAAAGATCAATTCTCACAGGGGTGAAACGATAGCCACTTGCCCTGAGACCTGGTCACCAAAGAGTGACCTGTTGGTGGCATCAGGCTCTCTGTCAGGAAGGGAAAATGGAAACAAAGCTGTGCCCAGCGCTTTTCTGACTGCTCCTCATGCCAACGCTGTGGCGAGAGGACTTGAAACATCCCCCTCCCGCTGCCCTGAGTGAGCTGAGGCAAGGAGAGGCCTTGCCCAGGCTCACACAGCTAGTAGGTGTCAGAACCAGGATCCGAACCTAGATAGCCTGGCTTGGGAGACTGTGGTCTTAGCTGCAACACTGTAAAGTGGCATCTGGCAAAACACCTGAGTGCTGCTCCCAGTCTTCATTGGAGAAGACTGATACTACTGTTCGCTACCAAACATCCCTCCCAAGTTGGTGAGCAGTAGATGATGGTCGTTGATGCAGATGCGGTTGTTTTTCTGGGTAGATTCTCAGGTGAGTGTACTGGGATCTGTCTCCCTGACGACGATCCTAAGGTGACTCTGCTGGGAGCTCTGTCCCCTGGAAATTGCCTACCAACATCCTCTCACCCCTGAGGCTCCAGACACCTTACAGCTTCTCGTGCACTCCTCTCAATCCCTGTCTCCTGGATAAGGTGGCAAACTGTACCAGGGCACACCCAACCAAGTGGCCATGATCCCCTGGGTGGCTGCCAGAATTCGCCTGGCATTGCTGAACAGATCCTGAACCAACTAGACAGCTCAGGGCTGGCGCCTATTGTGAGCTTGAGGGAGCTCTTCCCCGCTACACGACATGGTGCTCATTGGCATGAACTGACACCCAGGCTGTAGGGGAGAGCCACGGGCAACCAGATGATCTTGTTCTACAGCAGGACCTGGCTGTGGGTAAATGCTGCTTTTCAAGTACTGACTAGAGGATGGGTGCAATAACAGGGCCCTCAAGGGCTCCCATGAGGACACCACCCAGCCCTGTGTAAATGCTCAGATAATGGAACAGTTGCAGTTGTTATTATGTGTTCGTGTGTGCAGTGTATGTGTGTGTGTGAGCCCCGTGCATGCACACGTGGAGGCAGAGGAAAACATCTGCGGTCCTCTCTATAACTCTTCTCCTTATTTCCTTGAGGTAGGTCGCTCACTAAACCTGGAGCTCATGCTATTTTTCAATTCGATGAGCTGGTCAGTGAGCCCCAGCCACCTACCTGTCTCTGCCTCCCTTGGGGGCGGGGCGACAGGTGTGCGCAGCCATGCCCCACTTTTACACGGGTGCTAGAAATCAAACTCGGGTCCCGAAGCCTGTGCAACTTACCCACTTACCCTTACTCTGACCCACTGAGCAACTCTCCAGCCCAAGACTTAGACTTTTGTCCGGAAAAGGGCAGGGGAGACCATCATGATTGTGGAATGAAAAGATTATCATTTTCCTAATGGACCTGTTTCCATCATTGGCCCTCCTCCTCACCAATGGACTGTGAAGCTGTAGGCCACCGCGACCTGCCCTGTGTCAGGAGTTGCCTGTCAGGAAGGCACAAATGCACCACGTAGTGTCAGGGTGGCCGCAAGCTCACAGCAATCCTACCTCAGCCTCCCCGAGTGCTGGGGTAAAAGGCATGCACCACCACACCCGGCTCAAGAGATATTTTTAAGTGAGCCATTGCAATCATAATAATAGAAATACTTTTAAAGTGTGTTTTGTATTTGTGAGAGGGAAAAGACAAACTTTGTTCTAGAATAAAATTAAACTGGCGCTGTTTAACTTCTTTGTTTCTCTTTCCGCCTTGGCCGTTCTTTCCAAGGTCAAGTCTTAAACTGCCCGCACCCTCTGAGCAGGTTACAGGGAGCTTCAGAGAGAAGAGCTGCCTGAGGTGTGTCTAGAGAGTTCCTAACAGTGGCATGGGTGTCCCATCCAGAACAGGAAAGTGGCGGGAGAATAGGAAATGGGTTTGGGCCATTGGACAGATCAGAAACGCATGCACCTTTCTTGCTTCCTTCCTGCCTTCTGCTTTCCACCCAGTTGTTACCTCTTCCCCCAATGGGCATCTGCGGCCAACTCTGGGTCCTGTTTCTCTGTAATGATCCGCTCACCTTCTCTGAACAAGATGGAAAGTCAGCTTAGCAGTCCAGCTCCCAGTTTAAATTCATCACTATTATCATTAGTCAGGATATTCTAAGTTTTGCTGCACTAACAACTCATCCGCCTAAAGTGCAGGAACTTCATTCTGTTTAGAACTTATTTGTCAACCAATTTACACATGCAGTGTGGCTGGATGAGGTTTCTGTCCCTCTTTCTTTCTTGGAGATCACAGACGATAAAGACGTAGACATCTCAAAGCTATACCATTCAGAGACCTCCATAGACTTGGTGGTGGGGAAGGGGAAGGGGAAGAGGTGAGCTGAAGGCCCTCAAGCCAGCTCTCCAGCCAGTATTCCTTCTTCCTGCCTTCTCCTAAGTGCAAGGGAGCTGGGAGACAAGACAGATGACATGGGAAGTCTGTATGAGCACACCCAACATGCACACTTGCACCCCAGGCTTCTGTGCCCAGCATGGTACTCTGCTACACTTAATTCAACACCAATGTTCACAAACATCCAGCCCATTCTGATGTTTTTTAAAAAATATATTTATTTAGGGCTGGAGAGATGGCTTAGTGGCTAAGGTGCTTGCCTGCAAACCCGAGGGATTCATGTTTGACTCTCCAGAAGCCACGTAAGCCGGATGCACAAAAGTGAGGCAAGTGCACTTGGTGGTGCAAGCATCCGGAGTTTGATTTCAGTGGCTGAGGCCCTGGCACGCCAATTATCTCTCTCTCTCTAAAATAAAAAAAATTAAAACATAAATTTTTTCAGATTTTTAAATTTAATGTATTTATTAGAGAGAGAGAGAGACTGATAGAGAGAATGAGTGTGCCATGGCCTCCAACCACTGCAAACAAACTCCAGATGCATACGCCACCTTGTGCATCTGGCTTACGTAGCACTGGGGAATCCAACCTGGGTCCTTGGGCTCCGCAGGCAAGTGCCTTGGTGCCGTAGGAATGACCTCCTCAGGATCTATGTCAAAAGGCAAATTGTCTCGACTGCCATTGCTTCTAGTCCTTCTGGGTCTCCTATAACCGTGAAGTGGGGGAGGAAGGAACTTCAGGGTGGTCGCCAATAACAGCAGCTCTCAGAGTGGAACCGGTGGTCATGGGTAATTTGTCCCTGGGCCTCTCTGTGACCCCGCAGGAAAAGCCCTTGTCAGCTGGAAGCCCTGAGGAAAGACAGCCCTTGTGGAGCAGCGCTGGGGGCGGGGGGTGAACACCTGTCGGTTAAGTCAAAACTGAAAGTGACGAGCCTGACATCAAAAGGGAAGCGGCAGCTTTCAGAGACAGCCGCAGCTGGGGGTGACGTCGGGAACGAGCGAGTGCAGCTCACCTGGAAAGACCTCCCTGCCCTCGCCCCGAGCTCTGAGCCCAGAACCACATCGTCATAACGCACACCCCAGAAGAGATGCCGCCGTGAGATAGGACCACAGGCGCATGTGCAAGTATTTTACTGTCCCGTAAGAACTCGTGCTTTGTCTGGGGAGATGGCTGCCTTGATAGAGCCCTCGCTGTGCCAGTGTGTGGACCTGACTTCAGACCCCCCTGCACCCCCATAGGTGCCTGGAGGGCTGGCTGGCCCACCTGTCATCCCAACGCTCAAGAGGAAGAGGAAGAAACAGGAAACCTGGGGCAAGCTAGCTGAATCAGCGAGCTCTGGGTTCAAGTGGGAGACCCTGCCTCAGTGAATAAAGGGGACAGTCATCGGGGAAGACACGCCACATTAACTTCTGGCCTTCACATACACACTATCCGCACATGTGTACACATGCAAGAAGACAAAAGAACCCGTGCTGAGAATATGGAGCCGTGTGACTTTGTCTCTGCCCTGCTGCAGAGAGGAGGTGGCCCAGCACACCTGTCAAAGCCAGTCCTGTGGCTGTCAGCCATGTGTGTCTCTTCCATAGGCCTTTATGCTCAGTCTGATGAGGCAAGAGTCTTTTTCAGATGTCTCCTAAGTGAGCTGGTATTCAAACTGGTATTCACTGTGTAGGGAGAAGAAAATAGAAGGCAGGATGTAGGAGAAAGAACATATACCCTAGATACAGACGCAAAAAAAGAATCAACCCGCCCATTGATTTCAACCCATCCTGTCCCACCCCCGCGTCACCCAGTGGCAGGAAAAAGAGAGGGCCCCCCCCCCATTCTGTCAGGGCGCATTGCTGGAGCCTCACTCTCGGGCCTTCCCACTGCTCATGACAGGTCGGCGTTGGAACGTGTCGCCGTACTTCCGTGTGTGAGCCACTGCCTAGAGCGGTGACTCCGCTCGCCCTCACTAGTCACAGGACACCCACGCTGACTCAATGTGGGCCAGGGCTGTGCCCGAAGTCACACGCGCGCTAGCTATAGGCATGGCATCTGTCTCTCTGTGAAAGAGGAAACAAAAATTCACACTTGAAAAATCGGTCCAAAGTCCCACTGCTAGTGCCCTTAGGTCCTTACTCAAAACACTCGTTTGTCCTGTGTGACCACAGTAACGTAGTGATGTCTGAGTCTTGTGGGAATGACGGGTCTTTGTGGAAGTGCTGGAACCTCTGTGGCTCTTTTAATTAAAACCCATGTACTGGGGAGACAAAAGAGGGAGGCCAGTAGGCTGGAGAGATGGCTCAGTGGTTAACTGTGCCTCCCTGTGCAAGCGTGTGGGCCTGAGGGGGGCTGAAGCTGCCCGGCCTTGAATCTCTGGGTCTGGGCAGCATGACCACACATGCCTGTAACTCCAGTGCCACAAAGAGGAGAGACCAGGGAATCATGTAGGCTGGCAAAAAAAAACAAAAAAAAACAGCAAGCTTCAGTGTCAGTAAGAGACTCTGCTTCAAAATGAGAATGGGATGCTGGAGAGATGGCTCAGCAGTTAAGATGCTTGCCTGTGAAGCCTAAGGATCCTGGTTCAAGGCTCGGTTCCCCAGGTCCCACGTTAGCCAGATGCACAAGGGGGCGCACGCGTCTGGAGTTCGTTTGCAGTGGCTGGAAGCCCTGGCGCTCGCTCTCTCTCTCTCTCTCTCTCTCTCTCTCTCTCTCTCTCTGTCTGTCTATCTTCCTGTTTCTCTCTCTGCCTCTTTCCCTCTCTCTCTCTCTCAAATATATAAATAAAAATAAACAAAATTTTAAAAAAATGAAAATGGAGGGGTGGAGAGATGGCTCAGCAGTTAAGACGCTTGCCTGAAAAGCCTAACAGCCTGGGTTCAGTTCCCCAGTATTCACATAAAGCCAGATGCACAAAGAGGCACATGTGTCTAGAGTTCATTTGCAGAAGCTGGAGGCCCTTGCCAATTTGCTGTCTCCTCTCTATCTCTCTCTGCTTGCAAATAAATAAATTAAATATTTTTAAAAAAATAAATAAGGGCTGGAGAGATGGCTTAGCGGTTAAGCGCTTGCCTGTGAAGCCTAAGGACCCCGGTTCGAGGCTCGGTTCCCCAGGTCCCACGTTAGCCAGATGCACAAGGGGGCGCACGCGTCTGGAGTTCGTTTGCAGAGGCTGGAAGCCCTGGCGCGCCCATTCTCTCTCTCTCCCTCTATCTGTCTTTCTCTCTGTGTCTGTCGCTCTCAAATAAATAAATTAAAAAAATAAAAATAAATAAATAAAAGTTTTTAAATGAGATTGGGGGGAAGAGTGACGGAGCAGGCCACCCGACATTCTGCTCCAGCCACCCACGGCAAGTGCGTGGGGAACTAGAAGGGCACAAACACTTGCACACTCCACACACACCACACCACACACCTCACCACACACCACACATACCACACACCACACCATAAACACCACACACACACACACACACACACACATATATGCAAAGAAGAAAGGAAGAGGCGGCACCAGGTCCATTTGGAAAGCCCGTGCCAGGTTCCAGGCACATCTCCCGGGTCTCCGTTTCCTCCCAGTCTCACTCAGAATGCCGAGTGACTCCCTGCTGCGTCGCCGAGAGGCCTGGACAGATGGGCTTTCTAAGCACGCACCGTTCCCCTGTTCTGTGCAGTCTTTGCGTGCACGCTGTCATCCACGGATTCTCTTCTGTGGCTTGCGGCTTGTATTGTGTGTCTGCTTTGCAACTTGGACGCTTATCTTTTTCCTATTGATTTTCCTATTGATTTCTTCCTTAGTGTGGCTGATCTTCTGTGAGCACCATATGTTACAGCTGCCTCGTGGTAGCTAAGCCTCGACTTTCACACAATTTGTGGCATCTCTAAATTTTTGAAACTTTTAAGATTTGAGTTTTGGGTCCCCTCCCCCCACATTTCAGTGATAATACACCTGGGGATTGTTTTCTTGAAATGCATCATTTGTTTTGTTTGTCTTGCTTTTTTAAAAAACTTTTTCTTGACAGCCTCCATAGATAGATAGATAGATACATACATACATACATACATAGATACATAGATAAACAGACAGATAGATAGATAGATACATAGATACATAGATAAACAGACAGATAGATAGATAGATATAGGCAAGATGGCATGATCATAATCCTCTTCCAAAACCCTTCCTTTCCCCTTCTATTCCCCTTCCATTGAATCCCTTCTTTCCCATTAGTCTCTCTTCAATTTTGATGTCGTCATGTCCCCCTCCTATTATGCAGGTCTTGGGTAGGTGGCATCAGCCACTGTGAGGTCAGGAGCGCTGTGACCCCTCTGGTCTGGAAGACAGTATTGCAAAGCACTTCCACCCTTCCTCTGACTCGTACACTCTTTCTGCCAGCTCTGTTACGGTCCTGAGCCTTGAAGGGCAAGGCACCTGGGTCTTGAGGCATTCAGCTAAACGCCGCACCCTTTCTGCGTGGACTTCCCGTACCACCTTGACCATGTATCATGTTTCCACGTAGGCCTGGAGCTGCTAAGGACTCTGTTTGCTTTTATGCGCCGGCTGTCTGTTTCCTGTCAGAACCACGGCGTCATAATTACCACGTGTGCATAATAAGCCTGTCCATCTTCCACGTAGTCTTCACTGTTCCTAATGACATGGGATTCGGTCTCCATAAATATGCAAGAGGAAGGCTGGGCTCAAGGTGAGCTCAGGACTCTCAAGCAAGTCTTGAAATCTTGTCCACATTTGGCAAAGAATTGAGAAATGCACACACAGAAAAATTTATTTAGGGAGAAGTTGAAGCAAGTGGGGAAAAGAGCAGGTAAGCTCCCAAGCTGAGGGAACCTGGGAAGGGGAGATGAAAGCAGGAAAAAGGTGTCACATGGAGGCTTGGATCGGGTCCCTTTATGAGTTGTGCATCCAATTAGAATGCGTCGCATTGCTGAGTCCAAATACATATGCTGGATCTTGACTGGTTGTTGGGCGGAGTGCTGACTCACTCTGGAAAGGTCTTGCCCATGGGAGTGCAAGCCGGAGAAAAATGAAGGAGGAAATCACCAAGCTCTTCCTTCTCGGCGTCCGGGACCCAGCTGGAGCTCTGCCTGTGCAGGCGAAGCCCGCGATCTGTGTCCCTAGCTGACAACCTGCCAAAGGAGGCTGCCTTGCTCCTAACCCACATCACCAGCCCTAGAATCTCCTACAAACATGGCAGAATCTACGTTTTGTTGTTGTTGTTGTTGTTGTTTTTTTGGTTTTTCGAGGTAGGCTCTCACTCCAGCTCAGGCTGACCTGGAATTCACTATGTAGTCTCATGCTGGCCTCGAACTCATAGCGATCCTCCTACCTCTGCCTCCCGAGTGCTGGGATTAAAGGCGTGTGCCACCATGCCTGGCTTAGAATCAACTTTTATGTTACACACACACACACACATACACACCCCATACTCTGTGAATCTCCACTGACATTGTACTGAATTAATAGATTAATTTTTGAGAATGGATATGTTACCCTGATGGAACCTGAGTTTAGCCTGCCACAGGTGTCTGAAGGCCAGGGCAGGAAATTACAATGGCTTCTGTCTGGACACTTCTCTGCGAATGAAAGACGCTCCAAATGACCACTCTCCACCGAACCTTGGTTTCACTACAGTCAATAGTTTTATCAGTGATGCACCAAAGAGAGAAATAATGACTACAGTGCAATTTGCCAAGATGTTTTCCTAGCTAACTGATCAAATATATTTAACTAGGAAGAAGAAAACCTGTAAGAACAGCTGAAGGGCCACGGTGGCTTCACCAGGTGGCAGGAATGGGGGCGCTCACACATGCAGGGCACAGGGGATGGTCTGCAGACAGAAGCCACAGCAAGAAAAGTCAAAAAAAAAAAAAAGAAAAAGGAGCCGGGCGTGGTGGCTCACACCTTTAATCCCAGCCCTCGGGAGGCAGAGGTAAGAGGATTGCCAAGAGTTTGAGGCCACCCTGAGACTACATAGTTAATTCCAGGTCAGCCTGGACCAGAGTGAGACCCTACCTTGAAAAACCAAAAAAAAAAAAAAAAGTGAAACAAAAGCCAGATGTGGTGGCGCACGCCTAAATCCCAGCACTTGGGAGGCAGAGGTAGGAGTATCGCCGAGAGTTCAAGGACACCCTGAGACTACATAGTGAATTCCAAGTCAGCCTGGGCTACAGTGAGACCTTACCTCCAAAAACCAAAAAAGAAAAAAAAAAAACAAAGAGAGAGTCAAAAGACCACAGTGGTGTCTTCAAGCCTGCTGAGTTCCACATGGCCCAGCCAATTTCATTCTGAAGATTATCACCTTTCTTCTGATATGTGCTGGCCTGTTCTCCATGGTTATCCTACCATAAAACCTCAGAGTCAGAGAAAAGCAGTCCCTGGGTTCTGAATGGTAAGAATGCCAACCCTGCATTCAGAAAGGCTCCAACACTGGAAAAATTAGAATGTCCAAAGGATCAGGGCCTGTTTCATTTAACTCTTAAGATTTTTCTAGAAATTGAAAATAAGTAGCTATTATTTGGAAAATACAGAAACAAATGGTATTTTTAGATAAGACTATGAAACCCATAGTGATTGCTCATGCCTTAATCACAGTCATTGTCGTGGTAAATCTTTTGTGCTCCCAGCTGCAGAAGATTCTTGGGAAGTGTAATACTTTCCTTTGCTCAAGAAAAAATAATAAATTTGAACTGTATACATCACAAATGTTTTTTAGCAATAAGGAAGGCAAACTTTCCAACCTTTCTAAAGTTGTAATACTCTGGTAACTGAAACATGACATTCTATACCTTCTAAAAGAACTGAAAGGAATGTATTTTATTTACTTGAGAGAGACAGAGAGAAAGAAAGAGACAGAGAGAGAGAATGGGTGCACCGGGGCCTCCAGCTGCTGCAAGCAAACTCCACATGCCAGCCCCACCTTGTGCGTCTGTCTTGAATGGGATCTGGAGAGTAGAACATGGGTCTTTAGGCTCCACAGGCAAGCGCCTTAACCACTAAACCATCTCTCTTGCCTGCAGTATATTTATTTTTAAGTAAAAACTTTTCAAACCTTGTACTATTAGATTCGGAAGGTATTTTAGACCTTTGGAAATATGTTCATGCTGTCTCTGGCTGCTAATCAAACTCTGGAAAAAACTTTTTTTTTGGTTTATTGAGGTAGGGACTCGCTCTAGCCCAGGCTGACCTGGAATTCACGATGGAGTCTCAGGGTGGCCTCAAACTCACAGCAATCCTCCTACCTCTGCCTCCCGAGTGCTGGGATTAAAGGCGCGCCACTACACCCGGCTGGAAAAAAACATTTTATACAAAGAGGTAGATAGTTGCCTGACCATTCCCAACTATGGAGTTGACAATGCCAACTCCAGGTGCCACTCCCAGAGCCCCTTGGTCACCATCTATGAAAACTTTCTGTGCTTTTGAATAGGGCATTGTATTTTCTCAACTGTTTACAATAAACTATTTCATTTTCTCACAATTATGAATCATTCCAATTCATGGGCCTTTGTTTTCTCCTAAAACTGTAAAAACAGACAATAATTTTTGAAGGATATAGAATCTGCATTTTTTTAAAAAAAATTTATTTGTTTGCAAGCAGAGAGAACAGTAGAGAGAAGAGAGGCATACAGAGAGAATGGATGCTCCAGGACCTCCAGCCGTTGCCAATGAATTCCAGATGCATGTGCCACTTTGTGCATCTGCCTTTACCTGGGTACTGGGGAATCAGACCTCAGTCATTAGGCTTTGCAGGCAAGCACCTTAATTGCTAAGCCATCTCTCCAGCCCCTAGAATTTTCATTTAAAATTCAATTACTTTAAAAATAAAAATGAGTTCATTTGCAGTGGCTAGAGGCCCTGGTGTGCCCATTTTCTCTCTCTCTCTCTCTCTGTCTCTGTCTGTCATTCTCAAATAAATAAATAAAACAAAAAAAAATTTAAAAATAATA
Organism: Jaculus jaculus; assembly: GCF_020740685.1. NCBI lineage: Eukaryota > Metazoa > Chordata > Mammalia > Rodentia > Dipodidae > Jaculus > Jaculus jaculus. The sequence goes on from NC_059112.1 coordinate 15,895,078, forward strand.
ATAATAAAATAAAAATTAGTTCTTCCCCAAATGTTTGCTATATAAACCACTTACCCCTCATTCTTTAAAAAAAAACAGAAAGGAAGCCGTGCGTGGTGGTGCACAGCTTTAACCCCAGCACTCAGGAGGCAGAGGTAGGAGGATCACCATGAGTTCAAGGCCACTCTGAGACTACATAGTGAGTTCCAAGCCAATTTGTGCTACAGTGAGACCCTACCTCAAAAAAAAAGAAAGAAAGAAAGAAAGAAAAAGAAAAAGCACACAGAAAGGATATTGCAGTTTCTGTAAGTCCTTTTAAAACTGAAAGGCTGGAGGAGAGAAAGAGCTTAATTTAAGGTCAATGAAAGAATGATTCCAAGCTAGGCATGGTAGCACTGGCTGATAATTCCACCTCTTGGTCTAGCTAGATAGCAGGACTCCATTTCCAAAAACCAAATAAAAATAAAGTCATTTCTTTGAAACATGATATTTTGCAAAGCTTGAAAAGTGCACTTGAAAAGATTACTGACACCCATGTGAAGCCTATCATCTACAAGAGCCTGCTTTTCTGTTGATAAGGAATCCTGTCCCCTGGGCTGCTTATTAATAGTGATAATGTGGCATTTGAACTGAATTGTTTTGCCCTTTAGCAGAAGTAAAACACATTTTCCTCTAGAGGGGCCCTGGGAACAGATGACAAGAGATGTCTGTGAAAAGCTCAGTGTTACATCCTCATTTTCCATGACAAAGATACAGGGTGACTTTGCCAAATATACGTGTTAAGCAAAGAAGCATTGGAGAGAGAAAAATCATAAATTGTTGCCGAGGCCTTAGAAATAAGCCAGATTTCCTGGGATAGAGCCTTAGTTCCTTAAAGAAAGTAAGTTAAGAGACAGTTAAGGAGGACTCATAATAACTCTGGGTGTGCATAGTCTCCACATCCAACACATAGTACAGAGGGGTGCACAGACCCCCCCGCCTTGTCATCTCCTCTTTCTATAAGTGAACCCTGTTATCAGTTTGGATACAGTGTTCCGCCCTCTTTTTTAAGTATTTACCTGCTAATATATTTGCAAAGGCATGCTTGAAAGAACATACGGCTTCTTAGAGCATATATGACCTCACACTCTGCACATTATCCTACAACTTGCTTTTTCCACTTACTGAGTCATACGGTTCTTTTCAGATGGTCTCATGTAGATCTCTGTAATCACCACAAAATATTCTATGTTATTTCATCGGTGTCCACTAACGTACATGTTACTGACTAGCTTCAGTTACTGTCAGTTGTGAGTCATGCACAGTAATCACCCTCACCCATGCCTTTTTGTACCTAAGTAAGATTATGTCTTGATTTCTACAACTCTAAAAATGTAGAATGGCTCGGTTAAAGGGCCTGTGCATTTGTAATTTCAGCACATATCACTCTATTGCCCTCCAAAACGGCTTATTGACCTGTATTTCCACCAGTTCTGTATGTTGCCACCAATATTTGATACCAGATTTTACAATGTGTGTAATTCATGGTGAAAGCTATATTGCTTTTCTACTTAGTAGAATTAACCTTAATACCTTTTAAGAATTGTCATAGTAATATACATAGGCATGTTTTGTTTGCTCATGTGGTCACGGTTACGTTCATTTCTAATATGCCATGATATAGCCTCAAGTCAGTACCACCTGCAGAGCCCACTTGAAGACAGACTGGGTGGCTGACATGGCAGTCAGCATTGTGCTAGATGCAGGCGATAGAGTGACTATTGCCTGATGAGAGAGAAGAGTGTGGCTTCTAGAAAGTGTATGTCCTGCTGGACTAAGGACATACCTAGAAATTTTCCTTAGTGAAACAAGTCCCTTTGAGCTATGGCCCCTTACAAAGTGACCTTCGCTGGCAGGAAGGAAATGTTCTCCAACCTGAGAGTGCTGGGGGCCCCTGTGATTCCACACAGTGCTGACTTCCTGGGGTTGGCAGGGATCAACAGGGCCTTATTGGTCACCGAGTCACAGCAGCTTGGATGACCAATTGAAAACCTTACGAAACTCCAGGGAGGGACGGCAGCAGGAGCCGCCAGCTGACCCGGATGCTACCTCACCTACCCCTTGCTGTCCTCAGTAGCCGATTTCTTATGAAGCATGTTGCAGTGACAGAACACCTGACCACAGTAGCTTACGAGAGGAGTTTATTTTGGTTCACGGTCTTGAGAGGAAGCTTCACGATGGCAGGAAAAGCATGGTAGAGCAGAGGCTGGACGTCACTTCTTGCCATAGCAGATGGCAAAAGCAGCCAAGAAGCGAGCTGAGCTTTGGCAAGGGGAAAGCTAGCTACAACGCTTCAAAGCCCAGCCCTTAGCCACACAGCTTCTCCAGCAAGGTTCCATCTCCCAAACTGCCACCAGCTTGGGATCAGACATTTGAAACACATGGAGGGCATTTGACTCAAACCACCACTAAACACCACTGAGAGTACTTGGACACTAAATAGAAGGCGGAAATAGCTGGTCTGTGTCAGGAGAGCCACTCAGGTGAGGAATATATCATAGGACAACAAGAGGAGGTGATTCCATGTGGCTCCGTGAGCGTCCTAACGTGTGCCTCTTTGCAGCGCCTCTCAGTCCCGGGCGGGCTCTGAGACACGGGGCAGGCAGCCTTTCTAGCTCTTGTTGAAGGCCCTCTTCCTTCCGTCTCTAGTCCTGCTTGTCAGGCGCTACTCTGAAAATCCAGGTATCTGGGCACCAGAAGGAGCTTAAAATTTCTAAAATGTGATTATTATCAAAGCAATAACATCTCCAATGTCCTTCCCCCCTGGACATATTGCTGCAGTGTAGAAACCATTTTTAAAGAAAGAACTAATGTGTCATTTGTGCGAATAAAGAAATAAAAGAATTCTCCGTCTTGATCTGACTGTTTTGAGAGGTAATATTCATGGCTATTATGCTGTAATTATATTAATCCAGGCACATCTAAATAAGACAGATGGGCTAAAATTAAAAGCATTATGCACCATTCACTCAAGTCCATTGGGACTATTTTGAGGGCTTATTATCCTTGCAATGACTAAAGGCTTATCTGCTGAATAGTTGCCTATGCCATTGACATTTGAACATCCAGGTACTATTGTATGCAAGGCTTTCATTTCATTAGTTTGTTTGATAAATAAAATGTTCTCAGTGGGCTAAAAATAAAGGCGCCCCACGTGTCTGAACGCCACCCTCCCACGTGGTTCTGTTCTAGATGCACTGGGGGCTCGAGGACTTGCTATCCACGCTGCTGTGGCCTGGACAAGGCCTTCCCGACTGCAGGCGTTACCAGTGCGACTGTGTTTAGGACCTGGGCCTTTAAGAGGTGACAAGGCCGAGTGCGTTTTGCTCACGCAAATAGAATTAAGGCTCGTATTCAAGCGCCTGCCTCCACGAGGCAGTTAGTTTTCTCTGGGCCTTCAGACCACCGCCACGCAGGACACAGCAAGGTACACACCAGATTGGTGGCATCTTAATCTTGGGCTTCCCAGCCTCCAAAACTGTGAGAAAGGAAGTTTCCAGTCTTCCTGGTGGACAGATTTTTCTGGTACCTGCGCTAAGCCACTAGCTGGCATAGGGCTGGGGCATTTTGCTTTTCAAACTGTGATCTACTGCTGAGGTGCCGCTTGTCCCTCACGCTCGCTCTCCGTCACCAGTGCAGGACAGAGGCACAGCCAGCCTCCTGTGAAACTGTGCTACGCCCACCTCGTCCTTCTGTCTTAACTATTTTGCACCATTTCACAAGACTCCTTTAGTAACAACAGGGTAAGGCTATATTTATATAATGCCAAATTCCCTTCTGCCTTATGGTCTTTTTTAAAATACATGAACTTTTCTCTGGCTTGGTAGGTGTATGTAGGTCATATCCTTAGCTATCTATGATATAGTGATATGGGCAGATCTCACTTGGATAAAGAACATTCTATCTCCGGAGTGCCCTTCTGAAACCGAAACTAGTACACACCTCTTTCTAGCTACAATTAGGATCCCCACATCACAAGATCCCTCCCAGATCATCTTTGAATCCCCTTGAGGTATTACCCCTTCTGTGGTGAGATTCTCAAGTTGCCCACAGTCAGTGACTGTGCCTTTAATTTCTTTTTCTTTCCTTCCTTCCTTCCTTCCTTCCTTCCTTCCTTCCTTCCTTCCTTCCTTCCTTCCTTCCTTCCTTCCTTTTTTTTGTTGCTGTTTTTGTTGTTGGTTTTTCTAGGTAGAGCCTAGCTTTTTAGTTCAGGCTGACCTGGAATTCACCACTATGTAGTCTCAGGGTGGCCTCAAACCCAAGGCAACCCTCTACCTCTACCTCCTAAGTGCTGGGATTAAAGGTGTGCACCACCACACCTGGCTTGTGTCTAGTTTCTAATGTAGAGTTGGTTTCTCTAGCCAGACACTATGGGCCTATTTTGCGGCCTTGTAATCCCAACCCTGAGACATTGCCACCTGGGAAAGCCATCGATTTCTTAACGTAAGCATAGAGCTAGAGGAATCTTCCAGCACTTGGCATTTGCAGTATCTAGCTGAGTGTGATCCGCTGCTGGGTTGAAAGGTGCATAGCAGCCCCATAGCTTTCTCCACCAGTCACTGAGCCGGGCAGCGCAGGCCCTGTCCAGTGACAGCCAGCACCTCCTAAATGGCTGCCGCCTGTCAGTCACTGTCCACGTCGCAAACATGACAGAGTGCTGTGGGACACTGCCTGCCTGGGCAGGAGTTTCTGGGCCAGCCGGGCTGGGGGCTGCTGTTCCTGGAGGGTGGAGTGGCCTCTCTCCGCTCTCCAGGGTGGCTTTGGTGCCATCCACCCATGGCAGAATGCTGTAATGGCTGTGTGTGCCAGGGTGGAGCATATGGCATATATTGGCACTGAACGTGTAACAATCTGGACAGGACAAGGCTTTCTTTATTTGGCCATTGCCCTCCTTACTTTCCCTTCTCTGCTCGGTTTTTCCTTCTTTCTACTCTTCACGCCCTTGAGTGGAGTCCTGAGTCAAGTTCCACCCCGAACCTCTCCTAGCTGGGTAACTGCTCCCATACTAAATTGCAGTTCCTGCTTAGCCCACTGTCAGAAGCATCAGAACCTGCCTGTTCCCTTGGGGTCCGTCCCCAGCTCCTGCACTGTGCACACGGACAGACGCTTCAGTACCCATCCCCCCATGTTCCTGTTAGGTCCATAAAGCAGCCTAGTTGCTCATGCTTGTTACAATTAGCATTGCATAACCACGTGTATTAGTCAGGGTTCTCTAGAGGAACAGAACTGCTAGAATGAATTATTTTAAAAGGGAATTTATTGGATTAGCTTACAGCAGTCCAATAGCAGTTGCAGGCCTGAGAATCAAGGAACCAGGCAGCTGCTCAGTCCACGTGGCCAGATGCCTCAGCAGTCCCGATCCAGCTCTGAAGGCCTGGGGGCTTCCTGAGGAGCCGCTGGGTTTCGAGAAGACTGCGCTGAAAGTCAGCGGGCAGCTCAGGCAGCCAAGTGGGAGGAAGGAAGGAAGGGGCTCTTTCCCCCCAGAGCTTCCTTACGTCAAGTCCCCCTCTTACAAGGCACCCACTCTGGAGGAAGGGCTTCCTCCTTCCTTTGATCTTTCCTGGAAGCAACCTGGGAGACCCACCCGAAAGGGATTTCTGTGGATTACTAAACAGATCAAGTCGACAACACCTTAACATTCACATCACAAGACTCAGAAACTCCTAAATTTGGCTAACTCTCATTCCCTCTCTGGACCTCAATTTCCACAGGTATAAAATGAAGGTGACACTTCTCTGAGCTCCAAGATAAAGCGTGACTAACATGTACATATCTAAAAATACATTGATGGCCAATTAATATGTGTTGTCATTTCCTTTCTAGCTGGCTATATAAATTCTTTGTTTTCTTCTTTTTTTTTTTTTGCCTAGAATTTGGAGGGTTGACAATTGTATCAGTTAAATAGAGTTAATTATAAACAGTCACAGAATCTCAGAACAGTCAGTCCTCCTTGACACTCACTGAGTATTGTTTCCAGCATCCTCTCAGATACCCAAATCCTCAAATGCCCAGTTGAGCACCTTTGATAAAACGACATAGTATTCGCACATAATCTACACACACCTGCCTATACATTTTAAATCACCTCCAGATAACCTCTAACACTCAAGAGAGTGTGATCACTATATAAACAGTTGTTAAGTTGTATGTTTGGGAATAAGAAATGCCTGTAAATATTCAGTATGGATGCAGGTTTTGGGGAGTTTTTTTTTTTTTTTTAATAGTTTCACAAGTGGCCGAATCCATGACTGTATCTCCCTCCAGCGTGGAGGACGGACTGTGGTTTACAACAGTGGTGATTATTTTCACCTGTGTCCTCCTCCGATCTGGGCTCTGCCAGACAGCCCGTGGCTTCCTAGCTCCCGTGGTCACTAAGGCTGGTGGGAGGGGAATGTCATGGGCACACTGGCTTCTAAAGGCTTCCACTTGGAAAAGGGCATCTCTCACTGCCACTTGTACTTCAGTGCCCAATCCCGTGGCCCCACCTCACCCCAGGCACGCGTGAATTCTAGCCCAGGGCAGAAAGAGGAGAGCAGGGTTGCTGTCAGGAAGATGCGGAGGCTTGGAAGTGAGATTCTGTCTCTTACAATGAAGTCTTAGTAATTTAAGTCACTTTCATCCATACAGAGAGTAAGGACAGTTGAGCAAAAAGGAAGAAAACCAGGAAGACTGTATGGCCGCAGTCCTTCCTTTAAGGAGCTGAGTAAGTGCTGGGGACTAGCAACGCTTCTGGGCTCCCTGTCGCAATCTAGTCTTAGCTCTGCAGGTCACCAGGCAGCAGAGGGCTGGTGAGGAGCTTGTAGATTCGCCCCGTATCAGTGTGTGCTTGCAGGTAATGAGAGCGTTAGCTTTCTAAGTAACCCATCATTTAGGCTTGTCGTGACAGACTGGTTCCCTCTCCTAGCCATTTGTTTCAATCGGGGCGCTTTCCCAGTGTTTATCATCACCTCCAGGCATCTATTGACTTCCCGTACCAGCCGACCGTGTAAGAGTCGGGGCTCTGGGTCTAGACTACCCAGCTTCCAGTAAGGACTCTGCTGATAGGACACTGGGTGGCCTGGAGAAAGGAGCTCAGTTTCTCTCCGCATCTTGCTTGTCTCACGGGAGTAAAAGGGATGGTGAGAGCAATGGCTTCGTAGGCCAGTTCTGAGGGGCAGAGGACTGGCTGCGTGGTGAGTGCGTAGACCAGCGCGTGGTTCTGTTATTGCAGTGAGGCCTGCACAGGCACCCGGTAGAAATGCACGGGCAATTGGGTGCCCGAGCAGTGCCCCGCAGCGGGTGCTGGGGAAGCGTCTGCCCAGTGAGTCAGGATGGGTGCTGGGCTGGCGAAGGCTCCAGCCCTGATTCCTGTCCTGAGGGGTCAGAGCCCTTCCTTCCCGCAGCGTTACCTGGAACGAGCCTTGACTCTTCAGGACCTCCAGTGAAGCGGCCACTGACCTTCATGTCCCCTCCCCTTGCCAGGACACTCTCACACACACACTGGAACGGTGCCAGTCTTGTCTCTTCACACCCTCAGCTGGTGACTGTGGCGTGACAACATGGCCTCTGTTGAGGTGGTGACGATGAGCCCGTGCTAACAAGCTCGCTTCCTTCTATGGTAGTTTGGGCCTAGTGACCTCCCTGGGTTTCCTTGTGCTCCTCCTGTCAGGAGGGGACAGAGAGACACTGAGAACGTACGAGCATGTGACATCGAGATACTGTCCGTAGCAGCCCCTTGCACACTTGACAGCCATCTCCCACCAGCACGAGGAAGCGTCTGGTTGAAATACGCCAGCCCTCCAGGTACCCTCCTGCCATCCCCGCGCCAGGCCCCATCTGTCTGGCGCCGGCCCGCCTGTCCCCTCCCCTCAGCCAGCGACTTGACCCTCGGCTCCCCTGGAACTCCGCAATCCTCTTCTTTATCTCGGGCATTTGCACTTGTGAACACTTCTGCGTGGAAGCTTTTTCTTGAGTATGTGGCCCTTGCTCCCGTAATCAGAAAGGTCTCTGCTAAAACTTCACATCCTCCGTGAGGCTTTGTTGAGGTCATACCGACAATACAGCTTACCTCCGTTTTTCCTTTTCCGTATCCCTCCGCAGTAGTGCAGGCTCCATGTGTGTGCACTGTGCCTTCAGCACCTAGCACTCAGTCAGCACCCAGTACACTCCACTGGAAGGGAAGAAGATCAGCTCCCGGCTAATGAACGCGCTGACGTAAGAGCAGCTCACAGGAAAAGAATGCGCAAATTACAGAGAAGGAAGAGTTCTCGAAGGACGCTGTGATTTAGGAACGTGGATGTAGCACACAGCTCCTGAGAGCCGAGGGAGGCTGAGCAGTGCGTGCTCTGGGGTCAGTTTTTGGCAGCTGATGTGGGAGGTAAGGCAGAGTCCAGGGGGCCAGCCTAGCTCCGGAAGGCACACCGTGGCATTCACCAGGGCTCACGGACGGAGCGGCACACTGGTGGGTGGGACCCAGGGGAACAGACGTTGGACAGGTACACAGGCGGAGAGAAAAGGGATCTTCAACTCTCATTATTCAGAAAACTAGTTGAGGGCTGGAGAGATGGCTCAGCAGTTAAGGTGCTTGCCTGCAGAGCCTGACGACCCTGTTCAATCCCCAAATACCCACGTAAAGCCAGATGCACAAAGAGGCACATGCATCTGGAGTGTGTTGGCAGTGGCTGTAGGTCCTGGTGTGCCCATTCTCTCTGTCTCTGTTCTCTCTCTCTACTTGCAAATAACTAGATAAAAATATTTTTTAGAAACTAACTTCCCAAGGTGATAAACTAGAACTGTGCCTAGCCTCACGTTCTGATGGTGAAGAGAGCGTCTTCTGTCAGATGTCCCCTCTGGAAACGTGCTGTGCCGTGTGCCGCAGACCTCCTTCAGGGCTGTGGGAGGCCCGAAGAGGGAGAAGTGAACGTCTCACTGTGTCTTCATCTAGGAGGAGGACGTGAGGGTGAGGGGATGGGCTGTGCCTCCGCAAATATGCTGTTCATATAGAAAAGGTCAACGTGGGTACCCAGGAATAAACCGCACCATTGCCCTGGGGCTAGCCTTACTCGTTGCCAGCCAAAAGGAGAGGAACTTTGGGCATCCATAACCAAAAAAAAAAAAAAAGGAATAACACTGGTGTATATTGTTTTTTCAAATTGGAATATCAGGGAGGTTGTGGAGATGGGGCTGTTCTTATTTTTTTACTCACTGCTGAAATTATATGCTCATGAAAACTCAAAACGGAAGAGAGGACTGGAAAGATGGCTTAGCGGTTAAGCACTTGGCCTGTGAAGCCTAAGGACCCCGGTTCGAGGCTCGATTCCCCAGGACCCACGTTAGCCGGATGCACAAGGGGGCGCACACATCTGGAGTTCGTTTGCAGTGGCTGGAGTCCGTGGCGCGCCCATTCTCTCTCTCTGTATCTGACTCTTTCTCTCTCTCTGTGTGTCACTCTCAAATAAATAAATTAAAATAAACAAATTAAAAAAAAAAAACACAGAGGAGAGCACATAAAGTAGCCAGTAGGAGTCTTCCATGATTCCAGGCATAACAGCGCTGAAGAGGTGGCTAGTTGTTGACTCCATTCGACAACTGTTTAACTGTTTACAGACACTTGCTCATGCTGAGCACAGGCACTTATGGTAGGAGGTTCAAATGCATCGTAGTTAAAACAAAGGCCTTTGTTATCCCTGGCCTCACCTTCTGTTTCTGTGCTACATACATCAGAGCCACCTGTGGCTACAGGTGGCCAGTTATACCCAGTAAAGCGAAACACAGGGCTGGGGAGATGGCTTAGCGGTTAAGCATTTGCCTGTGAAGCCTCAGGACCCCGGTTCAAGGCTCGATTCCCCAGGACCCACGTTAGCCAGATGCACAAGGGGGCACACGTGTCTGGAGTTTGTTTGCAGTGGCTGGAAGCCCTGGTGCGCCCATTCTCTCTCTGTGTCTTTCTCCCTCCTTCTCTGTCTAATAACTAACTAAATAAAAGCTAGCTCTTTAAAAACAAAATGAAACACAGTTTACAATTGAGGTCCCCAGTCATGCTGGCCTCATCTGGGGGGCTTCATGGCCCTATGTAGCTAGCAGCTATGATTAGATGTGGACTCGTCCATCATGTAGAAAGTCCTGTGGACAGTGCAGTTCCAGAGGAACAATGACTGCTGGCAGTCTGTCACATGTGATCCTGTGCGTAGACCCGCACACCTTAAGCATAAGTCCATGGGTACGTGGCACTCCTCATCCTATGTAGCAAATCTGCTATGTGTCCTGTTCCACAACCTGCTCTTGTCACTGACTCCAGCCTGGGCGTCTTCTTTGATCAGCCAGCTCCAGATGTGGCACACTCATTTCTGCCCTATGGATGGCTATTTCCTTAGTGCTGATGTTTGGCAATCATAAACAGCACCCCTGGAAACGTCCTGGGCCCCTCCACCCAGACCTGTTTCATCAGCCGGGAGCGTGAGACATCATTTGAGGACACAGCCAGCATGCTGGCCACATTCAACGCTCAGCGTCTACTGACCGGATGGGGACAGTGGGCGCGGGGTGGAGGATTTGGGGGGGTACTTTGCAGACATCCCCAGGTGCATTCCTAGTTGGTGTTCCCTCCAGAGCGCTGAGGCTTTTCACAACCTTCATGTGGTCTCAGGGAGTGCAGAGCCATGAAGCCGCAGCCAGCAATTCCAAGGAAGGTCGAGGTTGTTTGGCTTTGCTCCCCCCCCGCCCCCATCTCCCCCTCACACACACAATAATAGTCCATTTTGAATCCAGCTGCATGTCACATTTATTGACCACCTCCTAGGTGCCTGGCCCTGCACGAGGCGCCATGTCTCATTTTGTGAACACACAATGGAACTGTTGTGGCATCCTGGGGGGAAGGGACACATGGCTACCATTAAGCCTGGTCCCCGGGCTCCGGCCGGGCACGGGTGTTTCTCTGGAAGGGAGGCGAGCACTCGGCAGGAATGCAGGCCCCGTTGTGTGCTGGTGTGTGAAGAGAATTCAAGTGTTATCAACCTGACCCATCTGGGCTGATTGTTTTTTCTCTCCTTAGTGGAGGGCCAAAAGGAATTCAAATCATTCTGGAGTCTTTATTTCTAAGCTAACTCTCCCGTCTCCTCCCCCACCTGGCAGCCCTCATCAGCCCGCAGATCACAGACCTGGCTCTGGCTCCCTGGGTCTTTAGCCCCTCTCAGTCCCCCCATTCTGCCTGAATGAAGAGCTCTGCTTCAGTCCGTCAGTCTTCGGTCAGAGCTCTGCTCAGACACCCTCCGTGATGAGGGGACAGACAGTAGCTGAGAAAACAGCTGTGGGCCAAAAAACCTACCTGACTAGTGTAGTAAGTGAGAGACGAGGCGCCGCGCCTCCTCGTACTCATTCCGTGTTGCCTCCACAGTTGAAATCGCCATGTAGGCAGTGCAGTGCATCCTGGGGGTCTCCATCAGAGGGGGCAAAGGAAGAGGCTGTATAGAAGCCTAAGTGAAGGCGGCTTTGAGCTAGATGGGGAGCTCCTTGAAGGCTGCAGTGTGACCCTCCCTGCCCTGGCTGGGAGCCCAGCTCCATCCTGGGGTCAGCAAGAGCCGCCCCCCCACCCTGCTTTCTGTCCTCTTCCTTTTACATCCCAGCTCCCACTGGCAGGGGACTAGAATGTGTTGTGAGCCCGGGCTGTGTGGAGGCAGGCGTCTGTCTGTAAGCTTGCCTGATTCCTCCGCACTGGGTCCACACTCCAGGCACCTCCACATCACACAAGGAGAGACGAGGCACACGGCACTATTTTTACCTTCTCTTTCTTGCCTGGAACCCATTGGCAGTCCTCTCTGGATCACATCCCATCTCTGAATCATGCATGGCCAACCCACACACTAATCCATGCTGCCACCAGAATAAAATGTTAAAAAAAAAAAAAAAAAGCAATAGATAAGGGGCCTCATTTAGTGGGAGCTTAAATTTCAGGCATAGCGATGCTGGCTCGGGTCAATGGAGATTTACAGCAACAGGTGCAGGGGACATTGGAAGGGGGCAGAGTGATTTGTGTGTGCACTGGGGGAGGGGGAGGGAGAGGGAGGACGCATTTGATCTGTCTGCTAGTGGCAGAAAAATAAACTCCATTTGTTCTTGTGTTCTTTTAAGAAACAAAAGGGATGAAAGAAAACTTTAGGCCAGTAAGCTTCCCTTCTATTCTTCCCTCTTTCTGAAGTAGATCAGAAAGTGATCCCGGGTTATTACCCACCTCTCCCTCCCCCAAAATGCTGGGGAGTATCCCCTGTGCTCACAGCGTCTCCTGATAACCAGTGCGTGAGCTGGGCTCAAAAAACATAATGGGAAAGAAAAGTTTCCCAAAAAAATCTTCTAAATGACTATGAGAACAAGAGGTTAGGAGGAGGGCCAGACCATAATTTGAAAGGCTTCTGAATATGGCATGATTTGAACTTCCGATTTCATCCTTTTCTACAAATGAACAGTTGCCCACCGTGCTGGTTTATAGAATTACTAGACATGCAACACTCAGGGGGAGGTATTCACTGAGACCTGGGTGAGAGTGCTTCTCAGAAATGACACCATGTTATTCCACACTCTGTACCCCCATTTCATCGCCATTTCTGAAATAAAGAACAGCCTTTATCTCTTTGGGAAAAAAAAAAAATCTTCCTCGTGCACAGTGGGATTTTCACAGGGACCTGGGCTGACATTCAGAATGGAGCGGAGATGCTAGGCCTGGATGTGGTCCCCCACAACTCCTTCTTGGTCACACCCCCAGAAAGCCTCCAGGTCATCTTCCTGATGGGGGCTGTGCTGCGCCCGGGTCAGGTCACACCTCCCAAGTACCCACATGCTTGTGATAGGAAACAGAGGAACAGGGCATGAAGGGCAACAGGGCTCGGGGTCTGTTGTAGGAAGTGCCGTGGCACCCCCACTTCCTGGAGGGCAGGTCCATCCACCTCCAGCAGCTGTGAGAGGGGCCATCTGTGGAAAGGGGCTGGGGACTTCTCTTTCCCTCACCTGACTTGCTGGACTGGCCTGGTAGTTCTAGAACTTTGTACTGGGAGAGTACTCCTCCTTCCTAAAATCCATTAAGGGCAGGCTTCTCAACTGAAAGTAAAAGGAAGTAAGGGCTGGAGAGGTGGCTTACCAGTTAAGGGGTTTGCCTGCAATGCCTAAGGACCCAGATTTGACTCTCCAGGACCCAAACCAGATCCTCAAGGTGGCGCATGCGTCTGGAGTTCGTCTGCAGTGGCTGGAGGCCCTGGCGTGCCAATCCTTCATTTTTTGTGCGCTCATCCAGCTTCCCAGTAAAAGAGAAGTAAGCCAGGCATGGCGTGGTGGCGCATGCCTTTCATCCCAGCACTCGGGAGGCACAGGTAGGAGGATCGCTGTGAGTTCGAGGCCACCTTGAGGTTCCATAGTGAATTCTAGGTCAGCCTGAGCTAGAATAAGACCCTACCTCGAAGAACCAAAAAAAAAAAAAAAAAAAAAAAGAAGAAGTAAGCCAATTTCAACTATATTTTAACGATATTGAACTCATGGGCATGTTGTGCTCATTCTTTTGTGAGCCTCTATTCCTAGTTCAGGAGGTGGAAGTGGCCTGTCCCTCAGGGCTCCGCCACCTGACCGCTGTCACATCCAACCAGGTGGAGGGGGCCTCTCGAAGTCAGCTCTGAGAGCCGACAAACCCTCTGGAGCTAGTCAGAGCCACCAGAAACGTCAACAAACTTCGAAAGGGGACTTATTACAGTATAAATGGCGAGTTGGTAATTCAATAGAGTTAGCTCAACAGAATAAAAACAAGCAACCTTTTAGGAAGGCTCATAGTGGGATCTGCCAGCTTGAGTCCTTGGCTGTGATTGCTGGTAGAACCCATGTGCCAGCTGCCTGCGGGATGGCAAGGTTGGTGGACACAAGCTCTAGGGTACGTGGCTATCTGGGCATGCTTCCCTTGACAGCAGATGTCATGGCTGGGAAAGGGGCCCAGAGTCAACATGATATGACTCTGCCTTCCTAATAGCACAAAGATAGCTTATGTATCTAACCAAAAAATCTGATGCCTACCCCCTTAAAGACATGGGCTCGGGACTGGAGGGATGGCTTAGCAGTTAAGGCATTTGCCTGCAAAACCCAAGGACCCAGGTTCAAGTCCCCAGGACTCACGTTAGCCAGATGCACAAGGGGGCGCATGCATCTGGAGTTCGTTTACAGTGGCTGGAGACCCTGGCGTGCCTATTTTCTCTCTCTCTTCCTCTCTGTCTCTCTCTGTCTCTCTATCTCTCCATCTTCCTGTGTCAAATAAATAAATAAAAATAAAATATTTAAAAAAAAAAAAGACATGGGCTCGGACATTGGGAGTATTTCAGATGCCTTCAACTCCAGATCTCGTGAGCAGTGTGTTTAGGTCAGTTAACAGACATGTAATAGCCAGCATGTGAAACTGTATTAATGTGACAGGGCCACATGGTCTATGAAAATCGCACTGTTTCTCTTACTTAACCACATAAACTCCCAGTCAGCTGATTCTGTGAAGAGCTCTGGCTGTTAGAGAAGCCATCTCGGAGAAGCTTCTTAGAGATCTCCTACAGGGAAGTCTTAGAGCTAGCCTGGGCCCAATCACCACTTCTGCGATGGCCACTGCTCGCACTGCCTGAGTCCCAGGCAGTTTTTGCTTTCTGGGCCTTCTTGGCAGCTTAACCTCGTGCCTTACCAGTCAAAGCTATCATTAAAACTGTCTTAAGTGGGCTGGAGAGATGGCTTAGCGGTTAAGCGCTTGCCTGTGAAGCTTAAGGACCCCGGTTCGAGGCTCGATTCCCCAGGACCCACGTTAGCCAGATGCATAAGGGGGCGCATGCATCTGGAATGAGTTTGCAGTGGCTGGAGGCCCTGGTGCCCCATTCTCTCTCTCTCTCACTACACACACACACACACACACACACACACACACACACACACACACACGCCTCTTTCTCTCTCTGTCACCCTCAAAAAAAAAAAAGTCTTAAATTCTGAAGCACATTCCTGCTGGCTGGCCTTCCTTCAGACATCCCCTCCATGCAGTTTCTTACAATAAATAAATAAATACAAACCTCACAGCTGGGGCCTAGAATTCACATGCAACTAATGTCACACTCTCACCTGAATGTACAAGCCTTCCCTTGTCCACCAACATCCTAGGCCGTTAACAGACTGCAGCTGTCATTTGTTCCTTTAATCAGCTATTTTTAAAAGCCCAAATTTGCTGGAGGCTTAGAAAGTAGTAGAACTGGTTTTTTGTTATACTTTTAAGGATAATAGCTGGTACATATAAAAGATCACCTGATAGGTATTCTAGAAAGCATAATTAAATTCTAAATACCCATGGACCCAGTCCCCTAGCCTGCCTCTTAGCCTCTTACCTACTTGCCCCCCACACACACACACACACTCGCCCTGTCCAGAGCCAGCCACTGCGCTGAGATCTGTGTTTACCATTCTGCTGTGTGAGATACCCACGTGTGCCTGAAGTGCATGTCGTTTCGTTTTGCCTGTTACACAGACAAACAGAATTTCTCAGCCAGTGGAAGTTGCTTTTCTCCAGGAGCCTTTCCGAGAGCTGATCTTCTTCCCCTGTGAGCTGCAATTGCTCAAGGCCCTCTGGGAGCTCTTTGTTTGAAATTCCCTGCTGAGTGCGTTCCTCACCTGCCCAGGAAATCCAGTGCTGTCGCCTTATAATGCATTGGGTCTGACTCAACTCTTTTTCCTCTACCCTCTCTATTTTCCACATTCATTTATCTAGGAATACTTAGTGAGTGTCTTCTGTGAACCAGGCACTATGCTGGACCAGCAGGGACGCAGAGTGCAGAGTCCCAACTCTCACTGAACCTTGTCCTCCTGTCTGTCTCCTTAACTGTCCAAAGGGCTTGGGGATCAGTTTGCTCAGGGTCCAGTGGGCATCTGCGAAGCACCTTCCGGAAGCAGCCTTGTAAAGCTCCTACCTGGCCTGGTCCTTGGGGGCCTTAGCATTGGTCTTTCTGGCCAACTCTTTGGACTTCTTTTTTTGGTTTTGCGAGGTAAGTTCTCACTGTAGCCCAGGCTGAC